>NC_041749.1:55360048-55731979 GCF_004115215.2 Ornithorhynchus anatinus
TCCACATCTTCTTCAGCTTGAACTCTGCGGCACCCGGGGGCGGCGGGGGGAATGGTCAGTCTCTAGGGTGGGGGGAGGGGTCCATCTCCAGGGCGCGGGGTGGGGGAGGGGGTCAGCCTCTGGGAGTCGGGGGCAACCTCCGGGGTGGAAGCAGAGGAGGGTTCATCCCCCATTGGGCCCCAGCTCAGAGCAGGGTCTCGTTCCTCTTCCCAAGGCCCTGCTAGGATCTGACCCATGCTTCTCTACCTGCGCACACACACGTACATACACACACACCCCACTGCCCCAAGCGCACATTTTTTTTCTTTAAATGGTATTTGCTGAGCACTTACTCTGTGCCTGGCACTGTACTAAGCGCTAGGGTAGAAAGAAGTCAATCAGGTTGGACATGGTCCCAGTCCCACATCAGGCTCAGTCTTAATCCCCATTTTAAGAAATGGAGGCCCAGAGAAATGAAGTGACTCACCCAAGGTCACACAGCAGATAAATGGCAGAGCTGGGATGAGAACCCAGGTCCGAGACTCCCAGGGCTACACTAGGCCACGCTGCTTCCCTTATACTCTTCTACTTACGCACACACGCATGCCCCTACCTTCCACCCGAGCTTCATCAGGAGTGATGGTGGCACACTTGACAGCCACGCTGTACTTCTGAGTGGCCAGCGCCGAGTCGATGGTCACCTGGTCATCCGTCTGGTCACGGTGCGGAAGCCCCAGGTCAAAGTATTTGAGTTGAACATCCACGTGCGACAGGATTAGCTAGGGAGAAGCGGAAACAGGGTGGTTCAAGAGGGGACTTGGGGGGCGGGGGGAGGAAAGGAGAGGGTGGCCAGATCAGAGGGCTAGAAAGGGGCAAGACTGGTGGCCAGACACCGCTTGGAGAGGGACCTCTCCAAATAGGGCGGCCGAGGGTGACTGAATGCAACGGGTTTCATCGCAAACACAACCTGGGACAGGTGGCCCAGGGGAATGGCCTGGTGCCCAGCTGGAGGCGAAGGAGGAAGTGGGAGGGGGCCCAGCTGCCACGGGACTGTGCGGAGGTGACAGGGAGGGAGGGAGGGAGGGTGGGAGGAACCCCCGGCTAGGGCCGGAAGGAGGCGGCCCCAGAGTGAGAAACAAATGGTTCTCTCTCTAGCCGCCGCTGTTTCCGGTTTCATTTACTCGGTCTGCACGTCTTCTGGGTTCAACCTCTCCCAGTCCTCGTGGGACTGGGCCGGGGTCTAGACGAACACCCTTGGATTTCCCCAGTGCTTGGCACAGGGCATCACGCACTATACGCTCTGCACACAGTCCAGAGAGGGGTCTTCCCCCAGTAGTGAGACCTTCCCCGGCGGCTGGAAGGGAGAGAGGGAAGGGCTGGGCGGGCCGGGCTGACAAACCCCAAAACCAGCTAGACAGACAGAAGGTTCGGCTGCAGGCTGGGCAGCGGGGCAGTAGACGGGACAAGAGAGGGAAAATGATGCCCTTGTGATGCCAACCCCCTCTGAGGGCACTATGTGTGTAGGGGAAGGGTCAGGAGGTACGCCCAGCCCCGGCTGAGGCCTGGAGGGGGGAGAGGGAGATGGGCAGCCCCTGGTCAACCTTCTCCTTGATGAACTGCCAGATGATGCGGGTCATCTCATCTCCGTCCATCTCCACCACCGGCTTCGCCACCTTGATCCGTTTATCGGCATCTGAAAGGGAACCCCGCCCCGGGTCTCAGATCTGGGGGGCGGCAGGGGGCTTTCCCCGATCGCCCCTCTCCGGCTCCCCCACAGCAACTCTCCTTCTTGACCCAGTCCATCGGGAGACGGTAATTTAGGGAGCGCTTACTACGTGCAGAGCACTGTACTGAGCACTTGAGTACGATAATTAGTAGATACGATCCCTGTCCTCAGGAGCTTCCGCTCTTCGTGATCTTTAGCATCAACCGTACTGATCGAGCCGACACTGGGTTCGGCGCTCTACCAGTCCCTCGGGGAACGGACAGTTGTAAAAGATGCCTGTTTCTGCCCTTCGGGAGCCTTCGATCTAATGAAGGGGAAGGGAAACATAAACCGGCCCATCTACCGTCAGTATGAGAGAATAGACATAAATAACAGGTGCAAATGGATAAACGAAGCACAAACGGTAATAACCACTGAGGCATCTGTTAACCGCTTACTACCTGCCAGGCACCGTACTAAGCGCTGGGGTGGATACAAGCAAATCGGGATGTCCCTTGTGGGACTCATTCTCAATCCCTATGTTACAGATGAGGTAAGAGGCACAGAGAAGTGAAGTGACTTGCTCAAGGTCACACAGCAAACAAGCAGCAGAGCAGGGATTAGAACCCACAAACTTCTGAATCCCTGGCCCATGTTCTATCCACTTCTCCATGCTGCCTCTCCAACAGATAAATTCGAGAAAGCTGAGACGGCTGAAGGGATCCTTTAGATAGAGAAGGAGGTGGTTGACTTAACCTGAGGGGTCCTAAATGGGGAGGAGAAAAAGGCACGAGCAACCGGTCCGAGGCAGAAGGGTCGAGAGTGAGGTATTGCTCAGGAAGAGCAGACTGAACAAGGGTGTTGCGGGAGAAGACAGCAGACAGGTCAGAGGGAGTTGGCGGCGGAAGCCTCGAAGCTCATGATCCAGGGTGGCACCGGGGAGGCCCCTGGAGGTTTTAGGAGTGAGAAAGGGTGGGCTCCAACCAGGTGACTGGGACGAGGGCAACTCCCCGCCTCGGCATACGCTTGGTCAGAGAGGGACCAAGGTGTCCCTAGAACCGGGCACCCGGCTTCCTCCACTTGAGGTGGCGCCTCAAGGACTGCGGAGTGCCAGGCCCGCTGCACAGCGCTCTCTCCGAGATTCCCGTCAGTTCTGCTGGGCGGGGCAGGGTCTGGCCCAACCAAGACCAGAAACAGAAGGTCCTGAGACGCGAGGGATCGGAGGGGACCCGGCCGGGGATCGGGGAGAAAACTCGGGATGATCTTCGGGGGCGGTGCTGGCTGCCAGGAGAAAGGACTGCAGGAAAATCGAGGAAATCACAGCTGCCACTCCAGCTGACCACGTCACTTGGGGGTTATTAGCTGCCCAGCCCCTCTCACGCCCACCACCCCCAACCGGACATTACCGCACCTACCGCACCCTGGTCAGATTCTGGAAGACCGGAATCTCTCTCGGTCCCAGCAAATGAACCCGGAAGGCCCGGATCCTAAGCCCCCTGGAGGGGTGGCACGGGAAGGATAGGAGGCGGTCGGCCACCCCGTCCAAATGAGCCGGCCCTGATTGGTCACCCATCAGAAGGTGGCATCTGCTCTTGGGAGACATTTGGTTTACTGACTGAGGAGTCAGAGGACTCCAAGCCCCACTACCCTCTCACCACCAAGCACAAATTGTGGGCCAGGCTGGCGGGTCCACCTTCCGTCCCCAACCACGTTCTTTGGGGGGGGGGAGGCATCACGATGGGCAGCACTGCACACGCACGGGAAGCCCCCGGAGGCTGGGAGACACCTGGATTTGCTTTCTGGAAGACTTCCCGACAGCTTCCCGGGCCCTGGCCAAAGGGGGTTAAAATGTAGTGGCGGGGAGGGGAATGGTACTCCTTATAGCGCTTACTAGGTGCCAAAGACTGTGCTCAACGCTCTGGGGTAGGTAGGAGACCATCAGAACGGACACGGTCCCTATTCCATGTTATTTTATAGACCGATCGTATTTACTGAACGCTTACTGTATGATAAGCGGCCTACTGAGCAGTCGGGAGAGTTCAGTCTAACAAAGTTGGGACACACGTTCCCTGCCCACAATGAGCTTCGTCTAGGGAGAGAGGTGAGGCGGAGAAGTTAAGAGATTTGCGTGAGGTCACAGAGCAAGCAAGTGATGGAACTGAGATGAGAACCGGGAGCTTTGTTGCTCCTGACTCCCAGGCCCGCAGTCTCTCCCCTACAACCTGCCTCCTCGGCTGGACTTCCAGCCCGGCCAGAATTGGGCACGAGCCAGGAGCTCTGGGCAAGTTGAAGGAAGCCCCAGAGGCTCCCATCCGGGGACCGATAAGTGGTCGACATCCAGAGCAGCACGAACGCCTTCTGACCTGCCTGGGGGCCGAGGTCTCACACGGCTCCGGGGAAACTCCCAGAGTTAGAAGCCGCGTGGTGTTGCGGTCAGAGTACAGGCCTGGGAGTCAGAGGACCTGGGTTCTCATCCCAGCTCTGCCAACTGCTTGCCGTGTGACCTTGGGCAAGTCATTTCATTCCCTGTGCCTCAGCAGTTTCATCTGCTAAATGAGGATTAAGACTGTGAGCCCCATGTGGGACATGGACTGGGTCCAACCTGATTAACTTATATCTACCCCAACATTTAGTGTAGTACCTGGCACACACTAAACGCTTAACAAATGCCATTAAAAAAAAAAAGGGGGAGGTAACCTAGACAAGTCATTTCACTTAGAAGCGGTGTGCCCTAGTGAACGGAGCCTGGGAGTCAGAAGGACCTGGGTTCTGATCCCGCTCTGCCACTTTGCTGTGTGATCTTGGGCAAGTCACTTCATTTCTCTGGGCCTCGGTTACCTCAGCTGTAAAATGGGGATTTAAGAGTGTGAGCCCCATGTGGGACAGGGACTGTGTGCATCCTGATTCATTTGTATCTACCACAGTTCTCAGAACAGTGCTTGCCACGTAGTGAGCGCTTAAGTACCATGATAATAATTCTTTGTCGTCTTCTCCTCTGGGCCTCGGTTTCCTCCTCTGTAAAATGGAGGTTTAATACCTGTTCTCCCTCTCCTCTAAACAGTGAGCTCAGGTAGGACACACACTGGGCCCAACCTGATTAGGTGTAGGGGCCACGGTGCTTAGCATAATGTTTCGCACCTGGCCCATGCTTAGACGCCACAACTCACCACCCACTGTTTCTACCCCATTCTCACCTTCCGCTCCTCTCCCTGGCTATCGGTCACTGTTTACAATTCTGTAGTACCAGAAAAATGAACTTCTATTTCCTCCTCAAAAATCTGAGTGGGGCAGTTATGCGCCAGACACAACTGTGTGAGACTACACGCTAGGACCCCCCACCCTCACCTACTCACAGACCCAAGGGGCCATCACAAAGGGGTCTCCGGCGCCAGCCCTGCCAGTCGGAGAGGTGTCGCCTCAGTTTCCCCAACTGTAAAGATGGGGATAAGGAACTTCTGCCCACTGCCCCCCCCCCCCCACCGGGGACAGCATGCTAGGCACTGTACTAAGCACCGGGGTAGGCACAAAGTCATCGGGTTGGACATAGTTCCTGTCCCACACGGAGCTCCACGTCTAAGTAGGAGGGAGAAGAGGTATTGAATCCCCACTTTACAGGCGAGGAAACCGAGGGCCAGAGAAGTTAAGTGACTTGCCCAAGGTCACACAGTGGAAAAACGGTGGAGTGGGGATCAGAACCCAGGTCCCCTGACATCCAGACATCCGTGCTCTTTCCGTCAAGTCAGGCTGCTTCCTTGACCTCTCGGCTCCCTTTGGCTGGACGCCCCTGTCCTCCTCCTGGAAACACAGTCTGATCTTGGTTTCCTCAAGGCAGCTGTCTCCCAGGTTCTCCTCTTTCCTCTCTGGACGCCCTCTCGGTGTCTCGCTGGCTCCTCTTCCAATCCCTCATCCCCAAACCGTGTGTCCCCCTCAAGGCTTTCCCGTGTTCCCTTTTCTTCTCACTCCAAACTCACTCGGAACGGGTGTTCACCTTCTCCCCTAGCTTCCGTTCCGCCTCCACACGGATAACTCCCAAATCTGCCTCGCTAGGCCCGACCTCGTCCTCCATCTGCAACGCCTCACGCCTCCTCCGTTCGTCTGGACCCCCGGTCTCTCGGCTCAATAAGTAGTGACAATAACAACAACGGTATTTGTTGGGCGCTTACTATGTGTCCAGCACCATTCTTAGAGCTGGGGTAACAATAATAATAATAATGATGGCATCTGTTGAGCGTTTACGATGTGCAAAGCACCGTTCTAAGTGCTGGGAAGGATACAAGGTTGTCCCACGTGGGGCTCACGGGCTTCATTCTCATTTTACAGATGAGGGAACTGAGGCCCAGAGAAGTGAAGTGACTTGCCCAAAGTCCCACAGCTGACGAGCGGCGAAGCCGGGATGGGAACACATGACCTCGGACTCCCAAGCCCGTGCCTTTTCCACTGAGCCACGCTGCTTCTCAGTAGATACAAACTAATCAGGTTAGACAAAGTCCATGTCCCACGTGGAGCTCACAATCTTAATCTCCATTTCACAGGTGCGGGAGATGAAGCCCAGAGAAGCAAAGTGACTCCCGCAAGGTCCCACAGCTGACAAGGGCCAGTGTCAGGACTAGAACCCAGGTCCTTCTGACTCTCAAGCCCGGACTCCAACCACGAGGCTACGCTAGTTCTCTAGGTAGAAAGCTGGACTCCCCACCTTCCTGGACGTCACCCTTGACATCTCACTCCATTTCAACTCCCACATTCAACTGATCACTAAATTCACATTTCCAAGATCCGCTCTTTCCTCTCCACGCAGAAGGTCGCCCTTCCAGGTCAGGCACTCGCCATACCCCAACTCCTCTCCCGGACTCCACTCTCTCCCCTCATCAGGCTCTACTTCACTCTTCCGCTCAGATTCTCTTTCTCAAATATCTTTCTACACATCTGTCATCTCATCTCTAAAACGGGGATGAAGACCGTGAGCCCCCACAGGGGACAACCTGATTACCTCATATCTACCCCAAGGCTTACATCAGTGTTTGGCTTAACAAATACCATCATTTTTATTATTAGCATCTTCACATCAGACAAACGTCTGACCATTGGTTTTAGGGCACCTCTTTAGCTTTTTTTCCCCTCAGACCGCAAGCTCACTGTGGGTGGGGAATGTGACTATCGTTCCAGCGTACGCTCCCAGGCACTTAGCACAGTGTTCTGCACACAGGAAACGCTCACTGAATACGATTGACTGCTACACGCCAGCGCAAGAAGCAGCATGGCCTGCATTCTAATCCCGGCTCCATCATGCCTGCTGTGTGACCTCGGGTAAGTCACTTACTTCTCTGCGCTTCAATCACCTCGTCGGTAAAACGGCGAATAAGACTGTGAGCCCCGTGTGGGACGGGGGCTGCGTCCATCCTGATGAGCTTGTATCTACCCCAGTGCCTGGCACATAGTCGGCACCTAAATACCATTTAAACAAAAAAGCTTAGAGTCGGGGGGGGGGGGGGGGGGGGGGGGGGAATATACGTTCGGGAACGACTTCCTCCTGTTTGCCAATTATTTTACGCCTATTCCTTACACTGTGAACTCCTTATGGGCCGAGATCACGCCTCCTACCTCCATGGAAACTCTCCCAAGCGCTTGTTGGAGTGTTCAGCACATAGCAGGCGCTCCCTGAATAACAGCGGGTAGACTGGGAGTCCTAAAGCGGGGGCGGGGACCGCGTGCCTGAAATTGCCTAGCGGACACCCTGATGATGGATTCGATTTTTGGTCTTCCCTCGCAGCCAGGCCCTGCCTTCTCTGGGCCTGAAGAGAGAGGCCTCTTCGGGGAGGGTCTTCCCGGCCCAGTGCGGCCGGGGGGCCTCCTGGAGGGCACCGAGCGCTGCCCTTGACGGAGCTGGGAGGGAGGGTGACCCGAACTTTCCATGAAGAGAGATCAGCTCGGAGCCCGAGGGGAGGAGGTGGGACTCCGGAGGCCTCCAGGCCCAAAAAGGCAGCAGCCTGGCACCTGAGAAGGGCTGGGGGCAGGGCTCCAGGGGGGAGAAAATAGGCTGTGGCGAGGGGAGGGGAAAGAAAGGAAAGGGCAGGGTGGCTGTCCCGGAACGCTGTCCAGCGGGGCAGGGTGGGCTGGGGCGGCTGCAGACCCCGGTCCTGCCAGTCCTGCCAATAGGTCCTGCCGGTCTACTAAGGGAAGAATGGACGACCCCAGGGACCCTCCTTTCCGGGCCCTCCAAGCCCACGGCCCGTGGCTCGAGGGGGCCGGCTTGGGCAGCAAGAGGGACCCCAGCCCTGGGCGTCTCGGGGTCCCCCTTCCTCGGTGCCAGCTGCGGGGGTCCCCCCTCCCCCTGGGGCTGGGGGAGGAGGGAATGGGCTGAGACTGTAAGCCCGTCCAAGGGCAGGGACTGGCTCCGTTACCGATTTGTCTATTTAGTCGCCATTGTTTTTACGAGCTGTTCTTCCCCTCGACTCTATTTATTGCCATTGTTCTCGTCTGTCCGTCTCCCCCGATTAGACCGTAAGCCCGTCAAACGGCAGGGACTGTCTCTATCTGTTGCCGACTTGTTCATCCCAAGCGCTTAGTACAGTGCTCTGCACATAGGAAGCGCTCAATAAATACTATTGAATTTGTCCATCCCAAGCGCTCAGTCCAGTGCTCTGCACATAGAAAGCGCTCAATAAATACTAGTGAATGTCTCCCGGGGCTCTTTCGCCTCCCCTCCCCCCGGGTGGAGTCCCGCCGGCGGGTTAACCATCACCAACCCGGGTCCAAGCCCCCCCCCCGCCCAATTTGGCCGGTCGCCATGGCAACCCCAAGACCCTCGCCCCTCCGGGGTCCGGAGGGGGGCGGGGGGGCTCTGATGCCAACGACCTTGAAGGCACGTCGGAGAGGGGACACTCACAGTCGCGGTTTGGCTGGCGCTGCAGGGGGAGCACGGCGGCCGCCAGGACCGGGGCCGGTTTGGTCAGGGTGCGGGCGGGGGGCCTGCACAGCGACTGCGCGGCCCGCAGGTAGGCGGCCATGGCGGGCGGTCGGTCCTGGCGGGCGGGCGGGCGGTCGGTCGGTCCTCGCAGGCCGGGGCTGCCGCGCGCCGCGGCCCGGGGGGGGGGGGGGGCGCGCGCCGCCGGGCCTCGGCCGCCCATTGGGCCGCGGCGCGCGCGGGGGCGGGGCGCGCGCGCGCGCCCGCGAGCAACGGCCTCCCTTTTGTTCCCCGCGCGGCAGCTGCCCCCTCCCCCCCCCCGGGGCCCCAGCCTCCTCCCCTCTGCCCTGCGTTAGGCCCTGACTCGGGCCCGAGCACCCTCAGCTAATAACGTGGGTGTTGGTGCAGCGCTTACGATGTGCGGAGCCCTGTTCATTCAGGAGTATTTACGGAGCGCTTACTATGTGCGGAGCGCTGGGCTGAGCGCTGGGAATGGACTAATAATGTTGATATTGGTGAAGCGCTCACTATGTGCGGAGCACTGTTCATTCAGGAGTATTTATTGAGCGCTTACTATGTGCGGAGCGCTGGCCTGAGCGCTGGGAATGGACTAATAATGTTGGTATTGGTGAAGCGCTCACTATGTGCGGAGCACTGTTCATTCAGGAGTATTTACTGAGCGCTTACTATGTGCGGAGCGCTGGGCTGAGCGCTGGGAATGGACTAATAATGTTGGTATTGGTGAAGCGCTTACTATGTGCGGAGCACTGTTCATTCAATAGTAATAATAATAATGTTGGTGTTTGTTAAGCGCTTACTATGTGCAGAGCACTGTTCTAAGCACTGGGGTAGACAGGGTAATCAGGTTGTCCCACATGAGGCTCACAGTCTTAATCCTCATTTTACAAATTAGGTAACTGAGGCACAGAGAAGTTAAATGACTTGCCCACAGTCACACAGCTATTTACTGAGCACTTACTATGTGCAGACCACTGGCCTGAGCGCTTGGAATGGACTAATAATGTTGGTATTGGTGAAGCGCTTACTCATGCAGAGCACTGTTCATTCAGTAGTATTTATTGAGCGCTTACTATGTGCGGAGCGCTGGCCTGAGCACTTGGAATGGACTAATAATGTTGGTATTGGTGAAGCGCTTACTATGTGTGGAGTCCTGTTCAATAGTATTTACTGAGCGCTTACTATGTGCAGAGCGCTGGACTGAGCGCTTGGAATGGCTAATAATAATGTTGGTATTAGTTAAGCACTTACTATGTGCAGAGCACTGTTCTAAGCGCTGGGGTAGATACAGGGTCATCAGATTGTCCCACGAGAGGCTCGCAGTCTGCATCCCCATTTTCCAGATGAGGGAACTGAGACCCAGAGAAGTGAAGTGACTTGCCCACAGTCACACAGCTGCCAAGGGGCAGAGCCGGCATCCGAACCCATGACCTCTGCTCCCGAGCCCGGACTCTTTCCACTGAGCCACGCTGCTGCTTAAACTGCTCCCGCATGGGGCTCCCAACTCGAAGTCGGCCAGAGAAGGGGGATTGACTCTCCGTCTTACAGATGAAGAAACTAAGGCCCGAGGAATTAAGTGACTCGCTCGAGGTCACACAGCAAAGAAGCGGTGGAGGTGGGAGTAGAATCCAGGGCCTCGGACTCCCAGGCCCAGACTTTTCCCACTAACAATAATAATGTTGGTATTTGTTAAGCACTTACTATGTGCAGAGCACTGTTCTAAGCACTGGGCTAGATACAGGGTAATCAGGTTGTCCCACGTGAGGCTCACAGTCTTAATCCCCATTTTACAGATGAGGGAACTGAGGTACAGAGAAGTTAAGTGACTTTCCCACAGTCACACAGCTGACAAGTGACAGAGGTGGGATACGAACCCATGACCTCTGGCTCCCAAGCCTGTGCTCTTTCCACTGAGCCACGCTGTCACTAGGCCACGCTTTTGCCCAACGGGGATCTGCACAGGCCTCCTGGGCTTCTTACCCTCGTGGAGAAGGGTGCGCTTGGGTTTGCACCCTTAATTCACCCCACAGCGCTCGTGTCTTACGCCGTTGAGTCGTCGCCGACCCATAGCAACGTCACGGACACGTCTCTCTCCGAAGGCCCCGGTCTCCATCTGCGATCGTCCTGGTAGTAATGGATCCAGAGAGTTTTCTTAGTAAAATTCCCAAAGTGGTTTACCCTTGCCGCCTTCCGCGCAGTCAACTTCAGTCTCCGCCCTCGACTCTCACCCGTGCCACCTCTGCCCAGCACAGGTGAGTTCCAACTTGTAGCAGTAGCCTTCCCCTCACTAGCCACCGCCCAAGCTAGGACTGGAATGGACAGGCCTCTGCTTGACTCTCCCTCCGGTCGTCGAGACCGGTAGAGGACTGGAAACTCTCCATGTGCGACCCTGAGAGGGGAGCGCTTATGTACAGATCCATAATTTATTTATAGACAGATATTACTATCCCCCACTAGACTCTAAGCTCATTGTGGGCAGGGGAACGGATCTACCCACTGTATTGTAGTGTACAGATTGATTGATTGAGACCATCCCTTCCTCCTCCCGGGTGTTCCCCTGGGGCCAGAGACCCAGGTCCTGGGGGTCCCCACAGCCCGACTCTCCTCAGCCCCCCTCGGAATGGCCCCTCTAGGGCCAGAAGTCGGGGAGGGTCCTTGCCAGGTGATTTTAAACTCTCCTCTTCCTCAACTCAGGCTGTCCCCTTTCTAAACTAAGCCAAAGTCCTCAAACCACCAGGATTAAGTCCAAGAAATGGAATGGCCCCAAGTTATCGTGGTTTAGCGAAAAGCAAATAAGCAAAGAGATGAACTGGTAGAGTCACAGAGGCTGGGACAAAGAAATCATTCCAGGAGGTCTGGCCATAAAGGTTCCAGTGATCCTGGTACCTCCATGGGGCACACCCACTTCTCCTCATGGCTCTCGGAATGGGATCTGGGCCTGAGAAAAGCGCCCCTTCCTCTATGACCCTGCCCCCCGGGTAGCTCCACTCTCTTCTTTCCACCCCCTCTCCCCCGAAGCCTGTAAGCTCATTGTGGGCAGGGAATGTGCCTGTTTATTATTATATTGCAGACAGCAGAAGGCCCCGCTGTCTGTCTGCAATCATTCTCGTAGTGGATCTGCACAGAGTAAGCCCTCAGTAGATACGATTGACTGAGTGACTCTGGCTGTTAAGCCCCTGTGGACAGGGAACATGTCTACCAATTCTGTTCTACTGTACTCCCCCAAGCACTTAACACAGTGCTCTGCATACAGTAAGTGCGCAAGAAACACGACTGATCAATTCTCAGACTGGGAGCTGTCTGGCCCTCCGACAGGGGCCTGCTGTTCTGCCTCTTCCTCTCCCCGAGCCCTGCCCCCATCCCGGCAGGACCTGTTTTCCCTTTCCACCTCCCCTTCTCTAATAGAATTTGATGCCAAATGGAGGCTCTCCAGGAACCCGACCTTCGATAAAGCACCTTCAAAGGGACAGCAGCCGACAGCAGACAGCAGCCGGAGCAGCTCCCAGCGGGAGCTACTGCTGGTGACCCCTGGTGATCCTAGTCTGCGGCGGGCCCGCCGAGGACCCAGAGTTCCCCAAGAACCAGGCAGAGCTGAGGTAACTGAGGCACAGAAAAGTGGGGCAGACGGGGTCACCCAATTTCATCTGAGGCTATCTCCGCAGCACTGAGGACTTGTCAATCAGTGGTGTTTATTGAGCGTTCGCGGTCTGCGAAACCCCATACTGAGCACTTGGGAGAGTGCGATACGACAGAGACACAGCGGGGCCTTGTGGAGGACCTGGGTTCTAATCCTGACTCCGTCACTCATCTGCTATGTGTGACCTTGAGCAAGTCACTTCCCTTTTCTTGGCGTCGGTTCCCTCACCTGTAAAATGGGGAGTAAGATGTGAGCCCCCTGTGGGACATGGACTCTGTCCAATCTGATTAGCTCGAATCTACCCCAGCGCTTAGAACAGGGTCTGGTACATAGTAAGCACATAACAAATGCCACTGGAAAAAAAAAAAGAGTGGGTAGACACGTGTCCTGCCCACAAGGAGTTCATAAGCTAGAGGGGGAGACAGACATTACGCTAAATTATGGATATGCTCATAAATGCCACGGGACCAAGGATGGGGTATCAAGTGCTTAAAGGGTGCAGATGGTGACCCAGAAGGGAGAGGGACCCTTCTCCCCATTTTACCCAGGTGGGGACACAAAACCCACCTATTCCATTCCTAGGGAAGCAGAGTGCCCTAGTGGATAGAACCCGGGCCTGGGAATCAGAACGACCTGGGTTCTAATCCCCGTTCTACCACTCGTCTTCTGTGTGACCTTGGGCAAGTCATTTCATTTCTCAGTGCCTCAGTTACCTCATCCGTAAAAGGGGGATTAAGACTGTGAGCCCCATATGGGACAGGGACCGTGTCCAACATGATTTGCTTGTATTCCCCCCACCAAGTGCTTAGTACAGTGGGTGGCACATAGTAAGCGCTTAATAAATACCATTACAATACGGGCCTGGGAGTCACAACGACCTGGGTTCTAATCCCAGCTCTGCCACTTATCCGCTGTGTGACCTTGGGCAAGTCACTTCACTTCTCTGAGCCTTAGTTTCCTCAACTGCAAAATGAGAATTCAATCCCTGCTCTCCCTCCTGGACTGGAAGGCCCTTGTGAGACAAGGGACTGTATTCGGCCCGATTACTCTCCCTAGCACTTAGTACAGTAAGTTGAGCGAGTTGTCTACACCCGCTGCCTCAAGTTCCTCTCCTCCAATTTTCTCCTTGATCCCCTCCAGTCTGGCCTCCGGCCCCTACACTCCCCAGAAACCTCCCTCTCAAAGGTCACCGGTGATCTCCTTCTTGCCAAATCCAGCGGCCTCTACTCCATCCTCATCCTCCTCAACCTCTCAGCTGAAAGATCATCCAACCTCGGCTTCACTGACACTGGCCTCTCCTGGTTTTCCTCCTATCTCTCTGGCCGCTCATCTTCAGTCTCTTTTGTGGGCTCCTCCTCTGCTTCCCACCCCCTAACAGCGGGGGTCCTTCAAGGTTCAGTCCTGGGTCCCCTGCTCTTCTCCATCTCCACCCACTCCCTTGGGAATCTCATTCGCTCACATGGCTTCATAATGGGGATAATTCCCAAATCCTCATCTCCAACCCTGATCTCTCTCTCTCTCTCTCTCTCTCTATCTCTATCTCTCTGCAGTCTCATCTTTCCTCCTGCCTTCAAGACCTCTCTATTTGGATGTCCTCCCATCACCTCAAACTTAATATGTCTGAAACAGAACCTATCTTCACACCTAAAGCCTGTCCTCCTAGTGACTTTCCCATCACTGTAGGCGGCACTACTATCCTTCCTGTCTCACAGGCCTGTAACCTTGGTGTTATCCTTGACTCCTCTCTATCATTCAACCCACATATTCAATCCATCAGTAAATCCTGTCGGTTTGACCTTCACAACATCACTAAAATCTGCCCTTACCTTTCCATCCAAACTGCCCCCTTGTTAATCCGATCTCTCATCCTATTTCGCCTTGATTACTATCAGCCTCCTTGCTGATCTCCCTGCCTCCTGTCTCTCCTCCCTCCAGTCTGTAGTTCATTCTGCTGCCCTGATCATTGTCCTACAGAAACATTCAGACCATGTTTCCCCACTCCTCAAGAACTTCCACATCAAAACAGATACTCCTCACCATTGACTTTAAAGCACTTAATCACCTTGCCCCTGCCTACCTCACCTCACTACTCTCTTATTACAACCCAGCCCAAACACTCGGCTCCTCTAATGCCAACCTCCTCTCTGTACCTCGATCTCCTCTCTCCTACCTCCGACTTCTTGCCCGCGTCCTGCTTCTGGCCTGCGACGCCCTCCCTCTTCATATCTTGCAGACGATGACTCTCCCGGCCTTCAAAGCCTTATTGAAGGCCCATCTCGTCCAAGAGGCATTCCCTGACTAAGGTCTCCTTTTCCTCTTCTCCCACTCCCTTTTGTGTCACCCTGACTTGATCCCTATATTCATCTCCCTCCCAGCCCTACAGCACTTGTGTCCATATCTGTAATTTATCGATTTCTATTAATGTCTGTCTCCTCCTCTAGACTGTAAGCTCGTGTGGGCAGGGAATGTGTCTGTTATACTGTTATATTGTACTCTCCAAGCACACAGTATAGTACAGTACACAGTAACCGCTCAATAAATACGACTGACTGAGAGGCGTCCGTCCGTGTCCCCCCCCCGGCCCCGAGTCCCTCTGGCCTAAACCTGGTTGAGCTTTATCTTCCGGCCTCTTGGGGCCTGGGCTCTGGCCTAGAATTCCTGTCCCCACTGAGGGTAGGGTGGGGCAGGGGGATGGTGAGGGGGACGGGGGCGGGGGAGAGATGGAGTACGGGCCTTGGGAATGCAAGGACAGTGGGAGCCCCCACTGGAGCCGGTCATGAACTTGTCGTGGGCGGGGAACGTGTCTGTTAGATTGCTGTGTTGTACTCTCCCAAGAGTGCAGTACAGTCCCCTGCATGCAGTAAGCACTCAATAAATGATGATGATGGTATTTGTTAAGCGCTTAGTATGTGCAAAGTACTGTTCATTCAATAGTATTTATTGAGCGCTTACTATGTGCAGAGCACTGTACTAAGAGCTTGGAATGTACAATTTGGCAACAGAGACAATCCCTGCACACTGATGGGCTCACAGTTTAAATGGGGGAGATGGACAGTAAAGCAAAACAGAACAAAACAAAAACAAGACAACATCATCAAGATAAATAGAATCAAGGAGATATATACCTCATTTAAAAAATTAATAGGGTAATAAAATATATACAAATGAGCACAGTGTGGAGGGGAGGGGGAGCAGAGGGACAAGGGGCTCAGTCTGGAAAGGCCTCTTGGAAGAGGTGAGCTCTCAGTAGGGCTTTGAAGAGGGGAAGAGGGGTAGTTGGCGGACGTGATGAGGGAGGGCTTTCCAGGACAGCGGGAGGACGTGGGCCGGGGGTCGACGGCGGGATAGGTGTGAATGGGGGACAGTGAGGAGGTGAGCGGCAGAGGAGCGGAGTGTACAGGCAGTAGAAAGAGAGAAGGGAGGTGAGGTAGGAGGGGCCAAGGTGATGGAGAACTTTGAAGCCAAGAGTGAGGAGTCTTTATTTCGTGCGGAAGTTGATAGGCAACCACTGGAGGTTTTTAAGGAGGGGAGTGACATGCCCAGAGTATTTCTGTAGGAAGATGATCCGGGCAACGGAATGAAGGACAGACTGGAGCAAGGAGAGACGGGAGGAAGGGAGATCCGAGAGGAGGCTGACACAATCCAGCCGGGATATTATGAGAGCTTGTACCAGCACGATAGCAGTTTGGATGGAGAGGAAAGGGCGGATCTTGGCGATATTGTGAAGGTGAGACCGGCAGGTGTCGGTGACGGATTGGATGTGTGGGGTGAATGAGAGAGCTGAGTCAAGGACGACACCGAGGTTGCGGATCTGTGAGACGGGAAGGATGGACGTGCCATCCACAGTGACAGGGAAGTCAGGGAGAGGACTGGGCTTTGGAGGGAAGATAAGGAGCTCAGTTTTGGACAGTTGAGTTTTAGGTGGCGGGCAGACATCCAGGTGGAGATGTCCTGGAGGCAGGAGGAGATACGAGCCTGGAGGGACGGGGAGAGAACAGGGGAGGAGATCTAAGCGCTGGGGGGGATACAAGGTGATCAGGTTGACCCACGTGGGGCTTTTGGTCTTAATCCCCATTTTACAGATGAGGGAACTGAGGCACAGAGAAGTTAAATGACTTGCCCAAAGTCACACAGCTGACAAGGAGCGGAGCCTCTGACTCCCAAGCCTGGGCTCTTTCCACTGAGCCACGCTGCTCGATGGCTTGATTAAGGCCCCGCCAGCCGGCCAAGATCAGCCAGACCACTTTTGAGGAGCGGTCCTGCTCACTGCAGAGGGTCCCTGGCCGGCCCCCCTGCCCAGACATCCCCGCCCCCCACCACCCCCGGCCCGGACATCCCTTCTGCGCCCCTGGAAGTATCCAAGGGGCAACCGATCCTGCCTGGAAGGGACTTCTAGCCGTGGTCATGTAGGCAAGGGGGACAGCAGGTGCTGGAAGGTCTCCCCTGGCATCTCCCCGCCTCCAGTGAAGGGAGACCGCAGGGGGAGGAGAGAAGCAGTGTGACCTAGTACCTTGGAGTCAGAAGGACCTGGGTTCCAGAACACCCAACTCTCCCCTTCACCCTGGCTGCCCCCAGGGACACCTCCACACATGTGTCTGGCCTTGCTGTCATTGGCCACTGGCACGGTCCGTCGGTGCCCAGCTAGAGTGCCAAGTCCTTCCCTGGCCACCCACCCCCTGCCAGTCGAAGTCCATCTAGGCTGGACCCTGCTCCCCCCATCCCCGTTCCTCTCTCCCTGCCCCTGAGAGCCTGGAGGCCCTCCACTGTAGCTCCTCCAGGTCCTTGGAAGCCTGGGCCCCACCCCAGAACAGCCCCCAGAACCCTCCTCCTCCAGCCCCAGCACATTTCCTACACCCTTCTCCCCTTTGCCTGTCCACTCAGTTTACAATGAGAAGCACATGGCTTAGTGGAAAGAGCCCGGGCCTCGGAGTCAGAAGAACCTAGGTTCTAATCACACTTCTGCTGGGTGACCCTGGGCAAGTCACTTCACTTCTCTGGGCCTCAATTCCCTCTAGACTGTAAGCTCGTTGTGGGCAGGGAATGTATCTGTTTATTGTTGTACTCTCCCAAGTGCTTAGTATAGTGCTCTGCACATAGTAAGTGCTCAATAAATACGATCGGATGAATGAACGAATAAAATGGGAATTCAATGCCTGTTCTCCTTCCTCTTTAGACTGTGGGCCCCGTGTGGGACCTGATTATTTTGTATCAATCAATTTTATCTATTGAATGCTTACTGTATGCAGAGCACTGTACTAATCACTTGGGAGAGTACGATGTAACAAACACATTCCCTGCCCAAAATGAGCTTCCGATCTAGAGTATACAGAGTATGCTTTCTCTATGTAGAGATATATGCATATATTGATATACAGAGAGAGTATATAGAGTTTACAGTCTACAGTAACTACCCAGCACTTAGCACATAGTAAGAGCTTAACAAATACCTTCACTCACCTCCCCATCCAGTTGCAGAGGAAGATCTGCCCTTTGCCTACTCTGTAAACAAGTTTCTGGCCGGCGTCCTCGAGTTTTCATCAGCTCTCTCTCTTTCTCTCTCTTACATTTCCCACCTCCTCTCCATTGCTCTTTTTGCTCTTTGCTCCCTCCCATGAATTATTCCGAATGTTTCTCGGTGTTAACGATATTGGTTCTTATCAGCAGTCTGTCTGTCTTCCCCTTCAGACTTTAAGAACTTTTCCATGTTTTCTTCTGCAGAACATCACTCTGCTTGCAGTAAGTTCCCTATAAAGTGCTCTGAACAAAATAGTTGTGAAAATTAGGGAACTTGGCACATGAGAGTATGCAGTAGGTACCCAGTAAAGTGCTCTGCACTAGGTAGGGGCTTAATAAAATGCTCTGCACCAAGTTAGGTATGCAATATGGTGCTCTGTGCAAAAGAGTGGCTCAGTACAGTGCTCTGTACACAGTCAGGCACCCAACACAGTCTCTGCATACAATAGACATTCAGTACAATCCTCTTGCATGCAGTAGGCAGCCAACACTGGGAAGCAGCGTGGTCTGGTGGAAAGAGCCACGGGCCTGAGGGTCAGAGGACCTGAGTTCTAATCCCCACTCTGCCTCTTGTCTGCTGTGTGACCTTGGGCAAGTCACTTCACTTCTCCGGGCCTCAGTTACGTCGCCTGTAAAATGGGGGCTAAGACTGTGAGCCCCATGTGGGACACGGACTGTGTCCAACCCAATTGGCTTGTATCTATCCCAGTACTTAGTTCAGTGCTTGGCACATAGTGAGTGCTTATAAATACCATTAAAAAGTAGGCATTCAGTAAGTACTCTGCACACAGTAAGCACTTAACCCAGCACTCTGCAGGAATTTGCTCTCAGAAGGCCTTCCATTCATTCAGTCGTATTTATTGAATGCTTACTGTGTGCGAAGTGGTTGGGAGAGGACAGTAGAACAATAAACACATTCCCTGCACACAACGTGCTTACAGTTCAGTACTGGGAGTCCAGTTCTGTGCTCTGCACACAGTTGGTGTTCAGTCCAGGGCCCTGCACACCGAAGTTGCACAGTACAGTGCCCCGCAATCAACCGCAATGATAAACTCTGCTCTTAAGGCCCAAGCCCCCGAGCACTGCTCTCCTCCCAGAGCCATGTTTTCTTCTTGTTGAGCTTGCCTTCTCCCCGTCAGCCGCTGCGTTGTTTGGAGAAGTTTGCAAAATGCTTAGAAGGGAGGACTTCCTGGAAGCGGTGGCACCGGATTGTCGTCAGTAGCTTGGCTTAGTGGCAAGAGCCTGGGCTTGGGAGTCAGAGGTCGTGAGTTCTAATCCCGGCCCTTGTCGGTTGGGTGACTTTGGGCAAGCCACTTCACTGCTCTGGGCCTCAGTGACCTCATCTGTAAAATGGAGGTGAAGACTGTGAGCCCCACGTGGGACAACCTGATGACCATGCATCTACCCCAGCGCTTAGAACAGTGCTTGGCACGTAGTAAGCGCTTAACCAAATACCATCGTCATCATCGGCGCCCAGGAAGATGGGGAGCCGCCGGGCCTCCGCCATCTCCGCTCGGAGCCACTAGGGGGCGCGCTGCCCCCACGCCCGACACTGCCTTTCTATCATTCATTCATTCATTCATTCATTCATTCATTCATTGGTATTTGTTTAGCACTTACCATGTGCTGAGCCCTGAACTGAGCCGCCGAGGTAGATAGACTAGGTCGGTCGCAGTCCCTGTCAGCCAGTCCAACAATCCATCAGTCGTATTTATTGAGCTCTTACCGCGTGCAGCTTGCAGGTGTATGCTATAACAATATTACAGGCACGTTCCCTGCCCACAATGAGCTGTTCTTCTTTTTATTGTTATTATTATTATTAATAATACAAAGAAGAAGAAAAATGGCGTAGTGGATAAAGCCTGGGCCCGGGAGTCAGAAGGTCATGGGCTCTAATCCCTTCTCCGCCACTTGTCTGCTGTATGACCTTGGGCAAGACTCTTCACATCTCCGGGCCTCAGTTACCGCTGTAAAATTGGAATTGAGACTGGGAGCCCCATGTGGGACAGGGGCTGTGTCCAACTAGCAAGCAGTGTGGCTCAGTGGAAAGAGTCTGGGCTTCGGAGTCAGAGGTCTTGGGTTCGGCTCCCGGCTCTGCCAATTGTCAGCTGTGTGACTGTGGGCAAGTCACTTAACTTCTCTGTGCCTCAGTTCCCTCATCTGTAAAATGGGGATTAAGACTGTGAGCCCCATGTGGGACAACCTGATTCCCCTATGTCTACCCCAGCGCTTAGAACAGTGCTCGGCACATAGTAAGTGCTTAACAAATACCAACATTATTATTATAGCGTTTAACAAATACCAACATTATTATTAACTACACTCGCTTGTGTCTACCCCAGAACTTAGTACGGCACCGGGCACATAGTAAGCATTTAACAAATACACTATTATTATTATAAGCCCTAGGGTAGATAGAAGATAATCAGGTCGGACACGGTCCCTGTCCCACAGGGGCTCCCAGTCCAAGTCGGAGGGAGAAAGAGGCATTGAACTCCCATTTTACAGATAAGAAAACTGAGATCCCGGAGACATGAAGTGACTTGCCCAAGGTCATGCAGCAGACAAGTGGCAGTGCCAGGATTAGAACCCAGGTCCTTCTGACTCCCAGGCCTGGGTTTTTTCCACTAGGCCACATGGCTTCTCATCCTAACACTTTACCTTGTTGTATCTGACCTATGCTTGAACAACTCCATTGACCCAGAACTCCCAGAGGTAATAATAACTGTGGTGTGTGTTCAGCGGTTATTAGATGTCAAGCACTGTACTAAGTGCTGGGGTAGATACAAGATAATCAGGTCCTACGTGGGGCTGCCAGTTTAATTAGGAAGGAGGAGAGATGTTGAATCCCCATTTTAGAGGTGAGGAAACTGAGGCACAGAGAACTTAAGCAAGCTGCCCAAAGACATGCTGCAGTCGAGGGACAGAGTCAGGATTAGAACCCAGGTCCTCTGACTCCCTGGCAGCCTGGCCTAGTGGCAAGACATGGGCCTGTGAGTCAGAAAGACCTGGGCCCTAATCCCAGCTCTGCCACTTGTCTGTGTGACCTTGGGCAAGTCACTTCATTTTTCTGTGCCTCGGTTTCCTCATCTGTAAAATGGGGATTAAGACTGGGAGCCCCACGCAGGGCATGGACTGTGTCCAAACTGAAAGTCTTGTACCTTCCCAGTGCTTAGTACAATGCCTGGTACATAATAAGCACTTAAATGCCATTAAAATAAACAGGCCACATTACTCCCCATTTCCAGATGAGGAAACTGAGGCACTAAGAAGTTAAATGACCTGTCCCCAAGGTCAAAGAGGAAACAAGGGGTGGCCCTGGGATTGAAACCCAGGTCTCCCAAATCCCAGTTCCGGCTCTTTTCCACTGAGCCACGCCACTTCTCTGATAAAACTAACAGGCCCCGAAATAAATAGACAAGACAGGCAACCAGTGAAGTGTGAGTGAGCTGGTGGTGAGCAGGGAATGGGTCTGCTTATTGTTATACTGTACTGTCCCAGGTGCACACAGTAAGCCCTCAATAAATACGATTGAATGAATAAATGAGTGGGCCGAAAAGGTGATGTGGCTTAGTACACTGCTCTGCACCCAGTAAGTGCTCAATAAATAGAATTGATTGATTTACCAACTCTTTTACATTGTCCTCTCCTGAGTCCTTAGTACAGAGCACACCAGAAGCCCTCAATAGAAATGATTAATCTATTGATTGAGGCGGAGAAGCTAAGGGCAGCCACAGGAGTCTTCCTGGAGGAGGTGGCTTCGAAGGCGGGGGAAGTTGCCTAAGGCTGAGTGAGAAAGTTGCTCAAGGCAAGCGAAAGGCAAGAGAGCTGGGGAGGGAGGGAGAGTCGCCTGAGAGGAGCAAAATAATCGGGCTCACGGTGGAGCAGGAAGTCAGCTCAGAACGAGGGAGTGAGAGAGCCAAGAGCCTGTTTCCTCTCCCCGGCTGCCCTCCCTGTTCCTGGCACTGCCCTCCTCCGCCGCCTCCCTTCGCCCAGGCCCGGCCCCGGCCCCACAACGGCAGCAGCAGCCGCGTGGGCTTGGCCGGTCGTGGGTGGGAGAGCTGGGAGGGGCTGGGCCGGGTCGTGGCTGGGGCATGACCCGTGGGGGGTGGAGGGAAGGGGAAGAGAGGGGCCTAGCGGAGGGAGGCAAAACCGGAGAACGTGTCGACCGCAACGTGGTGCCGCTGCCCGGAAGCTGCCGGCTGGGGTCGGCTGTGCCAAGGAGAGGCCTACCCTGCCCCCGGGAGGCCGATCCCTCCCACAGCCGACCTCAACTTCCTGCCCAGCCAGCGTGGACTCCACTCTGCTCGACTGGCGTGCCCTTAAAGCACCAGGAGTCCCTGGCGCTGTGGGAGACTCTTCACTGCACTTGAGAAGCAGGAGCCCAGGCCTCCGAGTCAGAGGGACCTGGGTTCTCCTCCTGCTCCATCTCTTGTCTGCTGTGTGACCTCGGGCAAGTCACTTCACTTCTCTGGGCCTCAACTAGCTCATCTGTAAATTAACGATGGAGACTACGAGCCCCATGTGGGACAGGGACTGTGTCCAATCTGATTACCTTGTATTCATTCATTCATTCAATAGTATTTATTGAGCACTTACTATGTGCAGAGCACTGTACTAAGTGCTTGGAATGTACAAATCGGTAACAGATAGAGACAGTCCCTGCCCTTTGATGGGCTTACAGTCTAATCGGGGAAGACAGGCAGGCAAGAACAATAGCAATAAATAGAATCAAGTGCTTGTATCTCCTCAAGCACTTAGAAACAGTGCCTTTTACACAGTAAGCACTAAACAGATACCGTTTTTTAAAAAAGTGTGGTCCACGGCTTCTGTGGTGTGGGGGAGCAGTGGGGCTTATTGGCAAGTACAAGGGCCTGGGATTTGGGAGACTTGGGTTCGGTCAGTCTGTCAGTCTGTCAGCCAGTCATATATGTTGAGTGCTTACTATGCACCAAGCACTGTCCTGAGCACTTGGGAGCATACAATATAACAATAAACAGACACATTCCCTGCCCACAGCAAGCTTACAGTCCAGAGTGGGAGGTAGACATTAATAGAAATAAATGTTACAGATATGTACACATGTGCTGTGGGGCTGGGAGGGGGGATGAATAAAGGGAGCAAGTCAAGGCAATGCAGAAAGGAGTTGGAGAAGAGGAAAGGAAGACTTAGTCAGGGAAGGCCTCCTGGAGGAGATGTGCCTTCAGTAAGGCTTTGAATGGAGGAAGAGTGATTGTCGGTCAGATATGAGGAGGGAGGGTTCTCATCCCAGCTCCACAGCTTGCCTGCTCTGTGACCTCAAGCAAGTCACTTCACCTCTCTGTGTTTCCGTTCCCTCCTCAGCAAAATGGGGATTCAAAACCTGTTTTCCTTCCCACTTAAACTGTGAGTCCCATGTGGGACAGGGGCTGTGTCTGACCCGATCATCTTGTATCCTTCCCAGGCCCATGCTTTAACCACTAGACCATGCCGCTTCTTAAGAGCACCGTTCATTTTAAGCCAAAGTGCAGTTTCCAAAGGATTCCCCACCTATCAGTCACTCAGTCAATCGATGATATATATCGAGCGTTTACAATGTGCAGAGCACAGTCGACTGAGCATCCACTTTGCGCAGAGCACAGCAGTAAGCACTTGGGAAAATACAGTGGAATGAATAGCCATCATCCCTGACCTATACTACAGGTAGGAGGAATTAATAGAATATTTACAATATGTGCATAAATACTATGTGGGAAACCTGATTACTTGATTACCTGATGCCTAGGAGGCAGGAGAGATGGGGAAGATGGCAGCGGTATCCACTGTGATGGGAAAGT
Organism: Ornithorhynchus anatinus; assembly: GCF_004115215.2. NCBI lineage: Eukaryota > Metazoa > Chordata > Mammalia > Monotremata > Ornithorhynchidae > Ornithorhynchus > Ornithorhynchus anatinus. The sequence continues at coordinate 55,383,619 of NC_041749.1, forward strand.
CACGGGGAGGAGATTTGGGAGGGAAGACGAAAAGTTCAGGTTGGGGCATGTTGAGCCTGAGGTGGAGGGACACATTCAGAGGTGACCAGTTTGCTCCCTCCTACCTCACCTCCCTGCTCTCCTACTACAACCTAGTCCCCTCACTTCACTTCTCTAATGCCAACCTACTCTCCGTACCTCGATCTCGTCTGTTTTGTCGCCAACCCCTCGCCCACATCCTGCCTCTGACCCGGCACTCCTTCCCCCTTTATATACGACGGACCACCCCTCTCCCCACCTTCAGAGCCTTATTAAAGTGACATTTTTTCCAGGAGGCCTCCCTATCATTTCCCCTACTCCCTCTTCCCTTTGCATTACCCTCGCATTTGCATCTGTCCCCTCTGAGCACTTTACATCCCCCCCCACCGCGCCCCCGCCCTCGTTCCCACAACACTTTCGTACGTATCCTTAATTTATTTTAACATCTGCCTCTCCCCCTCTAGATGTAAGCTCCTTGTGAGCCGGGAACGGGTCTGTTTACTCTGTTGTGTTCTCTCAAGTGCTTAGTTCAGTTTGCGGTACCCAGTAATCTCTCCATGAGCACAGTTTATTAATTGATTAAGGAAACGTGAGATGGTAGAGGAAAGAGGTCAGGGCTAGTGAGGTAGTCTCGGATGTCATCCGTGTAGAAGTGGTAGCTGAAGCCGTGGGAGTGGATTAGTTACACACACATCCACCGCATGAGACCATTATAGCCAAGCCCCTTCTTGGGTAACCCACTTCCTCTCCCCTCCCCCAGCCTTCGTCATCCTGGGCCCACCATCCCGTTCTGCTTCGCTCCGTCTCGGTGGGGGCTGAGGCGGTAGGGGAAGAGCCTGTGGCAGGGATAGCAGACCGCCTCCCCGCAATGGAGGATTCTGGCAAGGCCACAGCTGTGATGGTCGCTGGGGCTGCAGCTGCGACTGTTACCCTCTGAACCTCAAGAAGCCCCCCATTCTGCTTCTCTGGCCCCGGGACCCTTCGGCTTTGATTTGATTCGATTCATTTCATCCCCTCCTCATCCTTCATGTAGTTTCTGTGTTCTCGTTGCTTTATTTTTTTTCCTTGGGGGGTTGTCCATCGCCAGTCCCCCCCCCCCCACACTTTTCTCTTAGGCTGAGCGCCCCTTGAGGGCCAGGGACCCTAATTCCACCCATGTGTTCTTTTCCAGTGCTTAGTACAGTGCTCTGCCCACAGGAATCACTTAATAAATACTGTACTGCTACTTAATAAATAATACTACGAATGCCACAAGCGCGGAGAGAGGCTGTGCTGAGTCAGACGGTGGGGACAGCTGAGGACTCCAGCCTCCCCACTCCCACCACACACACCTGGCTCATTATTGCCCCAATCAGGAGGAACTAGATCCCGTGGGAACCCCCCTCCTTCCCCCAGGTGCTCTCCCTGGGGTGGGTTGAAGGGGGGAGGGGAGCAGCAGTGGCCTCTGAGAATGGCTAAGGCCAGAACAAAGACTCCAGCGGCCCTGGGCTGCTTGGCTTTGTCTTTGGAGAACTCAGAGCCCATTTCCTGCTGGCTCAGGTTCCTCTGGGCACTGCCAGCTGAATTGCCCCCCTCTTCCAGTCATGACCGCTCCCACCCCCACAAGCCCAGTAAGTAGTGATCTACCCCTTCTTCCCTGAACCCACTTGGGAGGGCAGAGCTCAGCCTGCCCAGGAGCAGATGTGGGGTCCAGGAGCTGGGGTTGATGGTTTCCTCCCTCCCCTTACCCCCACAGCTGGCCCAGGTGTTCCTTTGCCCCCTTCCAAAGTGGATGGGCACCATAGGGTCTGGGACAGGGTGGACCCTAGCGGCCTTCAGTCACATCCCCTGGCTCTAGTGGTGGGGCTGCCAGCCCTGAGGGAATCCCCTCCTCCCTGGCAAGGAGTCAGGGGTGAGGGACGGGGAGTGGAAAGCGGGGGATGGTTTCCTGGGGAGCAGGTGGGCCTAGGTGCCTTTGGGGCCACCCCCCCCAACACACACACAGTACCCAAGGGTCCCTCATCCATCTTCCACCGGTTCACTCCCGATCCTCCACTGTGGTGGGCCCCAGGACCCATGGGAGCCAAGATCCAGGATGGGTTGGGGTTTCTTTAATGTCACTTGTTAAGTGCTTAGTATGTGCCAGGCACCATACTAAACGCCGGGGAGATGCAAGCTAATCAGGTTGGACACCGTCCCTGTCCCATGTGGAGTTTACAGACTCAATCCCCATTTTACAGATGAGGTCACTGAGGCCCAGAGAAGTGAAGTGATCAAGTAACAGAGCTGGGATTAGAACCCAGGTCCTTCTGACTCCCAGGCCCGGGCTGTATCCACTATCCATGCTGCTTCTGCGTTGTGTAGTCCTGGGTCTTCATCACCCACTAACTTGTGTCCTGCACTGGAGGAGGGCAGGAGTGGGGCAGAAGATGGGGGCCACGGGGCTGGAAAGAGAGAATCTGCATTGCATGGAAGGGAAGGAAAAGGAGGCAAGGCACTTGTGAGCAGGGAATGTGCTGGTTCTGTTGTTCGATTGTCATCACCCGAGAGCTCAGTACAGTGCTCTGCTCACAGTAAGTGCCCAATAATTACCATCGACTGACTGATGACTGACTGACTGGTGTGTGCCACGTGTGCGTGCGCACACGCGTAGCTGTTGCTGCCCAGGGACAAGTCGCCAGTCCACGGCCATAAGCCCAAGTGCCCCTCCGGAGCTGGGCAGGGCATAGAGCACTCAGAGCACCCTCACTGCACCCCTCTCCCTCACTGTCACCCTCACGATTGTCACCCTCATCACCTTTGCCACCGTCCCTCTACCCTCACCCTCAATTATGGGCTGGAGATGGAGCTGGGATGGGCCGGAGAGGGACTGGAGGTGGGGAGTAGATGGGGATGGAGTGGGGCTGGGAGGGGGCTGAGGAGCTCCATGACTATGACTGACTGACTGAATGAATGAGCATAAATGGGGCTGGGGCCAGAGACAAGGCCCAGGTCAGAGTCCAGTGCTAGCAAACTCAGGCAAGAGTCAGGAATGACCCTTTGACCACATGCGACCTAGGTGACCTTGGGCAAGTCACTAAACTTCTATGTCTCACTTCCCTCATCTCTAAAATGGGGATGAAGACTCTGAGCCCCCTGTGGGATGGGGACTGGATCCAGCGCGATTTGCTTGTATCCACACCAGGGCTTAGTACAGTGCCCGGCAGATAGAAAGTGCTTAATAAATACCGTAGTAATTGCTATTATTATTATTGTTCCAAACAGCAGTCCAGAGCTCTGGCGCAGCCTGGAGTTGACATGGGAACGAGGCCTCAGCTGGACTGCCCCACCCCCATCCCCAGCCCCACCCACTGGTGGTCAGAGAACCGGAGAGTAGACAAAGGCCTGCCCCGGGGGCCAGCTCTGTCAGAACTGGAGTTACCAAGGGGATCCATTCCCCTCCCCCTGCCTCCCCTCCCCCCAACAGCCCCCTTCCACTCTTTCCCACCTTCTCCCTCCCCATCCTTCTCTGCAACACCGGTATTGATTGAGGCCAATTGCATGAGGAGCACTGAATTTGCATCGACTGTGTCCAGAGAACTCTTCACTGCTCAAAGCATTAAACTGGGGACCTACTGTTCAGGATTTATACTGGGGCCTACTGGGTGCAGAGCACTGTTTGGGACACCAGCTGTGTGCAGAACACTGTACTGGGCATCTACTGTGTGCTGAGGCCCCCCCATCCCCCCTACCGCAGGCCCCGCAGCGGTCAGGACCTCCTTTATCTCCCAGATGATCCCCAAGAGTTGATCTCTCTGCTGACCATCCAACTCCCCTGGACTGGGACCCCTCCCATGATCGCTAGAACCACCCCTCGAAGCGACTTTTAGTCCGTCCAGGTAGCCAACCAGAGCCGTGGGACATTGTGTTCCCCAGCTCCCCCTGCCACCCTTCCACCCCCCACCCCACAACTCCCCCTACCCCCCCGGGCCATGAAACATTATGTTCTTCTGCTCCCCCGACCAGGGCCGTGGGACATTGTGTTCCCCAACTCCCCCACAACCCGACCAGGGCCATGGCATATTGTGTTTCCCAGTCCCCGTCCACCAAAAGTGACCATCTTTGGGGAGCCCCCACTCCCTCCTTCCCTGTGTTTGGACTGGATTTGACTGATTCCCCCCCCCCGCCCCCCTCCCCGGGTAACAGTGCCCTTGTTCTCACTCTGTTACTTTTAGCTACTTCCTGCATTTGCATCTACTCAGCCCACCCATGTTATTTGGTTATTTACTCCTCTCCCCGGGCATTTCCTTTCCCATGTCCCCCATAACAGTTCCATCCTTCTCCAAATCGGCCATCCACAGGACTTGCTCCACAGCCTCAGAGACAACTGGGCCAAGAGCCACTGGACTCTCCTTGCCACTAGCCTTTTTGATTTGATTGACCCATGGACAATTCAGCATTCTACTGTGGGCATCACCTGCTTATTTTATTGTTGCTACTCCATGTTAATTGTTAACTGATCTCAGTGCTGCCGCTGACCTCACCGTGACCTTCCAATTCCCTTGCTCCCATCTGCCCTTCTCAATCCTCACCTTCCCTTTCCCCTCTCCCATCCTGCTCTTTCCTTCACTTTCCTCCGCCCCCTCCTCTCCTCCCCTCCCCCTCCCTAGAATCCCACTATACCAGCGCCAACCCTCATCCCCTTCCTCTTGCACAGTTCCCCACCAAACCCCTCCCTTCCAACCCCTTCCCTTGTCCCATCCCAGTTCTCCTGTCTCATCGCCATCCCTCATCCCCCTCTCCCTGCCCAGGTCCCCGCCATCTCATTCCCATCCAAACCCTCCCTTCCCCCTCCACATCCTTCCCCCTCTCTCCCCTCCCTCTACAACTGCTGCCAAGTGTGGCCTATGGAACCCCCGCTCTATTATAGGTAAGCTCCCTTTCATCCTTGACCTGTTCCTTTCCCACTCTCTCCTCCTCCTCACCCTTACTGAGTCCTGGCTCACCTCAGCTGACATGGTCTCCTCTGCTGCTCTCTCCAGTGGAAGTCTCTCCTTCTCCCACTCCCCAAGACTCACCGGGAAAGGAGGAAGCGTCGGCTTCCTTCTTGCACCTCAATGCTGCTTTCGCACTATCCCCCTTCCCCCTTCTCTTTCCTTCCCCTCCTTTGAAGCCCATATTATTTGCTTTTACCACCCCCTCCAGATTCTTATAGCTGTCATCTACCGCCTCCTTGGTCCCACCTCCAACTTCTTTAACCACTTTGACCCTTTTCTCACCTTCTTTCTCTCCTTTTCCATGCCCACTCTGATCCTCGGAGACTTCAACATCCACATGGATGTAGCCGGTGACTCCTCTGCCGCCTAACTTGTTCACTTTTAATTTATCCTTTCCTGCCTTAACTCTGCCCTCTCCTCTGCCAGGCAAAACTATTTTTCTTCCCTCATTGACACCCATGCCCATGCCCATCACCCCACCAACTGTTTGGGACATTTAACTCCCTCCTCAGGCCCCCTCTTCCTTCCCCTCCTCCATCCCTCACCCCCAACCATCTAGCCACCTACTTCATTAGGAAAATTAACACATCAGGTTTGAGCTCCCCAAAGTCACCCCTCCCCCTCTCCATCCACGCCCCCCCCACTCTCAACCTACTCTCTCCTCTACTTTCCCATCCTTCCCAGCAATATCTTCAGAGGAGATCTCCTTCCTCCTTGCAGATGCCACTCTCTCCACCTGTGCTTCGGACCTCATTCCCGCTCATCTTATAAAAACTATCGCCTCTTCCCTCTTCCTCTCCCTAACGTCCATCTTTAACCACTCACTCTCCAAGGGCTTCTTCGCCTCTGCCTTCAAACGTGCCCATGTCTCCCCCATCCTAAAAAAACCCCTCTCTTGACCCCACTTCCCCCTCCAGTTATCGTCCTATCTCCCTCCCACCCTTTCTTTCCAAACTCCTAGAACAAGTTGTCTACACTGGCTGCCTTGAATTCCTCAACTCCAACTCTCTCCTGGACCCCCTCCAATCTGGCTTCCATTCCCTCCACTCCACCGAAACTGCCCTCTCACAGGTCACCCAGTGACCTCCTTCTTGCCAAATCCAATGGCTCCTACTCTATCCTAATCCTCCTCGACCTCTCAGCTGCCTTTGACACTGTCGACCATCCCCTTCTCCTCAACATATTATCCAACCTTGGCTTCCTGGACTCCGTCCTCTCCTGGTTCTCCTCTTATCTTTTTGGCCATTCCTTCTCGGTCTCCTTCGTGGGCTCCTCCTCCCCCTCCCATCCCCTAAGTGTAGGGGTTCCTCAAGGGTCAGTTCTTGGCCCTCTTCTGTTCTCCAACTACACTCACTCCCTTGGTGAACTCATTCGCTCCCACAGCTTCAACTTTCATCTCTATGCAGATGACACCCAAATCTACATCTCCTCCCCTGCTCTCTCTCCCTCCCTCCAGGCTTGTATCTCCTCCTGCCTTCAGGACATCTCCTCCTGGATGTCTGCCTGCCACCTAAAACTCAACATGTCCAAGACTGAGCTCCTTATCTTCCCTCCCAAACCCTGTCCTCTCCCTGACTTTTCTGTTACTGTTGACAGCACTACTGTCCTTCCTGTCTCACAAGCTCACAACCTTGGTGTCATCCTTGACTCTGCTCTCTCATTCACCTCACACAACCAATCCGTCACCAATACCTGCCAGTCTCACCTTCACAACATTGCCAAGATGTGCCCTTTCCTCTCCATCTCCTTGCTAGTACAACCTCTCATAGTATCCCAACTGGATTATTGCATCGGCCTCCTCTCTGATCTCCCGTCCTCCTGTCTCTTCCCACTCCAGTCTATTCTTCATTCCGCTGCTCGGATCATCTTCCTACAAAAACGCTCTGGGCATGTCTCTCCCCTCCTCAAAAGCTTCCAGTGGTTGCCTATCAACCTTCGCACAAAGCAAAAACTCCTCACTCTTGGCTTTAGAGCTCTTCATCACCTTGCCCCCTCCTACCTCACCTCCCTTCTCTCCTTCTACAACCCAGCCCGTACATTCTGCTCCTCTGCCGCTAACCTCCTCGCTGTGCCTCAGCTATGCCTCATTCTCGCCTGTCCTGCCGTCGACCCCTGCCCCACGTCCTACCTCTGACCTGGAAAGCCCTCCCTCCTCACATCCGCCAAACTAACTCTCTTCCCTTCTTCAAAGCCCTACTGAGAGGTCACCTCCTCCAGGATGCCTTCCCAGAATGAGTCTTCCCTTTCCTTCTGCCCCTCCTCCCCTCCCCATTGCCACTACTGACTCCCTCTGCTCTACTCCCTTCCCCTCCCCACAGCACTTGTGTATATTTGTATATGTTATTTATTACTCTATTTTATTAATGATGTGTATATATCTATGACTCTATTTTTATGGTATTGATGCCTGTCTACTTGTTTTGTTTGGCTGGCTGTCTCCCCCTTTTAGACTGTCAGCCCATTGTTGGGCAGGGATTGTCTCTATCTGTTGCCCAATTGTACATTCCCAGTGCTTAGTACAGTGCTCTGCACACAGAAAGTGCTCAGTAAATACTATTGAATGAATGAATGAATGTTCTGGACACCTACTGTGTGCAGAGCGTAAGGGCCTGGAATGCCCTCCCTTTTCAGATCCAACAATGACTCTCCCCTCCTTCAAACCTTTATTGAAGGCAAGTCTTGTCCATGAGGCCCTCCTTTTCCTGTTCTCCCACTCCCTTCTGTTTCACCCTGACTTTCTCCCTTTATTCATCCCTCCTTCCCCCTTTATTCGTCCCCCCTTCCAGCCCCACAGCACTTAAGCCCATATCTATCTCCCAAGAGCTTGGTACCATGCCCTGCACACAGTAAGTGCTCAATAAATATGATTGATTGATTGATTGATTGATTGATTGTAAGAGGCACTCTAAGTGAATCCGAGGCAGAAAGAGGGCTCGATCTAAAGAAAATAGACAGTCTCCTTTGGGCTGCCTCAGCTTTCTGGGGAGCAGGGTGACCTGGGTCCCTGGGCACCTGCCCGAGGAAACGGGTGGGTGGAGGGAGATGAGACCATGGTGCCCCTTTCAGCTGGCAGGAGATGGGGAAGAAGAGGAAGAGAAGAAGGAGGAGGAAGAGGAGGTGGAGGAGAAGGAATAACAACATGGTAGTCCAAAGTGTGGGAAGAAGAAGAAAGAAGAGGAGAAGGAGAAGGGCAGAAGGGGGGAAGGAAGAAGAGGAGGAGAAGGGAGAAGAGGAAAAGGAGGGAAGAGGAGGACGGGGAGAAGGAAGAGGAGGCGGAGGAGGAAGAGCAGGAGGAACGTGGTAAGCCAAAGAGTGGGAAGAAGTAGAACGAGGAGGAGGAGGGAGGAAAGGAGACATAGGAGGGAGAGGAGGAGGGAGAGAAAGAGGGAGGAGGAAGAGGGAGTGGAGAAGGAGGAGGAAACAGCAGCTGGGTCCTTGGGGCCACAACTCAAGGCATAGATTTCAAGTGCTCCCTTTTTTTAATGGTATTTTTAAGTGCTTACTAGGTGTCAATGCTGTTCTAAGCACTGGGGTAGATACAATTAATCAAGTAGGACACAATCCTGTCTCTCATCAAGCACATTGTCTAAGTAGAACGGAGCACAGCATGGTACTGAACCTCCATGTAACAGACGAGGGAACGGAGGCATAGAGAAGTTAAGTGACTTGCCCAAGGTCACCCAGCTGACAAGTGGCGGAGCCTAGAAGGGATGAGAACCCAGGCCCTTCTGACTCCCAGGCCCCGGCTCTTTCCCCCTGGTCACGCTGCTTATCTGAAAGAATCCTGTCACCCCTGAGCCGCTGACTGCCCAGAGCCAGTTTGCGGATGGCAGGCCTCCATTCCCTACGGGGGTGGAGGTGGAGGCGAGGGCACCGATGCCAGGGCACCACAGGAGGCACGCATCAAGGACGCCCCTGAAAGCACTCCTCCACTAACACGCTCGCCTTTGTGGGGTGAAACTCATTTTCATTTTCATTTTCAGTGGGAAGCAGCCTGGCCTAGTGGACGGAGCCCGGGCCTGGGAGTCACAAGGACCTGGGTTCTGATCTTGGCTCTGCCATTCGCATGCTTTATGACCTTGGGCAAATGGCTTCACTTCTCTGGTCCTGTTACCTCTTCTGTAAAACGGGGATTGAGACTATGAGTCCCATGTGGGACAGGGACTGTGTCCAACTTGATTTGCTTGTACTTTCCCCAGCAGTTAGTACAGTGCCTGGCATTTACTAAGTGCTTAACAATTATGAGCAACATAATAATTATTATTACTACTATTACCACTACTACTACTAATAACATGGTGTGTCTTGGCCCGGTTTCTAAACTCTGTTGGAATCTGAGTTTTGCCAGATCCTCTGGCTTCTGCTGCCTCCTCTGTCCCTGCTTCCAGAAGCGGAGGAGTCGAAGGGAGGAATCAGGGGATCAGAGGGAGATCATCCGGCCCAACCTCCTGCCTCTGGGCAGGCGAGTCACTAATCTGTCCAGGACAGACCCATGTCTGCTCTCTCCTTAAAGATCCCCGGCAAGGTGATGAAGAGCTCTAAAGCCAAGAGTTAGGAGTTTTTGCTTCGTGCTAAGGTTGATAGGCAAGTTCCTCCTTGTATCCTACCACAATCTCTCCTGCTTTAGAGACACCCCATTTCTTCCTGTTCGATCCTCTGTGACCCCCCACCCCCACCCCAAGAAAAGCCTTTAATCCCCCCAAGAACAGCCTCTACACTGAAATTTATTTATTTATATTAATGTCTGTCTCCCGGCCTCTAGACTGAAAGCTCGTTGGGGGCAGGGAATGTGTCTGCTTATTATTGTATTGTACTCTCCTGAGCGCTTAGTACAGGCTCTGCACACAGTAAGCACTCAGTAAATGTGATTGAAAGAATGAATGAATGACTGTGAGCTCACTGTGGGCAGGGAACGTGACTGCTCATTCTCTTGTACTATACTCTCCCAAGCGCTCTGCGCACAGTAAGTGCTTATCTAATAAATACAATTGATTGATTGATTGATACCTGAAAGCTCCCGGAATTCCCTGGAAGATGATTAAGCCATCCTCTGCCCCATCCTCTGCCCCACAGTTCCTGTAGCCTTCTCTGATGGGAGAAAGGAGAGTTCTCTTCCTGTGTGATCCTCAGTGACCCCTCTACCCCGCCCCCCAACCCCAAAAACAGGCCTTATTACACCTCTGGATTGTAAACTCCCTCTAGACTGTAAGCTCCTTGTGGGCAGAGAACGTTTCTTCTCATTCTGTTGTAGTTGCTCCCCAAGTGCTTAGTACAGTAAGTGCTCAATCAATACCATTGATTGATTGGAGAAGCAGCGTGGCTCAGTGGAAAGAGCATGGGCTTTGGAGTCAGAGGTCATGGGTTTGAATCCCTGCTCGGCCACTTGTCAGCTGTGTGACTTTGGGTAAGTCACTTAACTTCTTGGTGCCTCAGTTACCTCACCTGTAAAATGGGGATTAAGACTGTGAGCCCCACATGGGACAACCTGATTCCCCTGTGTCTACCCCAGCACTTAGAACAGTGCTCGGCACATAGTAAGCGCTTAATAAATACCAACATTATTATTATTATTATTGATTGATTGATTGATATCGGAACCCCCCCCAAACCAGATTCCCCGGAAGTCAGTGCCTGCCCTGCCCCCTCCAGCTTCCTGATGGAGAGAGGAAGGCTCCCTAAGACCCAGGCAGTTGAGTTCGCTTCATTCAGTTTAGTTGGTCAGGCCAAAAACGGGAGTGGGCTTGCTTGTTCAGCAGCAGTGGTCCCCAGGACTCGGTGGGCCCGGGGAATTGGCTCAGCACTGTCGCGGGGCCAGGAGGGGCGGGGGACGGGACAGGGGGCCCGTTGGGGGCACCAGCTCTCGGGCCGTGACACGCGGGTGAGTCACGAGGAGGTCAGTGACGGTGTTGGTGACCCCAGAGAGTGGGATGGGAAATTCCAAGGCGTGTGGGAGCGGGGGAGGGTGACGGTCCAGGAAGGGAAGGGCAGTGGGTGGACCGTGGGGGCGGTGAGAGGGGCGTTGACGTCACGGGGAGCAGCCAAATCTTCATGAGGGCCCCAAGACAGGCCAAGCTAACCGGGGAGGGGGAAGGGCTGATCTAGGCAACGGGGCGGAGGGGGTGCCGGGAAGGGAGTAGGGAGTAGGGAGAGGGGCAGGTCCTGCAGAGAAGGAGGGGTTTGGCCCCGGCCGGGCTCTGGCAGAACCAAGCTACAGAGCTAGAGGGCAAAGAGGCTGGCAGGCCGCCAGGGCCCGACTCTCTCGTTAAAGGGCCAGCACCCAACCCGCCCTTCTAGCCGGTCCGGGCCAACCCGACGGTGGACTCGGCTGAGGAGATAGACCGCGGGCCTGGGAGTCAGAAAGACCTGGGTTCCAATCCTGGGTCCGTCACTCATCTGCTGGGTGACCGGGGCAAGTCACTTCACTTCTCTGGGCCTCAGTTACCTCAACTGTGAAATGGGGATTCAGACTGTGAGCCCCAAGCCTGTCGATTAGACTTGTAAGCCCGTCGATTAGACTGTAAGCCCATCAGTGGGCAGGGATTGTCTCTATCTGTTGCCGAATTGTCCATTCCAAGGGCTTAGTAAGGTGCTCTGCACATAGTAAGCGCTCAATAAATACTATTGAATGAATGTAGGACAAGGACTGTGTTCAACCTGATTACCTTGTATCTACCCCAGCACTTAGAAGAGTGCTTGGCACATAGTAAGTGCCTAACAATACCATTGGCTTAGTGGAAAGAGCACGGGCTTGGGAGTCAGAGGTCATGGGTTCTAATCCCAGCTCTGCTACTTGTCAGCTGTGTGACTCTGGGCGAGCCTACTTAACTTCTCTGTGCCTCAGTTACCTCATCTGTAAAATGGGGATTAAGACTGTGAGCCCAACATGGTACAAACTAATTATCTGCCCCAGAGCTTAGCACATAGTAAGCACTTAACAAATAGTCTTATCATCATCATTATTATTATTACTGTAAGATCACTGTGGATGGGGAATGTGTCTGTTATATTGTTACACTGCACTCTCCCAATCGCTTAGTACAGTGCTCTGTCCACGGTAAGTGCTAAATGAATACGACTGACTGACTAAAGAGGGGATTAAGACCGTTAGCCCCATGATATGACATAAAGAGGGGATATGGACAATGTCCAGCCTGAATAGCTTATATCTCTCCAGCTCTTAGAACAGGGCCTGGGACATAGTAAACACTTAAACAAATTAATTAAAAAAAAGAAAAAAAGGAAGGCGGAAGACTTCCGGGTCTGCAGTCAGGGGTAAATCCCCTCGGCCCAGTCGGTTTCTGTGGTGTTGGACAGTTTTACCCTGCTCCCGGCTGATCCCCAGGCCTTTTTTCTTTTTAAATGGTATTTGTTAAGTGCTTACTATGTGTCAAAAACTGTTCTAGGCACTGGGGTAGGAACAAGTTAGAAACAGGGTGTCCTAGTGGATAGAGCGCCGACCTGGGAGTCAGAAGGACTTGAGTTCTCATCCTGACTCCGCCACTTGTCTACTGTGCAACCTGAGGGAAGTCATTTCACTTCTCTGGGCCTCAGTTTCCTCGACTGTAAAATGGGGATTAAGACTGTGAGCCCCGTGTGGGACAGGGGCTATGTTCAACCTGATTAACTCGTATCTACCCCGACAATTAGTATGGTGCCTGGCACATAGTAAGCACTTAAATCCAATAAAAAAAAAGTCCAGATCCTCCTCAGCCCCGCAAAAGCAGTTCAAGAACCTTGAAATTCTAACTTTTTCAGCACCCATCAGTGATATTTACCGAGCGCTCACTGGGTGGGAGCACATTCCTAAACTCCCATTGTCCTAAAGTTACTGACAGACTATTGGGTCATTGATTAGCCTCTTAGCTGACATGGACCTCAGCTGTAATAAGAATAATTGTAATAATTTGGGATAGCTGTTAAGCACTTACTGCATACCAAGCACTGTACTAAGTGCCAGGGAAGATACAGAAGCATTGGGTCCCGTTTGGGATCCGCAGTCTAAGTAGGAGGTAAAACAGGGATTGAATCCCCATTTTACAGATGAGGGAACTGAGGCAGAGAGAAGCGAAGTAACTTTCCCAAGGTCACACAACAGGCAAGCGGTGGAGCTGGAATTAGAATCCAGGTCCTTCTGACTCCCGGGCCCAAGCTCTTTCCACCAGGCCACGTTGGCTGTGAAATGGAAGCAGCCAGGTTGCCCAACATCCCAGGAAGGGGGAGTGGTTTTCAAGGCATTGTCTAGAAGAACTAGAGGAGAAGAAGAATCGCTACCAAGCAGATCCCCAGGATCAGCTGCACTGAGCGTCTTGCCGTGTGCGGAGCCCTCTACTGAGCACTTATGGAGCACTCTACTCAATGCCTACCGGGTACAAGGGGCTGCACTGAGTGCCTACTGTGTGCTAACCACTGAGCTGGACTCTTTCATTCTGTGGAACACAGTACCAAGAACAACAGCGCTACTTGGTGGAAAAAGCACGGGTTTGGGAATCAGAGAACGTGGGTTCTAATTCCAGCTCCGCCACCTGTCTGCTGTGTGACCTTGGGCAAGCCGCCTAACTTCTCTGTACCTCAGTTACCTCATCTGTAAAATGGGAGTTAAGACTGCGAGCCCCATGTGGGACAATCTGATTACCTCGTATCTACCCTAGTGCTTAGAACTGTGTCTGTCACATAGTAAATGCTTAACAAATACCATTATTATTATTATTATTAATAAATAGAGCACTGTTCTCAATACCTACTGGATACAAAGGGCTGCACTGAGTGCCTCCTGTGTGCTGAACCCCAAACTGGACTCTTACATTGTGTGAAGCACTGTACCGAGCACCTATCATTTGCAGATCACTGTCAATGGCACTTGGGGAATAGTAATAATGATGATAGTATTTGTTTAAGTGCTTACTGAGTGCCAGGCACTATACTAAGTGCTGGGGCGGATACAAGCAAATCAGGCTGGACACGGTCGCTGTCCCGCATCAGGCTCACAGTCTCAATCCCCATTTTACAGACGAGGTAACTGAGGCCCGGAGAAGTGAGGCGACTTGCCCAGGGTCACAGAGAAGACAAGTGGCAGAGCCAGGATTAGAAACCACGACCTTCTGACTCCCAGGCCCCTGCTCTAACCACTAGGCCATGCTGCCTCCCCAGGAACATGTCAGCGACAATGAGAAAATGAAAGTTTTGATCCCTACCCTCGAGGAGCCTGCACACTAACAAGAGGGGTGAGGCGCTGGTGGGGGTGATAAGGGCAGCCAGCTTCTTGCCTCCTAGACTTTAAGCTCGCTGTGGGTGAGGAATGTGTCTGCTAATTCTCTTCTACTGTCCTCCCCCAAGTGCTTAGTACAGTGCTCTGCACATAGTAAGCACTCAATAAATACCATTGATTGACTGATTGATTGATGCTCATCTCTGGTCTCTAACAAGACCGAGTTTCCAATCAGGATTCTGCCACTTGTCTGCTGCGTGACCTTGGGCAAGTTCCTCAACTTCTCTGTACCTCAGTTTCCTCATCTGTAAAATGAGGACTAAGACCGTGAGCTCCAGAGAGGACAGGGACTGTGTCCAACCCAATTATGGTGTATCTACCCCGGGGCCTAGTAGTACAGTATCTGGCACATAGTAAACGCTTGATTTATTATTCTGTTTCTTTTATTAATGATGCACATATATCTATAATTCTATTTATTTATATCGATGCTGCTGCCTGTCCACTTGTTTTGTTTTGTTGTCTGTCTCCCCCCTTCTAGACTGTGAGCCCGTTGTTAGGTAGGGATTGTCTCTATTTGTTGCCAGATTGTACTTTTGAAGCGCTTAGTGCAGTACTCTGCACACAGTAAGCGCTAAGTAAATACAATTGAATGGATGAATGAATGAATGCCATTAAAAACAAAAAAGGGCTGAGAAGACTCAAAATGGTGGTTCCCTGACCTGTTCGCTCCTTGCTGAAATCTGTGCTCCCCCCCCAACCACCCCCCACATTTAAAATGAATAGTTTGGCACCTCGGATGGGTGGGTTGGATGGGGCCTCCCTCTGAGAGAGAGCAAGCAGGGGCTTGTGGGCGCGGAGGCCTCTGGTCTTTGTCCGCGCTCAGGCTTCGTTTCACAACCTGTGGAGGTTTAGGGGAAAAGGACTCGGGCCCCAGACTAGCTGGTCTGGACCGAGTAACTGTCACTGCAGGCCACGCCTCGGACAGACACCACACACCCAGAACTGGCGGAGACCGGAGAACAGAACTGCTCGCTCACTGTGAGGGAGTGTGTGTGTGTGCTTGTGTGTTTCTGGGGGGGAAGTGAGGGAATGAGGGAATGAGGATGTGAATATGTGTGTCTGTGTGTGTGTGTGGAGACATTTATGTGGTGCAAAAATATAAGGATATGTATGTGGTGGGGAAGGGCTTGTGTGGGCATGAATGTGGAATTAGGGGATATGGGTAAATGTGGCTGTGTCTGTGGACGTGAGGGCAAAGGAGGGTATGTGTGTTCATATGTGAGTGTGGGGGTGGGGGGATGAGATGAGGGTGTGTGTGTGTATTTGAGTGTGAGATTTGTGTGCACATCCAGAGCTTAGAACAGGGCTCGGCACATAATAAGCGCTTAATAAATACCATAATTATTATGGTGGGGGGGAAAACGAGGGGGTGAGGGGGGGGGTGTATGTGGGGGTGGGGGATGAAAGGATGAGGAGATGAGGATGAGTGTGTTGGGGGTGGAGAATGAGGGGATGAGGAGTTGAGGATGCGTATGTGTGTATTTGTGTGTGCCTAGAACGGTGGGACAATGTGGAGATGAGGATGTGGGTATTTGTGACTGTGTGTCTGTGTGTGGGGAGGTGAAGAGGGGAGGAGATAAAGACGAAGTCCGTGTCTGTGTGTGTAAGTGTGAGCGTGCCTGTTTGAGTGTGGGGATGAGAGAATAAAGGGATGAGGATGTGCCGGGTAGGAGGGAGGCATATGACTGTGGGGGATGAAGGGATGAAGGGACGGGGAGGGGAGGATGTGTGTATGTGTGTGTGTGTCTTTGTCTATTTGTGTGTGCATGTGGTACTGAGAGCTCACCTCCTCCAGGAGACCTCCCCAGACTAGAGCCCTCCATTTCCCTCTGCCCCTCCTCCCCTCCCCATCGCCCCTACTCCCTCCCTCTGCTCTACCCCCTTCCCCTCCCCACAGCACTTGTGCATATTTGTATGTATTATTTATGACTCTATTTATTTTATTAATGATGTGTATATTTCTATGATTCTATTTATCTTGATGGTATTGATGCCCGACTACTTGTTTTGTTGTGTTGTCTGTCTCCCCTTTTAGTCTGTGACCCCGTTGTTGGGCAGGGATTGTCTCTATCTGTTGCCGAATTGTATATTCCCAGCGCTTAGTACAGTGCTCTGCACACAGTAAGCACTCAGTAAGCACGAATGAATGAATGAATGAATGAATGAATGTTGGGGCAATGAGGAGATGAGGATGTGTGTCTGTGTGTCTGTGTCTGTCGGGATGAGAAGTTGAGAATGGGGGGAATGTTTGTGGGTGTAGGTTCATTCAATAGTATTTATTGAGTGCTTGCTGTGTGCAGAGCACTGTACTAAGCGCTTGGGAAAGTGCAATACAACCATAAAGAGTGACATTCTCTGCCCAAAACGAGCTCACAGGCTACGAGTGGGGAGCGAGTGTGTGTGACTGTGTTTTTCCTTGGGAGGGTGAGAGAACGAAGGGATGAGGATATGTGTGTGTTTGTGTGGGCATGCGTGTGGGGCAAAAGTAAAAGGATGTGTATGTAGAAGGGAGGGACTTGTATGTGTATGAGTGTGGAGTGCATGGATGTGGGTAAGTTGTGACTGTGTCTAAAGATGTAAGTGCAAGTGAGTATATGGAAGAGAAGTAGCATGACGGAGTGGGAAGAGCACGGGTCTGGGAGTCTGGAAGTCAGAAGACCTGAGTTCTAATCCTGGCTCCGCCCTTTGTCCGCTCTGTGACTTTGGGCAAATCACTTCATTTCCCCGTGCCTCAGTTCTCTCATCTGTAAAATGGGAATGAAGACTGTGAGCCCTATATGAGGCAGGGACTGTGTCCCACCCGATCATCTTATATCTACCTCTGCACTTAGAACAGTGACTGGTACATAGTAAGCGCTTAACAAACACCATTATTAGGTGTGTACGTGTGTGTGAGAGTCCATGAGTGTGTCCGTGTGCATGTATGCCTGCTCAACCTTGCTCCCCTTGAGCACAAAACCATGGAGCCAGGACCCAGAAGGGAGGGAGGAACTTGCCCAAGGTTGCCAGGAGAGTGGAGTTGTGGAGGATTGTGTCCCCACATGCCGGGGAGCTGGCTTCCTCTGACAGCCCTCAACCCCTCTTGGCGGGGGCCATCTTGTTTCCAGAGAGGGGGCGGGGCTGGCCAGGAAGGTGGAAGCCTTTCCAGTTGGCGCCTTTCCAGTCGGCGTCTGGCTTCCTTTGACTGCCCCCAGACCCTCCCTCGGTGGGGGCCATCCCGTTTCCGAGCAGGGAGGTTGAGTCCTGTCCAGTTGGCCGCTGGCTTCCTTTGACAGCCCCCAGACAGGAGCCATCTTGTTTCTGGGTAGGGAGGTTGAGGCCTCTCCAGTCGGTGGCTGGCTTCCTTTGACAGCCCCCAGTCCCTGCCTCAGCATGGGCCATCTTGTTTTTGGGCAGGAGGCAAGGCTGGGCAGGGAAATTTAGGCCTCTCCACTCTGGAGATGGGGAAACCGGTCCCTGTGAAACTGGGTCACCGGTATCACACCCCAGGGCCCGGCCACCTTGGGGCCCAGACGATCCCGGCAACGCCACCCAGCGTAAGCTCGTTATAGGCAGGGAACGTGCCTGCCGATTCCGTTGTAGTGAACTCTCCCAAGTGCTTAGTACACTGCTCCGTGCAGAGTAAGCACTCAATAAACGCGATTGAGCGATCGATTGGGGCTGTTCCCAAAGTGGCGGTGCCCTAGGGGTAAATGCCCCTTCACTTAATGCATATATGCCCAATGCCCCCAACACATAAATGTCCCTTCCCCCGGCACATAACTGCTCCTTCCCCTAAACACATACAGGCCCACTATTTCCAAGATATACGCGTCCGGTTCCCTAGGGGTAATGGGGTTTGGGGGTGGGGGCGGGGGAAGGCAGGGAAAAACCTGCTAACCGCGGAAGGGTGGGAAGGGCCGCGGGGCAGGGGAATCTTCTGGGGAGAGTCGAGAGAGGGTGAGACACCCGATCGGTCATCGTCGTCACGGTCGTCGTCGCGGTGGTCGTGCCCCTTCCAGGAAACGGAGGGAGGAGCCTGACTCCAGGGCCAGCATTTCCTGGGAGCGCCCATCACAGGCAACCTCCAGACATCTCCTCCGCCTGGGCCGCCGGGGAGAGTGCCATCGAGTCCGGGCACCTCCCCAACCCCCATCCCACCCGACTCGGGAAGAGGTTGCGGGTACTACCGGGCCCCTCCGGGGCGGCTGGGGCTGCTGCTTCAGAGTCCGGCTCTGCCGCTGCTGTGGCTGCTCCTAGAAAGGGTGAGGAGGGAAGGGAGCTGGGAGCGTGTGTGGGGTATGTGTGTGTGTGTGTGTTTGTGTGGCAGCGGGGACCAGGGCATGTTTTGGGGGGCTTTGGGCACCTATGTGTCAGGGGAAGGAAGGAGAAAGGGCAGTTCTGGTTTGGGTGACGGGACATTTATATGTTCATTCAACCGTATTTACTGAGCGCTTACTGTGTGCAAAGCACGCTCGGAAGCGTAGGATATAACAATAAACAGACACGCTCCCCGCCCACGATGAGCTTGGGGGGCATTGGACATTTACGGGTTGGAAGTATCGGGCATGTGTATGTTTAGGGGAAGGGGCAGCTGTGTTTTGGGGGAAGGGATGTTTGTGTGTCGGGGACATCGGGCACATATGTGTTAGGTGAAGGGGCATTTATGTGTTGGGGGAATTGGGCCCGTATGTGTTAGGGGAAGGGGCATTTATGAGTTGAGGGGACATTAATGTGTTGGGAGCATTGGGTATGTACCCATTAAGGGGAGGGTCGGTGTGGGGGGATTGAGGAGCAAGGGGCATGTATGTGTTGGGGAGCAAAGGGCATTTATGCATGGGGGGCACTGGGCATTTATGTGTTGGGGTCCTAGGGCGTATATGTCTTAGAGGAAGGGTCAGTTATGGGTGGGGGAAAGGGGCATTTATGTGTAGGGGATGTTGGACATTTATGTGTCAGGGGCATTGGGCATATATGCATTAGGGGAAGGGTCAGCCATGTGTTGGGGAAAGGGGGACTTCTTTGTTGCAGGGGCAAGGGGCATCTGCCCTTTCCTCCAGAGGGAATCCCGGGGGGGCGGGCTCTCTTTGGTGGGGGAGACCTTCCCCCCGCCCCTGCCTCTCTTTCGGTCCCCCGGCCCTGGGAGCCCCCTCGCCCCCCAACACCCCCCTCCCCGGGTCCCTGTAGCGTGGAGGCAGCCAGGGCACGCTCTGGCAGGATAGAGGGGTCGGGCACGCCGGGCACCGGGTTGCTAGGATACCGCCTGAGGTGGGTCCCGTGTTTCTATGGCAACCGGGGAGGGGGAGGAGGGAGACAGTAGGGAGAGGGAGGGAGGAAGCCCCCCAAATCCACTAAAGCAGCTAGTTTCAGGGGAGAAGGGCTGGCGGGCAGGGGCAGAGAGGGAAGGGGACGCCGGGAAGGAAGATCGTCGCCCCCTGCGCTCTCGCGTCCCCCCGGGCGAGCCCAACCTTCCGAAAGGAGACCCCCATCCCTCCCAGAAGGGCTCGGGCTCCTAGGATTGGCACTGATGAAAGAGGGGTCCCGTGGGGGGGGGGCAGCACCCAGCCACACGAGCCCCCTCCTGCAATTCCCAAGCAAATTCCTGGATCTGCCCCCCGCCTCCAGCATCCCCAGCCTCCCAAGCCGAACCCCGGCGGGGGGAGCTGGGGAGGGGACGCCGAGAGGGAGCCCTTTCTTCTCTCTTTCTCTCTCTCTCGCCCCCATCGACAATTTGGGTGGCGCCCCCGAGAGCGTCAGGACCGGACCGGGCCGGGGATGGGGGGCCGGGGATGGGGGGTTGTTGTTTGCGAGAGGGCAGAAACCCCTTCTGGAGCGGCCGGGGTGGGGGTGGGGCCGAAGGTGTGGGTCTGGCTGAATTCAAAACAGGCCTGTTGGTTTCTGCTCAGCAGCCCGGACACGCCTCTCGCCGGCTCTGGAGTGGGGAGAGGATTTTCAGCTTTTATCTCGTGGCTAAATCCTGTTCTCTCCGTTCTGCCTGTTGGCTGGGACATCTTGAACTCCGAGATGGTTTCCAGGGGCTGGGGGAGGGAGGAAGGGGAGAGGGCCAGGGCGCTAGGAAAAACTTCTCGGCCTCTCGTCGTCGTCCCCCTACCCCGCTTTCCCCCCCCATCCAACCCCCAGCCCTTGCGGGCCCACGGTCAAATCGACCGATGGCATTGACTGGGTTCATTTATTCTGTGCGGAGCACTGTACTGAGCGCCCGAGAGAGGCCAGTGGAGATAACAGGGCAGGTTAACAAGTTTTCTTCCCCCCGGGGGAAGGGGCGGCTTGAATGAGACATTGGCCGGAGCCCCCGACACTCGACCCAGGGGTGGTGGAGCCAATTCGGGCCTGAGAGCTTGGGCAAATCGGAAGAGAGCCACCTTGGGGGTGGCCGGCCCCTCCAGAAGGGGCAGCGGCCACCCCGGGCCCTGAGCTGGGGATCCAAGGGCGGGGGGCCATGGGGGGACCCGGGCTGGGTCACCTTGGGGTCCCCAGCGGGTCAAGCCCCAGTCGACCGATTGTATTTATTGAACGCTTACCCAGTGCCGAGCACTGTACTGAGCACACAGTGAACAGACACATTCCCTGTCCACAACGAGCTTAAAGTCCAGAGAGGATATGGGGAAGGGGGGGGGGGGGGCGGACGAGATCGAGGTACAGAGAGTATGTTGGGGTTTGAGGAGTGAAGCGCGCGGATTGGGTCGGAGTAGGAAATCAGGGAGGATAAAATAAGGAGGGACGGAGATGGTCGAGTGCCTAAAAGTCTGGGAGCCAACCACTCGCATTTGTTTCTGCTTCCTGAACCCCACTTGGCGCTCGGAGAGGGGACGGAGGAGGCAGGAGACATTTAAACCTTTGGCGGGCCTCTGAGGAACCCGCTGCTGTCCATTTAATGGAACGGAAGTCCGTCAGTCAATCTATCAATCAGTGGTACTTGTTGAGCGTTTTCTGGATGCGGTCCTCTAGGCTGTAAATTTGTTGCCGGCAGGGAACGTGTCTACCAACTCTGATGTACTGTACTCTCCTACAGTGCACTGCACAGGGTTAGCGCTTAGTAAATACCACTGATTGCAGAGCACTCTACCAAGCGCTTGGAAGAGGACAGTACGATAACCTCCGGGGTGCTTTTCGAAGGGACAACTGTTCCGCTGCCGTATTTCTCCCATCAGGCTATAACCCCCGCTGCCCCACTTCATTTATTATTCCCCACACCAAGAACTGCCCCCCTCACCACCTTCCCTGGGCATCCCTGCTTGGGCCAGATGACCCCCAGGGCCCGGCCCCGCAAACCCCAGGCCCAGCTGTGCCTCACCCAACCCCAGATTTTTTTTAATGGTATGTGTTAAGCTTACTACGTGTAGCACTGTTCTAAACACTGGGGTAGGTACAAGTTAATTAGAGTGGACGTAGATGTTGACAGTTGAATGCCAGGCTCAAAGCAGCATGGCCCAGTGTATAGAGCAGGGGCTTAGAAGTCAGAAGGACCCGGGTTCTAATCCCGGCTCCACCACTTGTCTGTGCGACCTTGAGCACTTCCCTTCTCTGTGCCTCAGTGACCTCATCTGTAAAATGGGGATGGAGACTGTGAACCCCACGTTGGGCCGGGACTGTGTTCAACCTGATTACCTTCTATCTACCCCAGTGCTTAAGAACAGTGGCTGGCGCGTAGTAAGCGCTTAACAAATATCATTAAAAAAAACCAAACCCACCCAAATCCCCTCCAGACTGACCTGGAAATGGCCCAAGGAACTTCCTGACTGCAGGGGGCGTCATGGGGGGCAGAGGGGTGAGGAGGACACTGGCCTGTAAGTTAACTGGCCCACAGCAAAATTGGGCATATGCCACGCTTTCCCACACCCTGCTCAGAAATGGGCACCAGGAATTCTGGTCCAGCCCCGGACTCATGTTAGGGTCTGCCTCCCTCTCGGATGGAGGCCAAGGGCAGAGATTCAGCTCTCGTTTTGCCAGGTCTCGGGACTGTCCTGTTTGCCAGGTAGCGCCCGCCTCCGAGGCCAGTCTTCAGCCTTGCCATCTCTAAGCTTTGACAGCCTGTCTAGATGGTGGGGGTGGGAGGGAGTGGGGGTGGAAGTGGGGAGGGGGGAAGGAGCTGGCAGACCTGGGATGTCACCGTCCCCGGGGTCAGCTTGGAAAGGCTGGGGGCTCTTAGCCAGAGGTCCAAAATGCTGGACCTGGATGGCCGACCCTTCTGCCCCCGCTTCCCCGCATCAGCCCCGGGGAAGCACAGTGGCCTAGTGGAAAGAGCCCGAACATGGGAGTCGGATGACTTGGGCTCTGATCCCAGCTCCACCACTTGCCTGCTGTATAACCTTGGGCTGTATAACCTTGCACTTCTCTGTACCTCAGTTCCCTCCACTGAGAAATGGGGATTCAATCCCTGTTATTCTTCCTACTTAGTCTGTGAGCCCCATGTGGGACCTGATTATCCTGTCTCTACCCAGAGCTTAGAGCCCGGGACATAGTAAGTGCTTAACAAATATCATGATTATTATTTCTACTACTATCATTATTACGGATATGATGAAGCGTTTCTCTCGCTCCCCACTGTCGGGTCACCCTCCCAGGGGTGACCGCGGCAGCCTGAGGGAGGCAGAGAGGACGCCTCAGGCCAGGCAGGGAGGTGAGAGAGGCCCTGGGGCCGTGGGAGGGCCTTGCTCGGCTGTCTGGGCACCCCCCGGGCGGTCGCAGGAGCAGCTGGGGTGGGTGGGTGAGGGAACGCCGGGCACGTGGGGGCAGGACCCTCTTCCCGACCCCTGGGCTCACTCGCCACTGGCCTGGGGATTGGGGGGGGGGCAGGGATTGGAGGGGAACAGGGGGAGGCTCAGCTGCCAGGCCTCAGGGGCAGAGGCCGAAGCCGCATCAGCGGTCTTTGGTGTTCCCTTTGTGGGGGCAGGCACCTGACGCCAACCAAACTAATGATCGGGCATCCCCCTCCCCGGGGCAGGCAGGCGGCCGCCGCCAACCCTCCCCGCCCCCCACTCCGGACGGGCACCACGTTGCTCTAATGGCCGTGGCCCGGCCCTGCCCGATGCTTCCCCTCTGGGGAGCGGTCGGCTCAGGTCTGAACAGGCTCTGGCCCTGAGCGGGGGCGGCGCCGAGGCGGGCCGAGCGCCCCGTCTGACTCCCGCGGGGCTCCGGGCCGGGCCGGGCCATCCGGTTCCCCTGCGAGACCTGCAGGCTCAGCAGGCTCAGCCCAAAGCTGGGGGCTGCAGGCCACGGGGGGCTGGTGGCCGGGGAGAAGAGGGGGTGCCTGAGGCTGGAGGGGAGGAGGAGGAGGAGGAGGAGCAGTGGGGGCCCGGACCCAAATCGGGGAATGGGCCTTAGTGGGAGTCAGGCCCCTTTGGGGGCAGGGCTGGGGGGGAATTCGGGGGCTGGGGTTGTCAGAGCTTGTGTGTCCGAGCCAGAGGGCACAGGAAGACGCTAGGGGCGATCTGAGGTGAAGGCCGACCCTGGCAGCTAAGGCGGCTTCTGGGAGGCCCGAGGGGCGGCGGGGAGAGGGCGACACAGCTCCCCACCGGGGCCGTGGGCCAAATTTAAGCCAGGAGGTTGGGGGAGGGCGGCACTGAATGGATGGCAATGAAACCCCAAGCCACCCCCTCTGCCAGGAGAGCCCGGCCGTGGGGGCGAGCCTGGCGGGGGCGGGCAGGGCGGGGCGGCTGGCGGGTTTGAAAACACAGAGGGCTGTGCCACTCGGCAAAAATACCCTGATGCAGCAGTTCAGAGCCAGCCTTCGCCCTAGGGAGGAGCCCCGGGCTCCGCCAGCGGCCCCGGGGAAGGGAGCGGGGCGGGGGGCAGGTCCAGATGTACATGGGCACGGGCCAGCGAGGGAGGGGCACGGGCGGGGCAGGGGATGGTGGCTGGGCTCCAGACCCCAGGGGCCTGAGAAGTTGGAGGGCTGCCAGAGCGTGTCTCTCCCCGGCCCGGGCGGGCGGGGTGCCAGTCTGGTGCCCCGTGAGGGAGGAGGGGCTCGAAAGCTGCCCCGGGGCAGGGGGGAAGGGTGCTGAGGGGTGGGCCCTCTTCCACTGGGTGGCATGGGAGGGTCTGGAGGGAAGATGGGGACCCGAGCGCTCCCCCCGGCTCTCTCCTAATCCCAGCTCCGCCACTTAATAATAATGTTGGTATTTGTTAAAGCGCTTACTGTGTGCAGAGCACTGTTCTAAGCGCTGGGGTAGATACAGGGTGATCAGGTCGTCCCACGTGGGGCTCACAGTTTTAATCCCCATTTTACAGATGAGGGAGCTGAGGCACAGAGAAGTTAAGTGACTCGCCCACGGTCACACAGCTGCCAAGTGGCAGAGTGGGGATTCGAACCCATGACCGCTGACTCCCAAGTCCGTGCTCTTTCCACCGAGCCACACTGCCGGTGACCCTGGGCGAGTCACTTAACTTTACTGTGCCTCAGTCGCCTGGGTTGTCAGATGGAGTTCCAGGACTTTCCCTCCCCTCCTCAGACTGAGCCCTGTGCGGGTCCGGGCTTGTGCCGTCCGTTCATTCGATTGATTGCATTTACTGAGCACTTACTGTGTGCAGGGCACTGTACTGAGCGCTTGGGAAAGTGTAATACGGCACTAATAATAATAATAATAATGTTGGTATTTGTTAAGCGCTTACTATGTGCCGAGCACTGTTCTAAGCGCTGGGGTAGACACAGGGGAATCAGGTTGTCCCACGTGGGGCTCACAGTCTTCATCCCCATTTTACAGATGAGGTAACTGAGGCACCGAGAAGTGAAGTGACTTGCCCAAAGTCACACAGCTGACAAGTGGCCGAGCCGGGATTCGAACCCATGACCTCTGACTCCAAAGCCCGTGCTCTTTCCGCTGAGCCACGCTGCTTCTCCACTAAGGAGGGACAGTCCCTGCCCACCACGAGGGATCTGCCGATCTAGTGGCCATGTCTGGGTCATCAGAGTGCTTGTGAAGCCGCCCCCCAGGAGTTTCTGTGGGGACTTTATCCATTCCCCGGGGACGGGGGCAATTACCCTCTTCCCCTTCAAAGCCTTATTGAAGGCCCATCTCCTCCAAGAGGCCTTCCTTGACTAAGCCCTCCTTTCCTCTTCTCCCACTCCCTTCTGCGTTGCCCTGACTTGCTCCCTTTGCTCTTCCCGCCTCCCAGCCCCACAGCACTTATGTCCACATCTGTTATTTATTTATCTGTATTGTCTGCCGGTCCCCATCCCCCCCAGACTGTAAGCTCGCTGTGACCAGGGAATGTGCCCGTTTATTGTTATGTGGTACTCTCCCAAGCACGTAGTTCAGTGCTGTTCGCCCAGAGGTCATGGGTGCTAATCCCGGCTCCTCCACTTATCAGCTGTGTGACTTTGGGCAAGTCACTTAACTTCTCTGTGCCTCAGTTACCTCATCTATCAAATGGGGATTAAGACTGTGAGCCCCACGTGGGACAACCTGATTACCTTGTATCGATCCCAGCGCTTAAAGACGCTTGAAGGCAGTCTCCTTCGGTCCTAAGGCCACCCCCAGCGGGGTCATGCTGCCTGCGGACCCTCGATAAGCAGGAGGCGCCGATAGGGGTTGGCGAGGCCCCGGGAGGGCCGGGTTGGACTCCAGGGAGGCCTCCCCTACTACTGGAGGGGCCCGGGAACCGCTACTTCACTGCTGTGAGTCCCACGTGGGACAGGGACCGTGTCCAACCCGATTAGTTTGTATCTACCCCAGCACTTAATAATAATTATTATAATTACGGTATTTACCAAGCGCTATTTGCCAGGCACTGTACTAAGCACCGGGGTGGATACAAGCCCATCGGGTTGGAGACAGTCCCGATCCCTGTCCCACGTGGGGCTCAGAGTCTCGATCCCCATTTTGCAGATGAGGGAACTGAGGCGCAGAGAAGGGAAGTCACTTAACCGAGGCCACACAGCAGACAAGTGGTGGAGTTGGGATCGGGACCCATGACCTTCTGTCTCCCAGACCTGGGCTCTACCCACTACACCATACTGCTTCTCTTACTACAGTGCCTGCCACGTAGTAAGCGCTTATCAGATACTATGGCTCAGTGGAAAGGGCTCGGGCTTGGGAGTCAGAGGTCACAGGTTCTAATGTCGCTCCTCCACCTATCAGCTGTGTGACTTGGGGCAAGTCACTTAACTTTTCTGTGTCTCAGTTACCTCATCTGTAAAATGAGGATGAAGACCGTGAGCCCCACGTGGGCCAACCTGATGACCCTGTATCAACCCCAGCGCTTAGAACGGTGCTTTGCACATAGTAAACGCTTAACAAATACCGTAATTAATTATAAGTAAAATGGGAATTGAGACGCTGGGACCCGACCTGTGTCCATCCTGTTTGTCTGCCCCAGCGCTGAGTATAGTGCCCGGCACATAGTAAGCACTTAATAGATAACTCAAAAAAGGAAAAAAGGGCCTCTCCGGCCCCAGCTCCTGCCCCTCCGGGGCCCGAGGATGCTACCACGGTGGGGTTTGGGTGGGTGGGGTTTAGCCGACAGTGGTCCGAGGCGTTCCCTGACCCCTCCTCGCTCCCGGAGACCCCCGGCCCGGCCCCCTCCCTCCGCGGGTTTGGGGAGGGGGGCGTTTGCGATGGGGAAGGTCGGCTCCTTCTCACAGCCGCCATTTCGCCCATCGATGCCTATTTATTCCCGAGCCCCCGAGGCGGGGCCGCGACCTTCCCCCACCCCCCGGTGCTGTGGGGGAAACTGAGACCCGCGGGGACCGAAGGCAGAGGCAGACAGACGGAGCGGAGGAGGGGCCCGCTGACCACCCGCCCTCCGGCCCCGTCCATCCCTGCGGCCCCCGGGCCGGCCTGGAGTGGGTAGGGGGTGTGTGTGTGTGTATATGGGGGGGTGGGCGCCGCTCCCCCTCCCCTTCCCTGCCAACCACCTGTTCTTTCTTTCTCCCCGCTGCAGGCCCGGAGGAGGAGGAGGAGGGGAGAAGAGGAGGAGGGTGCAGGGGCGGGGGCTGCCAACGTCGCCAGCGACTCAAGTTTTGCAACCTGAGCCCCGAAGCCTGCGAGGCGGCCCTGCCCCCTCCCCGCTGCCCCTCCTCCTCCTCCTCCTCCTCCTGGTCGTCGTCGTCCCGCCACCAACGGCCGCGATGGGCCCGGGCAGCCAGCCGGACCCCGCGGGCGCCCTGCCCCCGCGCCCCCCGGGCCCCCCGCGCCCCCCGGGCCCCCCGGCCCCGCCGCTGCTGCTCCTGCTCCTGCTGCTGCTGCTGCTGCTGCTGCTGCCGCTGCCGTTGCCGCTGCCCCCCGCGGCCGAAGCCACCGTGCCCAGACTCAGCCTGCGCTTCGGTGAGTCCGGCCGGGGGGAGGGGATGGGGGGCGGGGAGCGGGGCACCGGGCCCCCGGGCAGTCCTGGGGGGAGGGGCTCGCCCCCTCTTGCCCGTTGCCCCCCTCCTCCGATGGCTCCCCTTCCGAGGGGCTCCGAGGGGGGAGGGGCCGGGGGCAGAGCCCTCCTCCCTCCCTCCTTCCCTCCCACCGGGCCCTCCCCTGGGGGTGGTCTCGGCGCCCCCCGCCCTCCTCCCGCCCCCTTCCCATTGACGCTGACCAGAGCCTTGTCTGCCCGGCCGCGCCCCCGAGCCGGGCCCCTTGGGGAGGGGGAGCCGAGGAGGGGGAGGGGGTCCGGCCTGCCCCCAACAGCCCCCGCCGCGAAAACAGCGGGGCAAGTCGGAGCGGGGCCCCGGGAGCCGCGGCTCAGCCCCCCTCACCTCCCCTCCGCTCGGTGGTCTCCCCCCCCAACACACACACACCTCCACCCCCATGTCCGCGGAGGGCGGGCAGCCCAGGGACCCACGAGGCACCTGGAAATTGCCCCCCGTCCGCCCTCCCCGGGGCAGACGGAGGGCCCCGGGGGCGCCGGGGGAGCCCGAAGGGGGAGAAGGGTACACAAGCTTTGGCCACCCATCCTCCCCTCCTCCTCTGTACCAACCCCACGCCGCCTTGGCCTCTTCTCTCCCTCGCCCCACTAGCCATATAACACCCAACCGAAGGGTGCGGGTGAAGGGGTCCTGCCTCTCCCCTGGAATAACGATAACTGTGTCGTCCGTGCTATGGGCCAGGCACTAAGCACTGGGGGAGACACCACGTCATGGGGTTGGACACGACCCCCGTCCCACGTTGGGCTCACAGTCTCAGTCCCCATTTTCCAGATGGGGTCACCGAGGCTCACGCAAGTGAAGTGACTGGCCCAAGGTCACCCAGCAGACGAGTGGCAGAGCCGGGATTAGAACCCAGGTCCTTCTGACTCCCAGGTCCCTGCTCTATCCACTAAGCCCGGCCGCTTCTACTCTCCGCCCCCTGAGCAGGAAAGGGTGGATAGTAGTAGTGATAGTACAGCGCCCTGCACACAGTCAGGGCGTAATGAATTCTAAGCACTGGGAGAGACTCCCCAGACGGGAATTAGACACGGTCCCTGTCCCTCATGGGGCTCACAATCTAAATCTTATAGCGTGTCGCCCGAAGCTTCGCGACTCAGCACCCCACCTGAACTCACCAGAGAACCAACCCCTCCCGGCCCCCCAACACCAGCAGGTGTATCACCCACCTGTTCTCCTCCTCCACCCCCAGCACACCCACCCAAACCGTTGCCCACACCCACCCCTCGGCACCAGAAAATATCCGGCCGGCAGGTAGAGGGAGGCTGCCGGGGTCCTTTATTTTGTTGTGTCCGGGGATAGCCCAGTCCGACGTGGAATCGCTGAGAATCTCCGGGCTAGGGGCGGGACCATGCCTTCCCTGACCTGAATGATAATTATAAAAGAATCATCAATCTATCAATCGTATTTATTGAGCGTTTACTGTGTGCAGAGCACTGTACTAAGCGCTTGGGACCACAGAGTCGGTAGGTACATTCCCTTCCCCCAACGAGCTTGGTGTCTGGTAAGCGCTTACTCTGTGCCAAGCCCTGGGGTAGAAACAAAACATCCGGATGCCAGCTCGGGCCACCGTCAGCTTGGAAAACTGGATATCCTAAATGGGCCGTGGGGGGCAGAGGAGGAGGAAGAGGAGGAGGAGGAGGAGGAGGAGGAGGAGGAGGTGGTTGGAGCAGGGGGGTTGATACTTGTGAATGGATGAGACAATGTTTATGTAACTCCACGATGAAAGGAGCACTCTGAGCTCAAGAACGGTCTATGTCATTATTCCCGAGGTTGATGGGTACCCGACCGGGCCCACCTCCACAGGTGGCTTGTGAGCACATGTTTGTGGGCGATGGAATACGACCTCCCTGGCCCTTTACGCTCTGCCCGGCCCAGGCCAGCCTCTCCTGCTTCTTTCGGCTCCTGCCCCCTGGCTCCCGCCTTCCCCCCGCCCCCGGGGGACTCCCGTGCCCAGGCTGTCGGGCGCATGCCCTGGCCCCTCGCAAGGTGGGCAACCGACCCGGCAAGTGCCTCCCCAGGCCCGTTCCCTTCCACCCCGGCCCACCCCGCCGGCCTCCACTTGAGAGGCCCCGGGGGGACGGCCCCAGGAGGGAGGGCTACCCTGGCGACAGAACTGGCTTCCGCCTGGAGCGCTGCCCACGCTGCTCCTGTTTCCTGCTCGGTCTCCGGGGCCTCGTTAGCCGCCCCTGGCACCGGGCCTGTCCCGGGGGCCCACGGCTGACCGGAGGATGCTTAGCATTGGGAGCGTCTCCCTCTGAGAATGAGACGCCGGAGACCCCCGGTCCTGAGTGCAGAGGTGTGTGTGTGTGTGTGGGGTGGGGTGGTCCATGTGGCCCCCTTAGGGCCCAGGAGGGGAATCAGAGCATCTGTCTCCATGGAGCCTCCATAGTAGTTTCCCCCAGCAGGGGTCTGGAGTTGCCCAGTGTCCACTCTGATACGTATTTTTTTTATGGTATCTGCTAAGTGCCTACTACATGCCAGGTATGATACTAAGTGCTGGGGTAGATTCAGGCTACTCAGGTTGGACACAGTCCCTGTCCCACATGGGGGGTCATAATCTTTATCCTCATTTTACAGATGAGGGAACTGATGTGCAGAGAAGTGACTTGCCCAAGGATATACAGCAGACAACTCCTCTAGACCTTAAATTCGTTGCGGGTGGGGAATGTGTCGTTTATATTGTTAGATCGTCCTCTTCCAAGTGCTCAGTACAGGGAGGAAGCGCTCGATAAATACGACTGAATGAGTGACAAGTGGCAGAGCTGGAATTACAACTCAGCTCCTTCTGACTCCCAGGCCCATGCTGTAGCTACTAGGCCACATTGCTTCTGCGGTGGGGCTTCCTGATAAATGCCCCCCGGGAAGAGGCTCGTGACAGCCCCGGAGACCCCGGGAGACCCACAGATGTTCCCACTTGCCCCTGATTGGGACTCTGTTGCTGGAGGTTGGGGGCGGCGGGTGGTTAGTGGAAGAAGCCCAGTGGAGCAGGATGGGGGCGGTGACGGGGAGGCAGAGGGGACAGAGCTCTGACAGTTCAGCCGACAAGGAGAGGTCGCAGCAGGGAAGAGATTTTCCTCTGAGAGTGGAAATGCTTCCAGGAATTGTTTGGGTTTTTGGTCCCGTTTCATTGGAAATGGCATTTTCCTTGAGTTGGCAAACCTCTAGTTCCAGGAACTAGCATTTCCAGCTCCAGACTGGGGCTGGAATCGGTGTCACGGCCCGGCCCGGCCCAGCCTTTGGGTGCTGTCAGAGCAGGTCCCGCCATGGAAAAAACATGCTTTTCTGGCCCCAAACTACCTTTCTGGGGCCCCTGGCCTCCGGCAGGAAAAAACAGGGAAGGGAAGGAGAGGATGACTCTGTTTCATGTTCCCACTGGTGCCATGTGGGCCCGACTTATCCCAGGCAGACTCGGGAGCCTGTGTGTGAGTGTGTTTGGCAGGGGAGAGGGCGGGGGAGCGGGGAACAGGGGGGGCACATCTCTTCTGCTGAATGGCTGTGGCCCCACTGGGCAGTCCTCCCTCTGTGCTCCTCAAGTTCCCTATTTCTGAAGGGAAGTAACGTGGCCTAATGGAAAGAACACGGGTCTGGGAGTCAGAAGGACCTGAGATCTAATCCCAGCTCAGTCATGTGCCTGTTGGGTGACCTTGGCTAAGTCACTTCGCCTCTCTGTTCCTTCATCAATCCCTGTGGTTCCTCCTACTTAGACTGTGAGCCCCTGAGGGACCTGATGATCTGGTTCCTACCCCAGTGCTTAGTACAACGGTTGGCCCATAATAAGCATGTAACGAAGACCACAGTTGTTGTGATTATTATTATTATTACTACTAATAATAATAATAAACAGCACAGACTAGTGGAAAGAGCACAGGCTGGGAGTCAGAAGGACCTGGTTTCTCATTCCGGCTCTGCCACTTGTCTGCCGTCTGAGTGTGGGCAATTGACTTAAATTCGCTGTGCTTCAGTGACCTCATCTGTAAAATGGGAATAAAGACTGTGAACCCCATCTGAGACAGGGACCGTGTCCAACCTGATTAGCGTGTATCTACCACAGCACTCTGAAAGGTGCTTGACGCATAGTAATCACTTAACAAGTAACATCGTCGTCGCCATAACCAGTAGATAGTGGAAGGAGAGATCTAATAATAACAATAATAACACTAATGGTATTTATTAACCGCTTACTATATGCCAAGCACTGGTCTAAGCGCTGGGGAAGAGAAACAAGAGTAATCAGGTTGGACACAGTCCTTGTCCCACATGGGGCTCACAGTCTGTGTAGGAGCGAGTAAGAGTTAATCCCCATTTTACAGATGAGGGAACTGGGGTCCAGAGCAGTGAAGTGACTTCTTGCCCAAGGTCACCCAGCAGACAAGTGGCGGAGCGGAGATTAGAACCCAGGTCCTTCCGGCTCTCAGTACCGGGCTCTGGCCACCACACCACACTGCTTAGATCTGCCCGGGACTGAATCTATAGCTGTGGCTGGGAGCTCATTCATTCATCCATTTAATCGTATTTATTGAGCGCTTACTGTGTGTAAAGCTCTGTACTAAGCACTTAGGAGAGCTCCCAACTCCCTCCTGAGAACATGCGCATCTCCAAGGGGTCGCTCTGGTTTTGTGTTGAAGGTGAGACTCCGGGTCCAGGGCAGGGAGACAGACCAGTAGCCCCCCAAGAGAGCTCTGCAGGAGGGTTTGCTCCAGATCTACCTTAGTGTCCCCATCCCAAGTCTACCCTTTTGCCCCGTCCTCGACTGCACAGTGCCCTGTGCCTGGATTTGGAGATGTCTTTCCGACTCAGTCGGTCATTCAGTCATATTTATTGAGTGCTGACTGGGTGCAGAGCACTGTCCTAAGCGCTTGGGAGAGTAGAGTACAACAACACACACATTCCCTGCCCACAACGAGCTTACAGTCTAGAGGGGGAGATGGACGTTGATGAATAGAAATAAATAAATGACAGACATGGACATAAGTGCTGTGGGGCTGGGAGCGGGGATGAATAATGGGATCAAGTCAGGGTATCGCAGAAGGGAGCGGGAGAAGAGGAAAGGAGGACTTAGTGGGGGAAGGCGTGTTGGAGGAGATGGGCCTTCCATAAGGCTTTGAAGTTGGGGAGAGTCACTGTCTGTCGGATACGAGGAGGGAGGGCCCGCCGGGCCAGAGGTGGGACGCGGGCAAGAGGTCGGCGGCAAGATGGGCTCGTGTCCCCAGTCCTGCTTCCGAGCCCTTTCCCTCTTGGCTTCTCTGCCCAAAGCCCCTGAAAACAGCCATGTGTGTCAGATCCCCGCCTGGGGTCTCCCAACCGTCTGTGCTTGTTACCCTTCCTCTCCACCCCTGACTTTCCCTCCGGCCACCCAGCACAGACCCACTGTTCAGCCGTGGATCAATCGATTGATCATCAGTCATATTTATTGAGCGTTTACTGTATGCAGGGCACTGTACTAAGTACATTGCGACAATATAACAGATGCATTCCCTGCCCACAGTGGGCTTACAGTCTAGCGGGGATCCCTCTGAATGACGTGTCTGCTGCGGAGGGACCGGGGCCTCCTCCGGTGACGGGCAAGGACTGACCCCTCCACGGAGCTTTGAAGAGCCGGGGCTCCGCTGTGCAGGGGGAAGGAGGGATATGGGGGCCGTGTCTCGTTTGGGTAAAAGCAGCATGGCCCAGTGGATTGAGCCCAGGTCTGGGGGTCAGGAGGACCTGGGTTTTAATCCCGCTCTGCCACTTGTCTGCCGTGTGACCTTGGGCAAGTCACTTTGCTTCTCTGTGCCTCAGTTCCTTCATCTGTAAAATGGAGATAAGACTGGAAGCCCCATGTCGGGCAGGGACTGTGTCACTGTGTCCAACCTGATTAGCTTGTAACTGCCCCAGTGCTTAATACAGTGCCTGCCACACAGAAAGTGCTTTACAAGTACCATAAAAAAAAAAAAGCTGGAGAGAGTGGGCGGGAAGAGGGGAGGAATGATGAGACTTGGCGGGGGGCGGGAGAGGCGGGGGCGGAGAGGGCATGTGGAAAGCCTGCAGTGGCCTTGGCAGCCTCTGGCTATTCCCGGGACCTCGTGGGGGTGGGGAGGTCGGGGGCCTGGAGGACTAGGGGCAGCGTCTCACCTCCAGAGATGGCATCCATGGAGGAACGGAGCGGACGGCGCTGCCCGCCGGCGGGATGTGCTTCTGGCCGCCGCCCGGGCCAGCTGGCGATGCCGACTTCCCCGGCCCTCAACGGCTGGACGTGCTGCCAGATGGGAGGCCGGGCTTTCTGGCAAAGAGTCCAGTTTGGTGGCCAGCGGCTCTGCCTTCCTGCCAGGCGACGGTGGAGGAGGGGCGGGAGGCGGTTCTGTCCGATGCCCCCGCGTCTGCCCCTGACCCTCGGTTCTGGTTAATGACCTGGTCCCGGGAGGGGACCCGCTGGCAGGTCAGGCCGGGGGGCTTGCCCCCACAGATCCTCAGCCGTGACCCATGCCAGTGGCCAGGAAGTGACGGGGCCCTGTGTCACACGGATTTATCTCCCCGGGGCCCAGCCCTGCCAGGGGCGGAGGGCACCGTCGGGACTAGAACGGTCCGGGACCCAAACCTGCCCTGATTGACAGCTGATTCAGCAGTCTGCGTCCCAGGAGGACGTGACTGGATGGGCGGAAGGGTGTGCGGGCCTCCGCGGGGTCCTGGGAGGCCACGGTAGGAGACTTGAGCAAAAGGGAGCCGGAGACAGGGATGGGGGCCGGGGGTGGGGGGTGGGGAGGGAAGAATCCCACTCCCCAGGGATGGGAAGAGCCGGTCCCGCTCCATCATGGCCAAGCCAGGGGAGGGGGAAGAGGGGCCCCGGTGCGGCTGCCGGGGAGAGATGAGGCCGGTGGAGTAAGAGTGTGAGGAAGCAGCCTGAATCACCTGGCTCCCCTGCCCACCCCCTGCAACTTCTCTTCGTCGTCTGGGCTGGCCCTGGCTGAGTCACTGCGGGGGGGGTGGAGGGAGGAGAGGGAGAGACTCCAGGTGAGGCCGGGAATAACAGGCTCGTCATTTCCTGCCCAGAGACTCCGCCAGCCGCTGCGGGGGGGGGGGGGCGGGGGGGGAAGGGGCGCTTCGTCAGGGGACCATCCCACCCCGCTTCTGCCCTGGATGGCAGTTTGGCCTCCCCCATCCCTTCTGTTTTCCACATCTCCCCATCTCCTGCAGCTGTGAGGAGCGCTGCAGGTTCGGGGGGGCTCCCCCACCCCCGGCCCAGAGTCTGGAATCTAACGACCAGGATTTGGGAATCTGGTGTCGGGGGTGGGGGTGTGTGGGGGGTGGTCCATTCCCTTCCATGGGTGGGGTGCGTGGCCACCTCGGGGGGGTGTGGCATAGTGGATAGAGCACTCAGAAGAGAATGGGTTCTAATCCCGGCTCCTCCACGTGTCTGCTGTGGGACCTTGGATAAGTCACTTCACTTCTCTGGGCCTCAGTTACCTCGTCTGTCGAATGGGGATTGAGACTGTGAGCCCCACGTGGGACAGGGACAATCTGCTTGTATCCAACCCAGCGCTTAGTACAGTGCCTGGTACATAGTTAAGCGCTTAACAAACACCATCATCATCATTATTATTATTATTATGTGTTAGGGAGGGGCTAGCCCATTCCCACTCCCCCTTGGAGCAGGTGCTGGGGAAAATCCAAAATTCAATCCAAATGGAAAAAACCCGATGACAGCCCTCACCCCCGGCAGCCCAACCAGGAAAATGTGGCCCAACCGCAGGCAGGTTCTGCTCCCGGGAATTCTGGCCAAACCTGGAAATTCTGGCCAAACCCGTCCGTGGTGGCCGGTCAGCTGGCCTGGGAGTCTCTCTCTCTCTCTCTCACACACACACACACACACACACACACACATACACATACACACATACAAGTCGACCCCCGGGGCAGCACAGGGACCAAGCCAGTCTCGGGAAAAGACACAATAGCCTGTGCCCACATTGTGACAGGCCAGCAGGCCGCTGTACACACACATGCTCACACACACAGCTGCGTGTCTCCTCTTACAGTCACTGCCACGTCAGGGCTGCACTGTCAGCCACACCATCATAGGGTCAGAAACCAAACACCCACAAGTCCACACTTCAACTGGGGCCCAGACACACACACACACACAAAATAAACCCAAAACCAACAACAAAAAAACCCCCTCGGGTGCCAACTCAAACCCACCTCTGTGCCCGGGCCCCATCTCACCATCCGTCCACGCGATTACTCAGAATGGCCCCTGGGATTTGGGCCAGAGCCCCTCGCCCAGTCAGGGCAAGCCCAGCCCCACAGGCAGCATTGGAAGCCATCTGGCTTGCTGGGTTTCAGTCAATCAATCAATCCTGTCCAAATGGGTTTGGACAGAATCCTCAGGGCTGGTTTTGTAACTGGTATTTGTTAAGCACTTACTATGTGCCAGGCACTGTGCTAAGCGCTGGGGTAGATACAAGGTTGGATAAGGTCCCTGTCCTGTTTGGGGTTTGCCGTCTTTAATCCCCATTTTACAGATGAGGTAGCAGAAGCACAGAGAAGTGAAGTGACTTGCCCACGGTCCCACAGCAGACAAGTGGCGGAGTGGGATTAGAACCCAGCTCCTTCTGACTCCCAGGCCCGGGCTCTTTCCACTAGACCACACAGTTTGCCCAGGGATCAGGATCTGGTGACCCCCGTGGGCATCAAGACCCATTTTGCCTTTTCAGTAGCCCCTCTCTCAGGGCAAGAAGCCATTTCTCTGGGAGACTAGTGAAGGCCTGGTTGATATTGCCCCCTGGGGCAGCCCATTAACTTTGAGTTGGTTTACAAGGTCGAGTTCATCTGTCAATCAGTCAGCGGTATTTACTGAATGTTTCTTCTGTGCAGCCCACTGTACTCAGCGCTTGGGAGAGTCAACGCACCTCTAAATCACATAAGTTACTCATTTATTCATGTTAACGTCGATCTCCGCTTCTAGACCGTAAGCTTGTTATGAGCAGGGAACGTGTCTTACCAACTCTGTTTTATGGTACTCCCCCAAGTTCTCAGTACAGTGCCCTGCACGTAGTAAGCGCTCTCTACATACCATTGTCTGATTGAAAGTGGGAGCTTTTCACACCTGACTTTTCACTCTGGCTCGCGGGGGGGTGGTCAGCTGGCTTTGGTTTTCAGACAGATATTAATATAAGAAAAGAAGTAATAACATACAATGTATCGATCTGTATGCGAGTGCTGTGGGGTTGAGAGTGGGGCGAATATCAAATGACCGAAGGACGCGGGATCGGTCCTAAGCTTGCCCTGCCCCAGCTGCCCGGCCCACTATATCTCCAGCTAGTCACACCTCGACCAAAGACCGGACCGGACCGGATTGGGCGTGGGGAGTCTGGAGCCTAGTGACCCCCAGCTGAACTCCTCGTGCCCAGGAGGACCAGCAAGTACCAGTAACAGAGTAATTAGAGCCCAGCTTGTTAGCGTGGGTGGGGTCAGGGACAAACTTTCTCCAGGGCGGAGCCTGGGTCCTGGAAGAGCCAGGGAGAAAGAGAAGGAAAATCACCAAGGACGTAGGCGGGAGAAAAGGCCTTTTTTTAAAAAAAGTCTACTTGTTAAGCACTTCCTCTGTGTCAAGCCCAGTTCTAAGACCCATGGTAGATACAAGTTAATCAGCGGGTTCGCAGTTGAAGTAGGAAGAGGCAAGGAATCCCCATTTTGCAGTGGAGGAAACTGAAGCTAATCAGGTTGGACACAGATCCTGTCCCACATGGGGCTCACAGGCTTCATCCCCATTTTATAGGTGAGGGAACTGAGGCACAGAAAAATGAAACGAGTTGCCCGAGGTCACAGAGCAGGCAAGTGGCAGAGCCGGGATTAGAAACCAGGCGTTCTGGAGGCCTATGCTGTATCCATGAGGCCTCACTGCTTCCTTGGGACCCAGGAGTCCTGAGCTCTCCCTCTCAGTCTCCACCCCAGACTGCTGAACGGCTCAGGGATTCTGGGATTTCTGAAGCCGTTGGGGTGGGGCAGGAGGCTTTGGCCTCCAGACCGGGGGTTTAATGGACGGTATCTTCTTCCCAGTGACCCAGAACCACCAGGCTAAAGCAGAGCAGGAGGAGACATGGGACCTGGGCTTTGGAGCCAGGACAGAAGCCGGAGTGTCGCCCTTGTCGGTCAATCAGTCAGTCGGTCAATTGTATTTATTGAGCACTTACTGTGTGCAGACCTCTGTACTAAGTGCTTGGGAGCGGGCGATAGAACAATATAACAGATACATTCCCTACCCACAATGAGCTAACGGTCGCCTTGTCGCCTACCGCCCATGGCAGGTGGAAGTAGTAGGACCTGGTAGAAAGGACGCGGGGCTCTGGATTCCCGTTCTGACTCTGCCCCGGGCCTGCTGGGTGCCCTCTCTGTACCTCAGTCTCTTTGTCTGCAAAATGGGCCTCTGCCTACCTTCCAGGGATGATCAAACAATAACAGTGGTATTCGTTAAGTGCTTACTAGGGGTTAAGCGCTGTGGAAGATACAAGATGATCAGATCAGATGCAGACCCTAATAATGTTGGTATTTGTTAAGCGCTTACTATGTGCCGAGCACTGTTCTAAGCGCTGGGGTAGACACAGGGGAATCAGGTTGTTCCACGTGGGGCTCACAGTCTTTGTCCCCATTTTACAGATGAGGTAACTGAGGCACCGAGAAGTGAAGTGACTTGCCCAAAGTCACACAGCTGACAAGTGGCCGAGCCGGGATTCAAACCCATGACCTCTGACTCCCAAGCCCGTGCTCTTTCCGCTGAGCCACGCTGCTTCTGAACCATATGGGGGACCCTGTCCCCCATAGGCTCACAATCTTAAGTAGCAGGGAAACACGTATTGAATCCCCATTTTAAAGATGACATAACCGAGGCGCAGAGAAACTGTGACTTGCCCAGGGTCACAGAACAGACACGTGGCGGAGCCGGGATTAGAACCCAGGTTCTCTGGCTCCCAGGCCCGTGCTCTTTCCACTAGGCCTCGCTGCGCCTCACTGGGTGGGAAGAGCGATGGTCTGTTGGAGAGAAAGCTGATAAAAACCTGGTTGAAAAGTGGCGGAGCCACGCTTGGAACCCAGATCCTCTGGTGGTCCTGAGGGGTCATTGCCAATGAACCGATTCCAAAGGGGATGTTGGATTTGGGGGGCTGGAGAACCCCCAGCCAAGGGCAACGTGGGGTCAAGAGTCCATCCCACTTCAGCTGCGTCTTCTACCCGGTGAACCGCTAAGCCGGTCAGTCGGCCGGTCAGTCCTATCGATGGAGGGCTTTCTTTGAGCGAAGCACTGTTCAAAGGGCTTCGGGGAGTACAATGTAACAGACACATTCCCTGCTCGTAATGAGCTCATAATCATTTGGGGGAGACAAACATTAATGTAAATAAATAAATGAATTACAGCTATGGACATGAGTGCTCTGGGGCCGGGAG
This sequence comes from Ornithorhynchus anatinus, assembly GCF_004115215.2. NCBI lineage: Eukaryota > Metazoa > Chordata > Mammalia > Monotremata > Ornithorhynchidae > Ornithorhynchus > Ornithorhynchus anatinus. The sequence goes on from NC_041749.1 coordinate 55,422,626, forward strand.
GGGGCACAAATGAAGGGAGCAAGTCGAGGCGTTGCAGAAGAGAGTGGGAAAAGAGAAAAGGAGGGCTTAGTCGGGGAAGGCCTCTTGGAGGAGATGGGCCTTCAAAAAGGTTTCAATAAGCCTCTCGGGGCTGCGGGGGAAGCCGGACAGCCCCCCCTGATGGCCCCGCTCCCCTCCCCCCTCCCACAGGCTCCACGGAGCGGGCGGTCAACTGGTTCGAAGCCCCCGGGGTCTCCAACTATACAGCCCTGCTGCTGAGCCAGGATGGGGAGACGCTGTTTGTGGGGGCCCGGGAGGCCCTGTTCGCCCTCAGCCAGAGCGGCAGCTTCCGGCCCGGGGGGCCGCACCGCCAGGTGAGGGGCTTCTCAGCGGGGTCTGCGCCCGGCGGGGAGGGCTGCCGAGCGGAGGACGGGGGGCACAGCCGGGCACTCGGGGAGCAACTGCCCCTCCCGCTGCCCTGAGGACCGAGGCTGAGCGCCATACTAATAACTATGGTATTTCTTAAGCGCTTACTATGTGCCACGCACTGTTCTAAGCGCTGGGGTGGATACAAGTTAATCAGGCTGGCCACAGTCTTCATTCCCCATTTTCCAGATGAGGTCACCGAGGCCCAGAGAAGTGAAATGATTTGCCCAAGGTCACACAGCAGACAGTGACGGAGCCGGGATTAGAACCCAGGTCCTCCTGACTCCCAGGCCCATGCTCTATCCACTAAGCCACACTGCTTCCCTATCCCAGCCCACACTCATCCACGTACTCATTCGCACACACACACTGGCACACGTGTCTCCTCGGGGTCCGGGGGGTCTTGGCCAGCTTGTGCCACCCTAGCCCCAACCTTGGGATGGCCTAATTAGTCATTCATTCATTTATTGAGCGCTTACTATGTGCAGAGCACGGAACAGAACAGAAGCAGCCACGGGGCACAGAAGCCATGTACCAACCTTGACCCTTCCCCTTTCCCCCGGCCTGATTTTTCATGCTCCGTCCTCCCTCCCCTCACCACTCACCCTCCTTCCCCTCTCTGGTCCACAGCTGGTGTGGGGCGCAGACCCCGAGAAGAAGCGGCAGTGTGCCTTCAAGGGGAAAGATCCCCAGGTGAGCCCGGGCGGGCCAGGCTCCGGGCCGGGCAATAGGCCGAGGCCACAGCCTCTTCCCTGCCAGCCCGTTTCTGGCCTTGGGGCATCTGGGGAGCCGGACCTACGGGGCGGGGAGGGGCTGAGGGCCCAGGCCGGTAACGTTGTACCTCTTCCTCCTCCTCCCGCCAGCGTGACTGCCACAACTACATCAAGATCCTCCTGCCTCTCAACAGCAGCCACCTGTACACCTGTGGCACGGCCGCCTTCAGCCCCGCCTGCGCCTACGTGGTGAGCGACACAGTTCATCCGCCCGTCCGTTTAACTGTCCATCCGACCGTCCAACCCTCTGTCATCCGTCCGCCCGCCCAACCGTCCGTCCAGCCATCCATCCTTCTCATTTTCTGAGCCCCTTCCACGTGCAGAGCGCTGGACTAAGCGGAGAGCCCAGTGGAGCTAGCAGGCCCGGCCCCTGCCCTCGAGGAGCATCGAGTGGTTTGCGCTGAGCCATCCCCACCCTCTCGCCCTGGTGCCCCCTCCCCATGTCCGGCGGGTCTGTGCCGCCAGCCGGCTGGTAGAGAGACCGCAGCCCGGGGCTACAGAACGGAAACCAAACCACGGGCCTCTCATGCATTTGCTGACCCATCGCTGAATTTGAGCCTCAGTAAAGGATTTGAGGGGGGTGGTTATGGGAAAGATCCGGGGGGGCCTTTTCCACTTCCCAAGACTTCGAAATTCCTAGACGCCTACCGAATTATATCCAGTCGTATACGTCAGTGCATAGGAACACGATCACACTTATGTGCGCCAGGCCTAGACATCCACACACACCCGTATCCACACTCTCATCCCCAACACCATCGACAAACATACAGCGACATACCCCCGACACCCTCTACACACAAACACAGAGACACATATGCACCTTCGGTTACACAAATTGACATGCCCACACACCTTGCTCCCATCCTATAGTTGCTGGCTCTGTCCATCCCATCCCCATCCCCTTCCACCCCCCGAGCTGTGGTTCCTGCCCTCGAGGGGCTTGACCTAGCCTCTTTGTCACCCCAGAACCTGCAGAACTTCAGCCTGGAGCAAGACAGGAAGGGGCAAGTGTTGCTGGAGGACGGGAAAGGACGTTGCCCCTTTGATCCCGAGTACAAATCCACAGCCCTCATGGTCGGTGAGTCACAGGGCCACCACCAAGTGACCGGTGGCGTGGGGACCCCAAGTGACCGGTGGGGTAAAACGAGCCCGGAACGGCCGGTGGGGACAGGGGTCTGCCGTGGGGAGCCCCGGGGCCGGGGGACAGGAGGGGGGACCCCAACGTCGGGCCGGGGGGCCGTTTTCAGAGCATCGAGGGGGCCGGGGAAGGAGCGGGGCCTCTCCGGGCCGTTCCCATGGGAATGTTTCTCTTGGCAGACGGCGAACTTTACGCCGGAACAGTCAGTAACTTCCAGGGCAACGAGCCAACCATCTCCCGGAGCCAGGGGTCCCGTTTGGCCCTCAAGACCGAGAACTCCCTCAATTGGCTGCAAGGTGCGGATGCTCTCCGGCCCCCCGGGTCGCCCCTTGGAGAGGGGAAGCCCCCCGGGCCCTGGCAGGGCCCGGACATAGGCCGGTGGGGGGCGGGGGGGTGGGGCTGGCTGGGGCAGCTGAGGCTGAGGGCTAAGAGCACGGGCCTGGGAGTCAGAAGGACGTGGGGTCCAATCCTGGCTCTGTGTGTGACCTCGGGCAAGTCACTTCACTTCTCCGGGCCGTCTGTAAAATGGGGATTAAGAGTGTGAACCCATGTGGATGTGAACTGTGTCCGACTTGTATCTATCCCTGAGCTTAGTACAGTGCCTGATACTTAAAGTGCTTAACAGATCCCAAATTAAAAAGCAAAACAAAATGGAGAACTGAAACAATGCTCACAGGGACAGAGCCCATTTACCAAAGAGGTCAAAGGGTGCCCCTCCTTCTCTTCTAACGTAGCCTACAATCTGGGGTTTTCGCTCAGGAACTGGGGCCAAACACCCCAAGAACCTCCTGAGGTTGGTTGGAAGGTTCTCCCGGTCGATCGTATTTATCGTGCGCTTACTGTGTGCGGTGCACTGTACTAAGCGCTTGAGAGAGTATAATATGACAGAGTCGATAGACACATTCCCAAGCTTTCAGTACAGAAAGCGGGTAAGCCGCCCCAGTCTGGCTGGGTTTCTGTGGGTGAGATGCCCGGGTAGGGAGGTCATCTGGGGCCCTGAGACCGGTCCTGAGGGCCCTCCCCCCCATCCCGTCCACACCTTCCCCACAGACCCGGCCTTCGTGGGTTCGGCCTACATCCCCGAGAGCCTGGGCCCCTCCCAGGGCGACGACGACAAGGTCTACTTCTTCTTCAGCGAAACGGGCAAGGAGTTCGACTTCTTCGAGAACACCATCGTGGCCCGCATCGCTCGGGTCTGCAAGGTGAGGGCCCCCGGGTGCGGCGGGATTGGGGATTGGGGATTGGGGGCGCGGCTGGAGAGCCCGAGCGGAGCTTCCCCGGCTGGGCCCCCGGGGCAGGAGGCCCCGAGGATGGACCGAGAACCCCCAGGAAGAGGTGGATCCGGGGCCCTGTCGGTTCCCCACCGGGCCGGCTCTGGATTGGGGTCGGCGCGGGGAAAGACCACACAGAAGAGGGGGTTCGCTGGGGGGGCCGCCCCGGCCGGGGACCCACAGGCCAGCTGACCCTCTCCTCCATAGGATTGCAGGGGGACAGCAGGGCTGGCCCTCCCCACCCGGGTCAGTCGAACAATCAGTCGTATTTATTGAGTGCTTACCTATGAAGGGTTGAGTACTAGGTACTTGAAAAGTACAATACGACGCCCCCAGGCTGGCCCCTCCCACCAAATCCCCCCAGGACCGGCCCCTCTCTGCGAGGTCCCAGGTCCCTCTGGACGGCCCCTCCGCCCAGGACCGGTGCCGGGTTCCCCAGGACCGGCCCCTTCCCCGCCAAGTCTTCCCAGCCCCCATCCCCCGGCCACCTGCCCGGCCCAGTGTAACCCCTTGGTCGTATCAGGGTGACCTGGGCGGCGAGCGCGTGCTGCAGCGGCGCTGGACGTCCTTCCTGAAGGCCCAGCTGCTCTGCTCGCGGCCGGACGACGGCTTCCCCTTCAACGTGCTGCAGGACGTCTTTGTGCTCAGCCCCGGGCCCCAGGACTGGCGCCACACCCTCTTCTACGGCGTCTTCACCAGCCAGTGGTGAGCCTCGGTGCCCTGCGGAGCCGGGCTGGGGGCCGGGCCTGGGGGTGGGTCGGTGGGGGGGGAGGCCGGCCGCTCTGACCCCGCCCCGTCTCGGCTGTCAGGCACCACGGGGCAGCGGGAGGCTCGGCCGTGTGCGTGTTCAGCATGCAGGACGTGCAGCGTGCCTTCAGCGGCCTGTACAAGGAGGTGAACCGGGAGACCCAGCAGTGGTACACTGTGGTCAACCCCGTCCCGACCCCCCGGCCCGGAGCCGTGAGTACCTCCCTTCCACACGATGATAATGATGGTAATAGTGATTGTGGTGTCTGTTAAGCGCATACTACGTGCCAAGCACTGTTCTAAGTGCCGGGGTAGATACGAGCTAATCAGGTTGGACACCGACCACGTCCCGCAGAAGGCTCACGGTCTTAATCCCCATTTTACAGATGACGGAACTGAGGCAGAGAAATCGTGACTTGCCCGAGGCGACATAGCAGACGGGTGGCGGGTCAGGATTAGAACCCCAGACCCTTGATCTCTCCACTAGGCCATGCTGCTTTGCTCTCGCAACTGTGGGGAACGGGGATCCGGTCTCATGTGGAGAAGGGCTTGGCTGGGAGGGATGGGGGTGAGTCCCGGCCTGCCCCGTCTTGGGGGGTGGAGAGAGAGGAGAGAAACAGGGTTTGGACATACGTCCATAGAATCCTGGGTGACCTTTAGAGGTCATCGAGCTCATCCTCCTGCCTCTGGGCAGGACTCCCCAACACCCCCCCCACCCTCCCAGGGTCCGAGGGGCTGCCCCGCCCTTGACGCCGTCCCACCCTCTCCTCCCTCCAGTGCATCACGGACAGCGCCCGGGACAAGAGAATCAACTCCTCGCTGCAGCTGCCCGACCGGGTCCTGCACTTCCTCAAGGATCACTTCCTCATGGACACGCCGGTGCGCAGCGTCCCGCTCCTGCTGCAGGGCCGGGTCCGCTACCAGCGCCTCGCCGTCCACCGGCTCCGGGGCCTGCGCCACGCCTACGACGTCATCTTCCTGGGCACCGGTGCGTCCCCGAAGAGGCTGGCCGGGCGCATGCGGGCGTGGATCTGTGCGGGCGTGCGCGCGCGTGTCTGCGCGCGCGCACGGCCGCGGGGTCGGGGAGCCCCAGGCTGAGTCTCCCGCTGCCCCCCAGATGACGGTCGGCTGCACAAGGCCGTGAGTGTGCGGCAGAAGGCGCGCATCATCGAGGAGATTCGGCTCTTCCCCTCCGGGCACCCCGTGCAGAGCCTGCTTCTGGATCCCCACAGGGTGAGGGTGGCGAGGCTGCGGGGTGCGGGCGGCGACGGATGCGGGGAGGAGGAGGAAACGGAGGAGGAAATGTCTCTACCAACTCCATTAGGCTGTTCTCTCCAAAATGTTCAGTAGTGCTCTGCAGGCAGTAAGTGCTCAATAAATAGTTGTTTGATGGAGGAGGAGGGAATGGAGGAAGATGAAGGAAGAGGAGGACGTGGAAGAGGAGGAGGAAGAAATGATGGAGGAAGAGGAGGGAGAAATGGAGGAGGAGATGGAGAAAGGAGGAGATGGTGGAGGTGGAGGAGATGGAGGGGAGGAGAAAGGAGGAGAAGGAAAAGGGTCCGTCGGCTCCAGGATCCCCACCAGCTGGGGCCCGTGGAGGTCTTGGCTGGCCCCTCGCGGCCTCTCACCCGCCCGCCCGCCCCCCACCCCCGCCGCAGGGCCTGCTGTACGCCACCTCGTACTCGGCCGTGGCCCAGGTCCCCGTGGCCAACTGCAGCCTGTACCGGAGCTGCGGCCAGTGCGTCCTGTCCCGGGACCCTTACTGCGCCTGGACCGGCTCCGCCTGCCGGGACGTCACCACCTACCGGCCCGACCAAGACCACCGGTGAGGCTCGGCCGCCACTGCCGACGGGGGCGGGGGGAGTCCCCAACCCGCTTCCTCCTCCTGTCCCCCCGCCCAGCTCCTCCCCGGCAGCTGCGAGCCGGGGTCGGGGATCGGGCCTCGCGGCGAGGAGCGGGTCCTGGCTCAGCGCTCGGTGCGGGGAGGGGAGGAGGCCGGCTTCTGCCCCTTTCCCACCGCCCACCTGCCCCCCCCGCCCCCTCTCTCTCCTTCCGCCCTCAGCCAGGCCCCCCTCAGCGGCCCCGGGGGCGGCAGGGAGGGGCGAGGAGATGGGCCCCGCGTCCCGCCCCTGCCCCCGTCCCGCCTTGGGAACCCCACCCGCCGACCAGCCCCTTCTCCCGCTCCCGCTAGGCCCTGGATCCAGGATATCGAAGGCGCAGACACCAGGCGCCTCTGCGGGAACTCCACCCCGAGCCCCAGGGCTTCCGCCCCGGCCGGTAAGGACACCTGTCCTGATAAGGAGGGGGTCGGGGGGTTGGGTCAGTCAGATGCCATCTGTCCTGATAAGGAGGGGGTGGGGGGTTGGGTCAGTCAGATGCCATCACGGGGGGCCGTTCCCGCCTCTCCAGTGGAAGCCAGGACCCCAGACCCAGGCCGGTGCCGCGGCGGGGGGAACGGGGCGGGCCCCGGCCCCCCGGTGACCCCAGCCCGGACGTCTCTCCCGGCAGGCGAGGCCCCGTGCCAGCAGATCCCGCTCCGGCCCAACACGGTCAACACCCTCCCCTGCCCGCTGCTCTCCAACCTGGCCTCCCGGCAGTGGCTCCACAACGGGGCCCCCATCAACGCCTCGGTCTCCTCCCGCGTGCTGCCCGGCGGAGACCTGCTCCTGGTGGGCGGCCTCGAGGGGCGGGGAACCTACGAGTGCTGGTCCCTGGAGGAGGGCTTCCGACAGCTGGCGGCCAGCTACTGCGTGGGGCCGGCCCCGAGGGCGGGGGCGGAGGGGCCCGAGGAGAGGGAGGAAGAGGAGGAGGCCGAGGAAGAGAAGGAGACCTTGGCGGCGGCGGCGGCGGCGGTGGAGGTGGCGGCCATCATCCCGGACGTGATCAGCACCTCGCGGGTCAGCTCGCCGGTCGGCGGCCAGGCAGGCCGGCTCCCCGACAAGACGTACTGGAATGAGTTCCTGGTGATGTGCGTGCTCTTCGTCTCGGCCGTCATGCTCCTGTCCCTCTTCCTGCTGTACCGGCACCGCGACGGCATGAAGGTCTTCCTCAAGCAGGGCGAGTGCGCCAGCGTGCACCCCCGGCCCCGGCCCCCGCTCCCGCCCGAGGCCCGGCCCCTCAACGGCGGGGGCCCGCCCAGCGCCCCGCCCGGGGACCTGCGGGGCTACCAGGCCCTGGCCGACAGCGGCCCGCCGCCCCGGGCCTTCGCCGCGTCGGAGAAGCGGCCCCTCGGCGTCCAGGACAGCTTCGTGGAGGTGTCGCCCGCGTGCCCGCGGCCCCGGGTGCGGCTGGGCTCGGAGATCCGGGACTCGGTGGTCTGAGCGCCGCCCCCGCCCAGAGCCGGGATCCCCCGCGGCCGAGGCTGCCCACCCCCCGTCAGGGGCCGGACCGAGGCCCGCCCCACGCCCCCGGAGGCGGGCCGGGCCGCGGGGCAGCCGCGGGGCCGCGGACGCCGCCCACAGACGACAACTGCGACCCGACGGGGGGGATCCCCCTCATCCGGCCAGGCGCCGGCACTGCGAAAACCGACGTCCCTCAGACGGAGCCCGGGCCCTCTCCAACCTCTTCCTAAAAAACTGATTTGAGAATGTGAATCGAGAGAGGAGCTCCTCTCCGCCCAGCAGGGGTGAGGGGGCCCCGCGCGGCCCGTGGCGGTTTAAAGCCCACCTCCGCCCTCCGCCCCTCGTTCTCCAGGGGCAGACCGAGGGACCAGACTGGCGTGGCAGGGAGATGGGGACGACGACGACGACGGGTCGGGGCCCCCTGCGGCGCCCCCCGGCCCGAGGGCATCAGATCCCCCGGGGCCGGAAGCCCCACCGGAAGGGACCGGCCGGGGCCCGGGCCGCGGCCGCCCACCCCCACCCTCCCCGGTCCTCCCTTCCTTCCCCGGCTGCCACCTGAGACGGCGGGTCCCGGGCCCACGGACCCCGGGGACCCTCTGACCCGAACAAGTGACTGACGGCATCTGACTGCCAGGATGGAACTCTTCTGGGTTCTCCACATCCACTAACTCCCCGAGGACCCCCCTCGACTCCCCTCCCGCCAGCTCGGGGCCCCGGCCCTGGGCGCAATGACACTGCTCGCTGGGGACTCGACGCCCTGAGTTTTTCTACGTTTGTTTTTTTTTTTTATAACATGCACTTTACTTTTGTTTTTTTTTAATAAAAGTTTGGATCCGAGGCAGCTTAGTCCCCGTGACTTTAGACGCCTCCCTCCGGCCCCAGCCTCCGGCCTCCGAGGGTGGGTCGGTCAGCCGGAGAGAAGAGGCCGCAGGCCTCTCCCTACTTCCCTGATTTTCCTCCGGGCTCGGGCCCACCCCCGTCTGGCCCCGGCGACCTTCCCGCCCGCCCAGCAGCCTCGACGACAACTCCGGCTCAGAGTGCAAAACTTTTATTGGTCACCTGTGGAAGGGCGCCCGGCGGGGCCACCCGGCGCAAAACCCCAGCGCCAGGGCGCTTCTGCTGTCCGGGGCCCCGGCCGCCCCAGGGCCGGCCCCAAGGCTAGGGCAGGCCCGGCCGCCGTTGGCCCCGGGGTCGAGGGAGGGAAGAGTTGAGCGGCTGAAGAGATCTGATGCGCCTTGTCTCTGGTCACAGGACAATCTTGAAGGAGCTGTGGAAGAGGGGGAGGGAGGAACACCGAGTCGGTCCATCAGCAGTCATTTAACGAGCAACTTACTGGGGGGCGCAGCACTGAACTAAGCGCTCGGGAGAGTAAAACAGGTGACGCGGGAGAGGGGGAAGAGGGTGGTGAGAGGAGAGGTCGGTCAGGGCAGGCTTCCCGGAGGAGAGACAATTTTAGTAGGGCTCTGTAGGGCGAGCGGTGGTCTGTCGGATATAATAATCGACATCTGTTAAGCACTCGCTATGTGCCGAGCACCGTTCTAAACACTTCAGCAGATCCAAAGGTACCCGTTTGGCTACCGGCCCTGTCCCCCGTGGGGCTCAAAGTCTAGGTAGAAGGAAGTTCGATTTAAGCCCCCATTTTTACGGATGAGGAAACCGAGGCCCGGAGAAGTGAAGTGACTTGCCCAAGGTCACACTGCTGACAGGTAGCAGAGCCGGGATCAGAATCCCGGTCTCTGGGACTCCCAGGCCCGATCTCTGGCCACCAGGCCGAGATGAAGAGGGAGGGAGTTCCAGGTGGGATGGGGGACGCGATCAAGGGGTCGACGGCGAGAGAGATGAGAGTCAGGTGTTGACGTCAGAGGAACGAAGCGTGCAGGCCGGGTTGAGGTGGGAGAGGAGTGAGAGTAGGTGAGAGTGCCACCCTTTCGCACATCACCAGAATGCTCGCCCCCTCCTTTCTTCCCTCCCTGACCGCCGGCTTCAACTGCCCACTCTCCAGCGGCTTCTTCTCCCCTGCTTTCCAACAGGCTCGCGTCTCTCCTAGCTTAAAAAAACCCTCCCTCGAGCCCACGGCTCCCTCCAGTTATCTCCCCCTCTCCCTCCCACCGTCCCCCTCCGGACTCCTGGAGCGCGTTGTCCACACCCACCGTCTCCTCTCCTCCAATTGGCACCTCGACCCCCTCCAATCTGGCTTCCTTCCCCTCCACTCCCCAGAAACCGCCCTCTCAGAGGTCACCGGTGACCTTCTAAACAAATCCAACGGCCTCTACTCCATCCTGATCCTCCTCGACCTCTCGGCCGCCTCCGACACCGTCGGCCACCCTCCTCCCCTGGAAACGTCGGTGGACCTCGGCTTCGCCGACACCGTCCCCCGCCCGGTTTTCCTCTCAGCCTCTTTCACGAGCCCCTCCTCTGCCTCCCGCCGCCCCCCCAACCGCGGGAGTCCCCTCAAGGCTCAGTTCTGGGTCCCCTTCTAGTCTCCATCTACACCCTTGGAGGACTCATTCGTTCCCGTGGCTTCGACTACCAGCCCCGTGTGGATGCTTCCCAAATCTACATCTCCAGCCCTGCTCTCTCTCCTCCTCTGCACTCTCGCCCTTCCTCCCGCCTTCAGGACAGCTCTACTTGGATGTCCCGCCGACACCTCAGACTAAACCCGGCCAAAACAGAACTCCTTAACATCCCATCCAATCCCCGTCCTCCCCCCGACTCTCCCGTCGTTCTAGACGGCACCACCTTCCTCCGTCTCACAGACCCATAAATAGCGGCGCCGTCCTCGACTCGTCTCCCTCATTCAACCCACATATTTAATCTGTCGCCGAACCCCGTCGGCTTCACCAAACCGCCGAAACGATCCGCCCTTTCTCCTCCATCCGAACTGCACCGTGTTCATCCCAGCACTTTGATCGCCTCGTCCCTCTTGACCGTAGGCTCGTGGTGAGCAGGGAGGGCGTCTACCGACTCTTGTTATATCGTAATCTCCCAAGTGCTTAGTACAGTGCCCCGCCCACAGTACCGATCGATTAATCAGCCTCCTCGCTGACCTCCCTGCTTCCTGCCTCTCCCCGCTCCAGTCCATACTTCTGTCTGCCCCCCCGGATCACCTCTCTGCAAAAATGGATCATTTCTCTACGAGAACGTTCCGTCCCTGTTACCCCACCCCTCAAGAACCTCCGGCGGCTGCCTATCCGCCTCCACGGCAACGGGAAACGCCTCACCCTCGGCGTTAAACCGTTCGGTCACCTCGCTCCTACCTCGCCTCGCTGATTTCCTAGTGCAACCCAGCCCGCGTACTTTGCTCCTCAACGCCGTCGGCTCACTGTACCTCGAGCTCATCTAGCTCACCGCTGACCTCTCGCCCGCATCCCGCCACTGGCCTGGAACACCCTCCCTCCCCGTATCCGACAGGCCCGCTCCACCTTCGAAACCTTATTAAGTGCCTATCTCCTCCGCGGGTCCTTGGCTGAGTTTTCGTTTCCCCTTCTCCCACTTCCTTCTGCATCGCCCTTGCCCTTGGATCTGCACTCTTCATTCAGCCCTCCCTCGGCCCCACGGCTCTTAGGTACATATCCCTAACTTATTTATATATTAATAAATATTAATCTGTCCGTCTCCTCCTCTAGACCGCAAGCCTGTTCTGGGCGGGGAACGGGTCTACCAAGTCCGTTGCATTATACCTTCCAAAGCTCTCGGTACAGTGCTCGGCACACGGTGAGCGCTCAATAAACGATCGGTCGTATTTATTGGGCGCTTACTATGTGCCGAGCACTGTATTAAGCGCCTGGGAGAGTACAATGCAACAGAATTAGCAGAACTGGGTGACTCTGGGCAAGTCACTTCACTTCTCTGTGCCTCCGTCACCTCATCTGTAAAATGGGGATGAAGACCGCGGGCCCCACGTCGGACAACCTGATGACCTCATGTCTACCCCAGCGCTTACAACGGTGCTCGGCACATAGTAAGCCCTCAAAAGATACCATCGTGATTATTATCATCGTTACTTGTCTGCTGTTGTGACCATGGGCGAGTCACTTGACTTCTCTGTTCCTCAGTTACCCCATCTGTACAATGGGGAGCGAGACCGTGAGCCCCAGGCGGGACAGGGGCTCCCGATTTGCTCCTATCTACCCCAGCACTTAGTACAGTGCTTGGCGCATAGTAAGCGCTTAACAAATACCTTCGTTACAAGTCCAGTAATTAACATAAATAATTCATAATATGGAATTTAAAGATATGTACGTTAGTGCCGTGGGGTTGGGGGTGGGGCGAACATCAAATGCCCAAAGGTCACAGATTGAGAGGCACAGATGGCTCAGGAGGGAGATTGAGCCGGAAAGGAGGGCTTGGGGGGTGGGGCGAATATAATAATAATAATGGTGGTATTTGTAAAGCGCTTACTATGTGCAAAGCACTGTTCTAAGCGCTGGGGGATACAAGGTGATCAAGTAGTCCCACGTGGGGCTCACGGTTTTCATCCCCAATTTACAGATGAGGTAACTGAGGCACAGAGAAGTGAAGTGACTTCCCCAAAGTCACACAGCTGGCAAGTGGCAGAGTCGGGATTAGAACCCATGACCGCTGACTCCCCAGCCCGGGCTCTTGCCCCTGAGAAGATGCAAAAGTCCTAGATGGATGGACAACCGTTGGAGGATTCTGAGAAGGAGGGAGATGTGTGCAGAAAGGTTTCTTTAAAAAATAATCGGGGCAGCCGAGGGACGCACGCCCCGGACGGGGCGAGACAGGCCAGGGCGACATAATGGAGTGAGGGGAGGCCTCTCCCTAACCGCGGCCCCCGGTCTGAGTTCGGGCCAACCCCTGCCGGACCGGCGGAAAAGTTGGCTCGGGCCACTTCGGGCGGCGGGTGGCTCCGGGGCCCGCCCGCCTGCCCGCCCGCCCGCGTGGCCTCTCCCCCACCCGGCCCCCCGCCGGGGCGGCGGTCCCCGGACAGGTACTTGTTGAAGTCGGGCGAGCGGGAGATGACGTGCTGGAACTCCGAGAGGTTAATGGTGCCGTCTTTATCGATGTCGGACTCCTCCAGGATCTGCCCCGGGGAGAGGAGGAGATTCGGTCACGCCCCGTCGGTCCGCCGTCCGGTCCCCGCCCCCACACGGCCCCGCCCGGCCCTCACGTTATCGATGAGCTGCTTCATCTCCGAGTCGCTGAGCTCCGTTTCCTGGCCCTCCCCGGTCAGGCAGTTGACCAGCTGCCTCAGGTCCTCTCTGTTCAGGGTCCCGTCGTCGTCGAAGTCTGGGGGAGGAGAGGGGGCAGCCGGGGGCTGAGGGAAGGGAGGCCGGAGGCCACTCCCTTCGCGCCGGCCGGTCCCCGGGGCCGCCGGCCCTCTCCCCCCGCTCCCCCGCCCCTCCAGCCGGCCCCGGCCCCGCACCGAAGATGCGGAAGGCGTAGTGGGACTTGACGTCGGGGGTGGCCGCGTCGCTGAACACGCTGAGGAGGTCCAGGAAGTCCTCGAAGCTGAGGCTGCCCTCGGGCTGGCCCGTGGAGAAAACGTGGCAGATACGGCGCCCAAAGGGGTTGGCCTGGAGGCGAGGGCAAAGAAGGCTCCCGTGAGCTCCGGGGCGGGTCGGGGGCCCGTCAGCGCCTCCCCTCCCCGAGAGTCAGACCCCCCCGCTTCCTGGCAGGAGGGTGGGGGACGGGACAGCAGAGAAGGGGGCACCTTGAGCTCCGGCAGCGAGAGAATCTGTTCGCGGGAGACTCGCTCTCTCAAGGAGTCATCGGTGTTCTGACGGTCCTGGGGCAGCAGCTCGCTGAACCTCTTGTGGGCCCTGGAATGGAACCGGCAGGCCGGTGAGGGCGGTGGCGGGACTGGGGTGCCCCGGGGGGCCCGCCACCGCCTCCGCCCCCTCCGGGGAGAGTACTCTCGGGACGACCCAACTTCCCGTTCCCCTACCGACCGCCGGGGCCCCGCTGCCCCGTCCCAGGAGGGCCCCAGGCGGAGGGCTCCAGGAGCCGGGAGGCCCGAGCTCGTGTCGATGCGGCAGTTGAATTTACGGAGCGCCTCTGTATTTGGGAGGGTCCTCGAGAAATCACACAAGCTGGCCGGGGAGACTGGCATAAGTCACCGACAGGAGGAAGGAAAGGGGGTTACGTACAGGAGTTGGCGCTCAAGCGATCGAGCGCGGAAGATACAGACAGAAGTGCTTTGTGAGGGAGGGAGAGCAACTCTGTCCAAGTGGCTCGGAAGCCCAAACGAGGCAGCGGCGGGCAACGAAAGCAGAGATCGGAAAAGCAGAGCGACCTAGCGGAAAGAGCCCGGACCCGAGTCGGTCGATTGTATTTACCGAGCGCTTACTGGGTGCAGAGCGCTGTAATTAATTATGCTGTTTATTAAGCACTCGGCCTGGGCCAGGCATCGTGCTAAACCCTGGGACGAAGCGTTTGGGTGAGTACAATATCGCAGATACGTTCCCTGCCCACGACGAGTTCACAGTCTAGAGCCAGGGAGTCTAGAGCATCTGGGTTCTCATCCCGGCTCCGCCACTCGTCAGCTGGGTGACCTGGGGCGAACACTCGACATCTCTGTGCCTCAGCTGCCTCAACTGCAAAATGGGGGTCAAGACTGTGAACCCCACATGGGACAGGGACCGCGTCCCACCCCATTAGCCTGTATCTACCCCAGCGCTTAGCACGGTGCCCGGCACGTAGTAAGCACCTAAACGGCCTCCTGGAAGAAATGTCATTTCAGCAGGGTCCTGAAAATGGGGAGCGCCACGATCTGCCGGATGGGAAGGGCGTGAGGCAAGAGGTGAGCTCGAGTGGAGACGGGAGGTAGGTAACGAAAGGTCCAAGCTTCTATCTGGACCCTTTAAGCACATGATATTCCCCCCGCTGTCGGCCCCACGGCAATCAGTCGATGGAATTTATTGAGCGCGCTCACTGTGTGCAGAGCGCTCTACACGAGCCCCACGCGGGGCAGGGAGGGTATCCAACCTGATAAGTTTCTATCTACCCCAGCACGCTCGATACAGTGCCCGTAACATCGTAAGCGTTGAACAAATACCCTAAAAAGGAAAACCAATGGCACTGATAGGCCCGTTCCCTCCCCGCAGCGAGCCCGTGGTCTAGAAGCGGGGACGGACCTTTGAATAAATTACGGGTACGTACATAAGTGCCGTGGGATTGAAGGTGGAGTGAACCTTTTTTAGAAAAATGATCCGGGGAGCGGAGTGAAGTCTGGATTTGGAGCGGTGGAAGAGACAGGAGGCAGGGAGGTCAGCAGAGAGGCTGATGTAGTAGACAAGGCGGGACAGGGTAAGCGCTTTGACGGAGTGGAAAAGGCGCATTTTCGAGACGCTGTGGAGGGTGAACTGACAGGATCTGGTGAAGGCCTGCATACGTGGGTTGAATGAGAGAGCTGAGTAGAAGTTCTCTCCCATGAGAACTTCATGGGAGAAGTTCACCCATTCTCTCCCGGACCCCCTCCAATCTGGCTTCAGTCCCCTCCACTCTACCTAGACCGCTCTCTCAAAGGTCACCCGTGACCTCCTTCTTGCCAAATCCGATGGCTCCTACTCTATCCTAATCCTCCTCGACCTCTCAGCTGCCTCCGACACTGTCGACCATCCCCCTCTTCTCCACACCTTATCTCACCTTGGCTTCACGGACTCTGTCCTCTCCCGGTTCTCCTCTTATCTCTCTGGCCGGTCATTCTCGGTCTCCTTCGCAGGCTCCTCCTCCCCCTCCCATCCTCTAACTGTTGGGGTTCCTCAAGGGTCAGTTCTTGGCCCTCTTCTGTTCTCCATCTACCCTCACTCCCTCGGTGCGCTCATCCGCTCTCACGGCTTCAACAATCATCTCTCTGCAGATGACACACAGATCTACATCTCTGCCCCTGTCCTCTCTCCCTCCCTCCAGGCTCGTATCTCCTCCTGCCTCCAAGACGTCTCTACCTGGATGTCTGCCCGCCACCTAAAACTCAACATGACAAAGCTGAGCTCCTCATCTTCCCTCCCAAGCCCGGTCCTCTCCCTGACTTCCCCATTACCGTGGACGGTACGGCCATCCTTGCCGTCTCTCAGGCCCGCAACCTCGGTGTCATCTTTGACTCGGCTCTCTCCTTCACCCCGCACATCCGATCCGTCACCGAAACCTGCCGGTCTCACCTTTACAATAGCGCCAAGATCCGCCCTTTCCTCTCCACCCAAACGGCTATCTTACTGTTACGGGCTCTTGTAATATCCCGGCTAGGTTTCTGCGTCAGCCTGCTCTCTGATCTCCCTTCCTCCGATCTCCCTTCCTCCTGTCTCTCCCCGCTCCAGTCTATTTTTCACTCCGCTGCCTGGATCATCCTCCCGTAGAAACGCTCTGGGCCTGTCACTCCCCTTAATAAACCTCCAGTGGTTGCCCATCGACCTCCGCATGAAACAAAAACTTCTCACTCTAGGCTTTGAGGCTCTCCATCACCTTGCCCCCTCCTACCTCTCCTCCCGTCTCTCTTTCTACCGCCCCCCCCGGCACGCTCCGCTCCTCCGCCACCCACCTCCTCACCGTCCCTCGGTCTCGCCTATCCTGCCGTCGACCCCTGGGCCACGTCCTCCCGTGGTCCTGGAATGCCCTCCCTCCTCACCTCCACCAACCTAATTCTCTTCCCCTCTTCAAAACCCCACTTACAGCTCACCTCCTCCGAGAGGCCTTCCCAGGCTGAGCTCCTTTTCCCTCTGCTCCCTCTACCCCCCCTTCACCTCACCTCAGCTAAGCCCTATTTTCCCCCCTTTCCCTCTGCTCCTCCCCCTCTCCCTTCCCCTCCCCTCAGCACTGTACTCATCCGCTCAACTGTGTATGTTTTCATTACCCTATTTATCTTGTTAATGAGATGTACATCACCTTGATTCTATTTATTTGCTATTGTTTTAATGAGATGTTCATCCTTTTGATTCTATTTATCGCTATTGTTCTTGTCTGTCTCCCCCCATTAGACCGTGAGCCCGTCAAAGGGTAGGGACTGCCTCTATCTGTTGCCGATCTGTACATTCCAAGCGCTTAGTACAGTGCTCTGCCCATAGTAAGCGCTCAATAAATACTACTGAATGAATGAAAAGTTAATGCCGGAGTTATGGACTTGTGAGGCGGGGACGACGGTGGGGTTGGTGACGGGAAAACAGGAGTTCTGTTTTGGACAGATAATTTTGAGATGTCGGCGGGACATCCAGATAGAGATGTCCTGAAGGCAAGAGGAAATATGAGACCGCAGAGAAGGGCTGGAGATGGAGATTTGGGATTCATCCGCGTAAAGACGGTAGTTTAAGCCGGGGGAGCAAAGGAATTTTCTCCAAGGGAGTGGGTGTAGACGGAGAACAGAAGGGGACCCAGGATTGAACCCTGAGGGTTTACCACATTCAGGGGGTGGGAGGCGGAGGAGGAGCCGGAAAAAGAGACCGAGAAGGATGAGGATGGAGTAGAGGCCGCTGGATCTGGCAAGAAGGAGGTCACTGGTGACCTTGGAGAGGGCATCATTTTCCGGGGAGTTAAAGGTGCAGAAGCCAGACTGGAGGGGCCCAAGCAGAGAAGCGGAGGAGGGGAAGTGGAGGCAGCAGGCGAAGACGGTTCGCTCACGGAGTTTAGACAAGAACTGACTGAGGGAAATGGGGGCGGTAACAGGAGGGAGCCGTGGGCTCAAGGGAGGGTTTTTTTTTAGGAGAGGGGAGACGTGGACACGTTTGAAAGCAGTGGGGAAGTAGCACGGCCTAGCGGAGAGAGCGTTGGCCTGGGAGTCGGATGCTCCGAGTTCTAATCCTGGCTCCGCCACCCGGCTGCTGCCATGTGACCCTGCGTGAGCCCCTTGACTTCCCCGTGCCTCAGTTCCCTCACCTTCTAGGCGGGGATTCAAAACCCGCTCTCCCTCCTACTTAGAGCGTGAGTTCCACCCGGGGCAGGGACTTTGTCCGATCTAATTAGCCTGTACCTACCTCGGCCCTCAGGACAGCGTCTGACACACAGTAAGCACTTACACGCCATAGAAAGAAAAGTGAACCGTTGAAGATGGTGGTCAGGAAAGGAAGAAAGGAGGGGGCAGTCGTTCTGAAAAGGTGCAAAGGGAAGTACAGGTGGAGAGGGTGGATTTTGAAAGGAGGGAGATCTCCTAATTTATCTTAATGTCTGTCCCCACCTCTAGACGGTAAGTTCCTCGTGGGCTGGGACTATGTCTACCACCCCTGTTGTATTGGCTTCAACCAAGCGCTCAGTATAGTGCTCTGCACCCAGAATGCTCAATACGTATTACTGATTGACTGGGATAAGAGAGCGCGGACAAGTGGGCTGGAGAGAGCCGATCGAGGGCCTTTCGGCCAGCGGCCCAAAGTCTCTGCTGAGGTGGCAAGGCGGAAGGAGGCGACTGGGCGGAAGGAGATCTTGGAAAGATGATCCGGGAATACGGCCTGGAGCGGGGAGAGGTCAGGGGCACGGAAGTCAGGGAGGAGAAGCGGCGCGGCCCAATGGATAGCGCGGAGCCCGAAAGTCAGAGGGACCCGGGTTCTCATCCCAGCTCCGCCACTTGCCTGGCACGTGACTTTGGGCCAGGCACTGCCGAGCTCCTTGTGGGCAGAGAACACGCCCGTCTCGGTTATACCGCACTCTCCCAAGTGCTTAGCGAAGTGCTCTGCACACAGTAAGCACTCAATAAACGCGGCCGATCGACCGCACGTTGTAGGCGCTCGGTACATCCAACCACCATTACTATCTGGCCCAAGAAACTTTAGAAGCAGCGGGGCCCGGTGAGAGTTCCGATGCCCGCGCCCCCTCCGCCGCTTGCCTGCCGTGTGACCCCGGACGAGTCACTTCACGTCTCTGAGCCTCGGTTACCTCATCTGTAATGTGGGGGTTAAGACTGTGAGCCCACGCGGGACGTGAACTGTGCGTCCAGCCTTCTCCAGCGCTAACTGGAGGCGCTTCCAGCACCGGGCACACATTAAGTACTTTAAATAGCATTTTAAAAAGAGGGAGGCTGACACATATTAATGTCCGTCTCCCCCTCTGTAAACTGTTGGAGGCAGGGGCTACTCGTCTGCTAGCTCCGTCGCACTGGACTCTTCCCCAACGCTTACTACAGTGCTCTGCACACGGTAAGCGCTCAATGGACGCAACCGATGGATCGTGAACCCTACCGGGGCGAAGTCAGAGGAGAGTGGAACCGCACCCCCTTCCACTGGGCTGCGAAGTCCACCGTCTGAGTGATAGTGGGGATGGGGGTGGGTGGATGGGGGCCTCCCAGTGGACGTGCCCCAGTTTTCCGGGGCAGGGACAGGGTCGGGGGAGAAGGGGCCAGCCCAGTCGTATTTATTGGGCGCTTACTATGGGGGGGGCGGACACCGTACTAGGCGCTTGGTCGAGTACGGCACGACGATCCAACCGACCGCAAAGAGCTCAGGGTCTAGAGGGGGAGGCCACCGGGAAGAGAAGAAAATATGCCACTTGTCAGCTGTGCGACTGTGGGCAAGTCACTTCCCTTCTCTGGACCCCGGTGACCTCATCCGTCAAATGGGGATTAACCGTGAGCCTCCCGTGGGCCAACCCGACGACCCTGTATCTCCCCCAGCGCTTAGCACAGTGCTCCGCACATAGTAAACGCTTAACAGATACCAACATCATTAGTATCGCGGGGCGGTGAACGCAGAAGCGGCCGAGAAGCAGCGCGGCTCAGCGGCTTAGAAGTCGGAGGTGGTGGGTTCGAATCCCGACTCCCCTACTTGCCAGCTGGGTGGCTTTGGGCCAGTCACTTGTCTGGGCCTCAGTCCCCTCATCTGTCAAATGGGGGTGAAGACCCAACCTCGTATCCCCTCCGAGTTGAGAACGCATTGGAAGCGCTTAACAAATACCACTCTAGTAATGAAGGGGGGGGGGGGCAGGGGAAGAAGGGAGGGCTGGTTGGGGGGTGGCGGGGAGGACTCACAGCAAAATCTCCTGCTTGGTGAGGAAGGTGAGCTCCTGCGCGGACAGAGAGGCGGGGTTAGGCGTCTTCCTCCCTTCCTCCCTTCCTCCCTTCCTCCCGCCGCCCCCCGCAGCCCGTCCCGGGACCTGGTACTCGCTGAGCTGGTCCTGGGCCAGGCGTCCGGCCGAGCCCCCCATCGCCTCCGCCGCTTTCCCCCTTCCGCCCTCCCCGGCCCCACGTCACTCAGCCCGTCCCCATGACGACCGCTCCGCCCGGGACGGGGGGAGGGGGGAGGGGGGAGGGGGGAGGGGCGCGCGCGCGCGCGCGGAGCCCCTCATTTGCATGCAGGCCACGCCCCCTCCTTAAAGGGCCCGCGCTTAGAGGGCGGCCGGTTTCGCACCCGCAGGATCGGCCCGGCGCCCAGTCCGGGCCCGGAACTGCCTTTACTATTATTATCATTATTAGCAGTATTAGTATTAGTATTAATTGATCGATTAAATAATTTATTTAATCGTGTTTGTGAGGCGCTTACTCTGTGCGGAGCGCCGTTCTAAGCGCTGGGGGAGGTACGGGGTGATAATCCTGTTGGTGCGAAGCGCTTACTATGTGCAGAGCCCTGTTCTAAGCGCTGGGGAAGATACAGGGTAATAATAATGTTGGTATTTGTGAAGCGCTTACTACGTGCAGAGGGCTGTTCTAAGCGCTGGGGGAGATACAGGTTGTCCCACGTGAGGCTCACGATGTTAATGCCCATTTTAATAATGTTGGTATTTGTTAAGCGCTTCCTATGTGCCGAGCACTGTTCTAAGCGCTGGGGTAGACACGGGGGAATCAGGTCGTCCCACGTGGGGCTCACAGTCTTAATCCCCATTTGACAGATGAGGTAACTGAGGCACGGAGAAGTGAAGTGACTTGCCCACAGTCACACAGCTGACAAGTGGCCGAGCCGGGATTCGAACCCATGACCTCTGACTCCAAAGCCCGGGCTCTTTCCACTGAGCCACGCTGCTGTACTTTTACAGATGAGGGAACCGAGGCACAGAGAAGCGAACTGACTTGCCCACAGTCACCCAGCTGACAGGTGGCGGAGCCGGGATTCGAACCCATAACCTCTGACTCCCAAGTCGGGGCTCTTTCCACTGAGCCGTTAAGCGCTTACTATGTGCGGAGCACCGTTCTAAGCGCTGGGGGAGATCCAGGGTCATCAGGTGGTCCCACGTGGGGCTCACGGTCTTCATCCCCATTGTACAGATGAGGGAACTGAGGCCCAGAGAAGCGAAGCGACCTGCCCACAGTCACACAGCCGACAAGGGGCAGCGCCGGGATACGAACCCATGGCCTCTGGCTCCCGAGCCCGGGCTCTGAGGCCCGGAGGAAGGGGGGCGGCCCGCCCGCGGTCACGCGACATCTGGGCACCAAGTCGCCCGAGATGCGGGGGCCGGGGGGCAGGGGTCAGAGGTCAAGGGAGCTCCTCCATGGGTGGGAATAGGAGGTCGGAGGAGGAGGAGGAGCAGCGTGGCTGAGGGGCAAGAGCCCGGGCTTGGGAGTCAGAGGTCGGGGGTTCGAATCCCGCCTCCGCCACTTGTCAGCTGGGTGACCTTGGGCGAGCCGCTTATAGCTTCTCTGGGCCTCAGTGACCCCATCTGTAAAACGGGGCCGAAGACTGTGAGCCCCACGCGGGACGACCTCATTATCTTGTATCTCCCCCAGTGCTTAGAACGGTGCCCGGCACCTAGTGAGCGCTTAACGAATACCACCATTATTATTATTGTTCCTAGGAAAAGGGTAGAGGAGCTCCCTGCCTGCCTGCCTGCCTGCCTGCCTGCCTGCCTGCCTGGGAATCACAAGGCCCTGGGTTCTATTCCTGCCCCCACCGCCGGTCGGCTGGGTGACCTCGGGCAAGTCACTTCACTTCTCTGTGCCTCGGCTATCTCATCCGTAAAATGAGGATTAAGAGCCCCGTGAGGTCACGAACTCTATCCATACCTACCCCAACGCTCAGTGCGGTGCCTGGCGCGTAGTAAGCACTTAGCAGATACCATAAAAAAAAAGATCGTGAGCCCCATGAGGTACATGAACTGGGTCCAACCTCATCAGCTCGTGTCTACTCCGGCGCTTAGCACGGTGCCTGGCACGTGGTAAGAGGCGGCACGGTGTAATGTAACGGGGGCCGGAAGATCGTGAGTTCGAATGCCCGCCCCGTAGCTTGTCTGCTGCGTGACCTTGCCTCCGTACCTCAGTTACCTCATTAGTAAAATGGGACGACTGGGACAGGGACTGTGCCCACCCCGATTTGGTTGTATCCACTCCGGCGCATAGCGCGGTGGCTGGCATTCATTCATTCGATCGTATTTATTGAGCGCTTCCTGGGTGCGGAGCACTGTACTAAGCGCGTGGCATGTACAATGGGGCAACAGAGCGAGAGAGACGATCCCCTCCCAACAACTGGGCTCACAGCGGCTCAGTGGAAAGAGCCCGGGCTTGGGAGTCAGAGGTCATGGGTTCGAGTCCCTGCTCTGCCACTCGTCCGCTGTGTGACTGTGGGCAAGTCACTTCACTTCTCTGTGCCTCAGTCCCCTCATCTGTAAAATGGGGATTAAGACTGGTGAGCCTCACGTGGGACAACCTGATGACCCTGTATCTACCCCGGCGCTTTGAACAGCGCTCTGCACGTAGTAAGTGCTTAACAGATACCAACGTCAGTAATTATTAAAAGGGGGAGACAGCAAAAGAGAACAAGTAGACAGACACGCTCAACACAATCCATTATTATTATTATCAAAATAAAGCGTTTTTTTACGAAGGGGAGAAGGGCCCGGGGTCGCCCTCATAAGAGAGCGGGCAGTGGGGCGGAGGCACGGAGGGGCGGGGCCTAATAATAATGTTGGTATCTGTGAAGCGCTGACTCCGTGCAGAGCACCGTTCTAAGCGCTGGGGGACATACAGGGTCATCGGGTGGTCCCACTTGAGGGTCCCGGTTAATCCCCATTTTACAGATGAGGTGACTGAGGCCCAGAGACGTGAAGTGACCACAGTCACCCAGCTGACAGGTGGCAGAGGTGGGATTCGAACCCATGACCTCTGTACCTCGCCTTGATTCTATTTAGTTACCATGGTTTTTACGAGCTGTTCTTCCCCTTGACTCTATTTATTGCCATTGTTCTCGTCCGTCCGTCTCCCCCGATTAGGCCGTGCGCCCGTCAAAGGGCAGGGACCGTCTCTATCTGGGGCCGACTTGTTCATTCCAAGCGCTCAGTCCAGTGCTCTGCACATAGTAAGCCCTCAATAAGTACTATGGAATGAATGAAAGTGAGCGCAGTCACCCAGCTGACAGGTGGCGGAGGCGGGATTCGAACCCACGACCTCCGACTCGCGAGCCCGGGCTCTTGCCACGGAGCCCCGCGGCTTCTCCCGTGACTCCGTGGCAAGAGCCCGGGCTTTGGAGTCAGGGGTCGTGAGTTCAAATGCCGGCTCTGCCACTTGCCAGCTGTGTGACTGTGGGCAAGTCGCTTCACTTCCTCTGTGCCTCAGTTCCCTCCTCTGTAAAATGGGGATGAAGACTGTGAGCCCCACGTGGGACGACCTGATTCCCCTGTGTCTACCCCGGCGCTTAGAACAGTGCTCTGCACATAGTAAGCGCTTAACAAATACCATCATTCTTCTTCTTCTTCTTCTTCTCGCAGAGGGGCGTGGCCCAATCGCGAACGGGCGTGGTCTAGACGCAGGGGCGTGGCCTAGTCCCAGAGGGGCGTGGCCTAGTCCAGAGTGGGGGCGTGGCCTGAGCGCGCCTGCGCACTGGTGTCCGGCGAGGCGGAGCGAAAGCCTGGCTGCCCTTCTCTGGCTCTGTCTTGTTCCCCGGGAAGGGAAGCGCCTTCGGTCGGTTCCATCGCCTCCTGGAGCGCTTCCCGTGTGCAGAGCGCTGTGCTGAGCGCTCCGACGACCGGCGGACCCATTCCCCCTGGCCGGAGCGGGGCGGCGAGGGAGGGAGGGAGGGAGAGGCGGGCGGGGACCCGAGGTGGCTGCAGCCCGGCCCCGGCACGTTTCGCTCTTGCTTTTAATAGTATCCGTTCATTCATTCAGTGTGCGCAAGACACTGCGCCGAGCGCTGGCCGCGGACAGACGCATTCCCTGCCCGCGAGCTCTTACTCTGTGCTAGGCCCTGCCCCAAGCGCTGGGTTACATACCGACCGCAGACACGGTAAGTACCCGATAAATGTGAATGAAAGAATGAGTGAGGCACAGAGAATAAGGTTGGTCTTTGTGCAGAGCGCTGTTCTAAGGTCATCGGGTCGCCCCACCTGAGGCTCCCGGGCTTCCTCCCCCTTTGACAGATGAGGTCACTGAGGCCCAGAGAAGTGAAGTGACTCGCCCGCAGTCAGCTGACAAGGGGCCGAGCCGGGATTCGAACCCACGACCTCCAGACTCCCAAGCCCGGGCTCTTTCCGCTGAGCCACGCTGCTTCTCGAGAAAACTCTGGGGAGAGCGGGGCGTTCTGAGACGAATGAATGAGTGAGGCACAGAGAATAATGTGGGCATCTGTTAAGCGCTTACTATGTGCAGAGCACTGTTCTAAGCGCTGGGGGAGATACAGGTCATCGGGTTGGCCCGCGGGAGGCTCACGGTTAATCCCCATTTGACGGATGAGGTCACTGAGGCCCAGAGAAGCGAAGTGACTTGCCCACAGTCCCCCAGCTGACAAGGGGCAGAGTCGGCATTCGAACCCACGACCTCCAGACTCCCAAGCCCGGGCTCCTTCCACTGAGCCACGCTGCTTCTCTAGTAAAGGGACTTATAGTAGTAATAACAACGTCGGTATCCGTAAGGCGCTAACTATGTGCCGAGCACCGTTCCGAGCGCTGGGGGAGATACGGGGTCATCAGGTCGTCCCGCGTGAGGCTCGAAGTCGTCATCCCCATTTTACAGATGAGGAAACTGAGGCCCAGAGAAGTGACTTGCCCACAGTCACACAGCGGACAGGCGGCGGGCATCCGGCAGCCAGGATTAGAACCCGGGTACCTCAGGAGCTCATTTGGATATATTTTTATTCCCCTATTTATTTCGTTAATGAGGTGTCCGTCCCCTTGATTCTATTTATCGTGGCTCTATTGTCTCGTTTTTGTCCGTCCGTCTCCCCCGATTAGACCGTGAGCCCGTCATTGGGCAGGGATTGTCACTACCTGTTGCCGAATTGTACGTTCCAAGCGCTCAGTACGGTGCTGTGCGCGTAATACTGTGGAATGAAAGTGTGTCCCGACTAACCCGTGTCCACTCGGGCCCTTAACAAATAATGGAATTATTAACAGGAGTAGGAGGAAGACGGAGGGAAGCGTAGAGGAGAATCAGGCGGCCTCTCTCTCCCTGCCCTATTCCTCCCCCTGCTGTCATCTCCGCATTTGGACGCTCGTCTCTACGCACTCGCCTTTCTACACGTGTCCTTCGCCTACCTGTAATTTATTTCCGTGTCTCTCCCCCCCCCCGCCCCCACTGGATTTACAATTCCCGGGGGGGCCGGGATTCTGTCTACCAACCCCTATCGCCTCCTCCCACGCGGTCCGTCCGGCGCTTCGCATCCTAAGCGTTCGATTAATACCGGTGACCGACCGATCGGCCGCGAACTGGGCCCGGTCTCTGACCGCGTGAGCGCCGGCGCGCATTCGGCGGGCCGGATTTACGCTCCCACGCTCCCCTGGCGCCCCGCCGGCCTCCCCTCGCCCCGAGCTCGGACCCCGAGAAGCTCCCGCGGAAGGTGGGGGGAAGGGTGTCCGACGGAAGCCTCGCCGTCGATGGTATTTGTGGAGCATTCCGAGCGCTCAGTACAGCGCCCCGCGCATCGTGCTCAGAAAATAAGACCGAATGAATTGAGCGTTGGGAGAGTGCGATTTCACAACAGACAACGCAGTCCGATGGAAAGAGCACGGTCCCGATGGTCGGCGGGCCTGGGTTCTAATCCCGGCTCCGCCGCCGTTCTGCCGGGTGACCCCGGGCGAGTGGCTTCGCTCCTCTGCGCCTCAGTTCCCTCCTCTGCGAGATGGGGGTTAAGGCCGTGAGGGCCCTAGGTGGGACAGGGACCGTGTCCGTCCTGATTATCTTGTATCTACCCCAGGGCTACGGACGGCGTCTCGGCAGGCGTCGAACGAGTACCGCGGTTATTATCGCGTTCCTTTCCTTCATTCACCTCGATCCTATGGATTGAGCGTCTACTGTGTGCGGAGCACCGCGCCGAGCGGTTGGGAGAGGGCGGTTTAACGATCAACAGACGCCCACAACGAGCTGAGAGTCGCTTCTGCGTTCCAGGTGAGGAAGCCGTCCCGGGTGGGGGCCGGAGCCCCGCCATGGCGCTGCCGCGGGAAGCAGACGGCTCCCCGGGCCCCGAGTGCCCGAGCGGCCCCTGGTCGGCCGCGCCGGACTTCGCGTACGGCCGGGAGGACCTGGTCGTGGAAGGGGTGCGGTGGCGGAGGGGCGCGTCCGGAGAGCTGGAGCCCCCCGCCCCGTCCCGCTTCGACCAAGCCCTGGGGGCGGCCTGGGGGCGGCGGATGGAGGAGGGCCTGTTCCGCTATCGGCTGGGGGAGCTGCCGACGCGGGTCCTGCCGGGGCCCCTGGGCTTGGTGGCCCAGCTGAACGTGGAGCGGGGGGAGCGGAGGCGGCGGCCCCAGGATGTCCGGAGCGTCAGACAGGCCTTCGACCCCGGCCAGTTCAACTTCAACGAGATCCGGCCGGGCGAAGTCCTCTTCCGTCTGAGCCGGGAGCCCGGCCGGGAGCCCGGCGGCGGGGCCCGGGTCCTGGTGGTCATCAACGTCAGCCCCCTGGAGCGGGGCCACGTGCTGTTCGTGCCGGAGCCCGCCCTGGGCCTTCCCCAGCTCCTCCTGGAGGAGCCGCTGCTCCTCGCGGCGGAAGCCGTGCTCCTCAGCACCCACCCCGGCTTCCGCGTCGGCTTCAACAGCCTGGGGGGCTTCGCCTCCGTCAACCACCTGCACCTGCACGGCTACTACCTGGCCCGGCCGCTGCCGGTGGAGACGGCCGCCAGCGAGCCCCTGGACCCGCGGGGCCGGATGCACCTGCTCCGGGGGGGCCCCGCTCCCGGATTCCTCTTCTTCGCGGAGGGGCCGGACCTGGGCCCGGCGGTCCGCGGGGTCTGCCGGGTGGCCGCCCACCTGGCCGAAGGCGAGATCGCCCACAACCTCTTCGTGACCCGGGGGGCCCCTCCGGGGGACCCGCCGGCCCCGGGGGCCCCCGCCGGCCTCCGCTTCGTCCTGTGGCCCCGGCGGGCCGGCTTCGGGGTCAAGGAGGGGGCGGCCTTCAACGTCGCCCTGTGCGAGCTGGCCGGCCACCTGCCCCTCAAGACGGCCCGGGACTTCCGGGACCTGACGGAGGCCGCGGCCATGAGCCTCATCCGGAGCTGCCTCCTGCCCCCGGACCGGTTTGCCCGGCTGCAGCGGGACCTGCTGGCGCTCTTGGACTAGCCCGGGGGGGTCCTCGCTCCGCCCCGGCCCCCGGCGCCGAGGGCCGCCCGCTGCGAGGCACCCCCGGGCCCGCCTTCCGGCCGTCCCGCTGCCTCCGCTCGGACAGAGGACGGGGCCCGGGGGGGCGCGTCCGTGCGGGGGTCCCCCGCGGCCCAGCGGGATGCCGGGGGCCGGCCGGGAGGGGAGGCGCTCGGCATACAGCGGGGGGGTCTAGGCGGGTGGGAATTCCCCAGAGGGGAACCGCTACTCGCTGCGTTGGCGGGAGCCGCCCCACCCCTCTAGGTCGGAAGCCGGCGTGGGCAGGGAACCCGTCTGCCGGCTCTGTCTCGTCCTCGTCCGAGTGCTCAGTACGGTGCTCGGCACGCAGTAAGCGAGCGCTCCGTAAATACCACTGATGATATAGCGAATGGGGGCGGGGGAGGTGGGTATCGGGCGGACCCCTTCTCTGTCCGGGGCAGCCGGGAGGCTACGTGAAAAGTGAAAGACACGGGCCCTGGTGCTCTCGGACAGTTGACCGCGTCGTCATGTACAGGTAGTGGGATAACAGAAACAACTGGGAAGACCCGAAGTTGGGAAAATCAAGAGCTAAATAAATAAGTGGATAAATACGTGGAGACTGGGCATCTCTAGAGCGCCAGAGTGGCTGTTGGATTGATGAGATCGGGGTCGGGGGGTCATTAATAATAATAAAAAGAATCGTGGTTTTTTTTTTACATGCTCAGTATGTGTCATGCACCCTACTAAACGCTGGGGTTTAGATCATCAGATCCCACATGGGGCTCCCAGTCTAAGTAGGAGAGCGAACGGGTATTGAATCCCCATTTTGCAGATGAGAGAACCGAGGCCCAGAGAAGTGACTTGCCCCCGGCCACCCAGCAGACAAGCGGCAGAACCGGGATCAGAACCGAGGTCCTTCCGACTCCCGGGCCCGGGCTCGATCCACCGAGGCCTCGCTGTTAGTTAATTGGGGGGGTGCCTCCTGAAGGGGACAGATTTTTCAAGAACCCAACTCTCTCCGTCCCCGCATCCGACGGACCCCAGCTCTCCCCAGATATAACCCCCCCCGGCCCTCTGAGCCGTATCGTCCCTTCTTTCCGACCGTCTACCCTGTAAGAGGCCGAGCTCCTCGGGAGCGGGGAACGGCTCACGTTGCGGTTTTGTATTTCCCAAGCCCCGGGCGGGGACTCGAAACTGCTCTCGTAAATCTCGGAGGGTGGAAGGCACGCGTGCGTGAACGTGGAAGAAGACGGCTGACCTAGCAATCAATCGTCGGAATTTACTGAGTGCTTACCGTGCGCACTTGGGATCAGCAGACCCGTTCTCCGCCCGTGACAAGCTTAGCGTCTACGGCTAAGAAGGGGCAGGCGGCTACGGAGAAAGACCACGGAGAAACCTTCCGACGCATCCCCGCTGTACGTGCCGCCCGGGAAACGCTCGTATGCAGGTGCGATACGTAAAGAATGCTTATAATAACGACCGACGGCATCTGTCGAGCGCTTACGATGTGCCGAGCGGCGTTCTAAGCGCTGGGGTAGACGCGCGATCATCGGGTGGTCCCGAGCGGGGCTCACGGTCTTCACCCCCATTTTACAGATGAGGGAACCGAGGCCCAGAGAAGTCAAGGGACTTCCCCGAAGTCGCACGGCAGACAACGGAGATCTCCGGAAGCGGCTCACGGCTCGCCCCCGCACCCGGCCGGCTGGGAGCGTGAGGAGGTGTGAGCGCGGCAGAGGAGCGTCCAGTAGAAGACGGGTCTTCCTTGACTCGTAGCCTGGCGGAACCGATTGTGGGAAATCTCCGAGCGTCCTAAGATCCGGATTCTCGGACTGGGAACCTGGGATCCTACTCACTACCGCTGCTGCTGACAAATCAGTCCGTGGTAGTCGGCGAGGGCCTTCTGGGCTGCTACTGGAAGGCTCCGAAGCGAGCTGAAACCTGGAGGATCTGAAAGGGGAGGAAAGAGGGAACCGACTCTGTTACACGGCACTCTCGCACGCGTCTCCTACCGTGCTCCGCACGCAGTCGGTGCTCGGTAAATAGCGAGTGGTCGAAAAGACACGAACGGCGGGTTGGAGCGGGTCGGAGATGGGAGTGTCGAGAAGGAAGGACGCTAGGTGGGTTGGCTGCGGGGGAGTGAAGATCGCAAGCTCCAGTGTCATGGGAATAGAGCAGAGCTACACAAGGAAGGAAGTGAATAATCATCATCCCGGTGTCGGTTGAGCGCTTACTCTGGGCCAGGCACTGTACTAAGCACGGGGTGGACACAAGCACTTCGGGTTGGACACGGTCCCTGTCCTCCGTGAGGCTCACGGTCTCAATCCCCATCTCGCAGACGAGGTAACTGAGGCACGGAGAAGCACAGCGACTTGGCCAAGGCCACGAGGCAGACGAACGGGAGACCGGGGATTCGAACCCGTGACCTCCGGACCGCTACACGATGCTGTTTCCCGAGCCCCGGGGCGGACACGCGACGGTCCGATCGCAACCCGTGAGGCGCGCGGTCTACAGGTCCTTGAAGTCCCCTTCGACGGGCGAGGAAAACGAGGGACGGAAGCCGAGCGACTCGTCCGCGGTCACGCGGCGGGCACCGGGTGGAGCCGGGACGAGAATCCGAGGCTTGGAACTCCTAGGCCGGATCGCCGGCTGCCAGGCCGCGCCCTTCCCGGCCCTGGCCTCGTGGGCCGGGCTCCCTGAGGGAGAAGGCCGCTTCCCGCTCCCGTTGCCCAGGAGGCCCGGGCTCCGCTCGCTTTATTCTTCTTTTGGCTCCGATCTCTTTCCGATCAGTCCATTTTTACCGAGCGCTCACCGCGGGCGCGTGGGAGAGTACGACACAACAGGGTTGGCAGACACGTTTCCCGCCCGCGACGAGCTTACGGTCTAGAGGGAGACGGGCATTAATTATAGATCGCTAAATGAGGGAGGGGGACGTCGGCGCTGTGGGGCTGAGGGAGGGGCGAATAGAGAGAGCGGAGCCGGGGGTCAGGGCGCCGCAGAAGGGAGCGCTTCTCCGCTCGGCTTCGGCCCGGGCGGACGCCCACTGCCATCGGAACGCCCGCCCCAAGGCCATCTGGGGCCGGCACCTCCCCTAGCCCAGGCCGGGCGGGACGGTCCACACTCCGGAGGAGTAGCGTCTTTATTGGCGAAGGGAGATTTACACGGGCCCGGCCTCCCGCCGGTCGTCGTCCCCCACGGCCCCAGGCGGGAGGAGGAGGAGGAGCGGGGAGGGCGCCGATCTCCGGGGCCGCCCCTCCGCCCCGAGAGGCTGGGGGGCTCGAGGCCCCGAGAGGGCGGTCGGCGGACCCGCCCGCCGTCGCCCGGGGAGCTTCTCCGAGGGCGAGGGCGGGGAGAGGAGGAGGGGGAGCAGTCAGGCCTTCGCCTCACTCATGGCTTCCAAGAGGCGAGCGCTGCTGGTGATAGCCGTCGTCAGAAAAACAAACCTGTACCCTGAGGAGGCAAAAGGAACGCAGTGAGGGGGCGCATCTTGGGCGGGCGGGCGGTAGCCGCCGCCCGGGGCCCGCCGAAGCCGGCGCGACCGCCGACGGACGGCGCTCGGCCGGGACCCGCCGCCCCGGCCCCGTCCTCGTCCCGGCTGGGGCCCCCTCGGCCCGTCCACGGCGGGCGGTGCCCCCGGGCCCCGGGCGGAGACGCCCCCCCGCCCCGGGCCCCGCTCCCCTCGGCTTCCCTGGCCCCGGGGCCGCCCCTGCCCGTGCCCGCCCGCTGACCTCTCTCTCTGCCCAGGAAGCGGAGAGCCGAGATCTCGGAGAAGGTGCAGCCGCCCAGGAAGACGGCCAGGATGAGGCGCTGGGAGTCACTCGGCGGGTTCTCGGCGGCCGTGGTGTCTGTGGGGGACGGGGACGGGGGCGGGGCCGATCCTGTCTCCGGGCCCCGCTTCCCGGGGTCCCATCCCCAACGCCGCCCTAGACCGGCCCCGGCCCCTCCCGCTCACCTAGGTCGGCAAATTCGTTCCCGTTGAGGAGCCGGACGACGTCCTCCAGGCCCTGCCAGCTCTTCCGCTCCAGCACCTGGGGAGGGCACCCCAGCGTGGCTCTATGCCCCGGGCGGGGGGTGGGAGGGGAGGGGCGGGCCGCAACCCGGCAAGGAGGGGACTCCCTGGCCTCACCTGCTCGACGATCCGGCAGCTGAGAGGCACGTAGTTGCCACTGAAGACGTAAGCCATGTCCCGGGGCACCTTGAGGTCGTAGGTGACGTCCCCCCGGGGGATCTGCGCGGGACGGAGGTGGCGGCGGATGGCCACGGCCCCCCCTCCCGCTGCCCCGCCGGGGCCCCGGGGAGGGGGAAGCGATCCAGTTCGGCCCCGGGGCCCTTCGGGGGCCGTGTCCACCGGGTCGGTCTCCTTGCCGGTCGAGGACCAGACCCGGGAGTCCCGAGCCCGGTCCCCGGCTCCCGGAACCCACCCCCACGGGACCCTCGGGACTCCGGAGGGGCAGACGGGCGGCTCGCGGGCTCGGCGCGGGGCAGAGGCGGAGGGTGCGGGGAGCGCCGGCCGGCTCTGCCGGGGACCCTCGTTCGGGCCCCCCCCCCCCCGACCACCCCGGCCCCCTTCCTCTGCAAAGCGGAGCCGAGGTTGCAAACCTACCACCCCGGGGTCTCGGATCCCCAGTGACCCGGATCCAAAACGTCCTTCCCCGAGGTCCGGCCCGCCCCCGCCCGCCTCCGGCTTGGGGGAATCCCCTTGGCTCCTCTCACCAGGCCGAGCTTCTTGCTGAGCCCACGGAAATTGCTCCTCCTGGCCAGGGAGCCGAAGGCGTCGGTGAGCTTCCCTGGGGGAGGATTCTGGGCTGGGTCCCGTCCGGGGGACCCCCCACCACGGACCGCCCGAGTCCCGGCGAACGCGAGGGTCTCCCCGAGCTGCCCTTCCCGCGAGGCGCGGCCTCCCTGTCCGCCTCCCCTTGCCCCCGGGATGACGACGGCGCGGATCATCATCGATAATAATCGCGTACCGTGTGCCGAGCACCGATCTAAGCGCCGGGGTAGATACGAGCTAATCGGGTTGAACCCAGTCCCCGTCCCACGTGGGGTTCACACTCTCAATCGAGCACCCGCTAGGGACCAATCGCCGTACGGAGCGCCCAGATGGACACGCTGGCCCTGTCCCACGTGGGATCCCACGGTGCGAGGGAGAGGAGATGAGGAAACTGAAGCCCGGGAGTCACTCGGCAGCACGGCGGCGGAGCCGGGACGAGAACCCGGGTCTCCCGCCTCCCAGCCCCGTGTCCCTCCCGCTAGCCTACGCTGCTCAAATAATCCATCGACGCTACCCGTCGAGGGCTTGCTGTGTGCAGGGCAGTACACTTGAAAGCCCTAGACTGTAAGCTCGTTGTGGTCTGGGAACACGTCTGACGGCTCCGCTGTACCGTTCTCTCCCCAGGGCTCAGTACAGCGCTCCGCACACAGTGGGCGCTCAGTAAATACCATCGGTCGACTGAGCACCATAGAGCCGGTAGGCTCCCGCCCTCCTCCCCGGTCCGGTGCTCCGAGGGGGGCCCTAGGGGGACGGGGCGGCCGCTGGGCCCGGCCCTTACCGACCGCCTTGTCGGTCACCAGCTTGCCCACTTTGCTCTCCATGGCCGTGAGGGTCTCGCCCGGGGCCTGCTCGGTCAGCAGCCCGGCCCGCCGCAGGTTGGAGAAGGTCAGCAGGTGTTCGGGCCCGTAGCTCTGCGGGAGACACGAGGCCCCAGAGTCGGATGGGGGCGGGGGGGCGGGGGGAGCTCCCCGGGGCCAGCGACCGGCAGGCGGGGCCCCCGGGGCCGGGGGGGGGGGCCCTCGGGTCTGCGACCTGGTCGTCCCGGACAGTTCCGGGCCCGACTGCCGTAGGGAGCTGGACCGTGGCGGGGGGAGGGGGCGAAAGGAGGAGGAGGAGAATTGCGGCATTTGTTAGGCGCTTACTAGGTGCCCGGCACCGTTCTTAAGCACTGGGGTAGATCCAGGGGTTGGACCCAGTCCCTGTCCCGCCCAGGGCTCAAGGTCTCGGTCCCCGTTTTCCAGATGAAGTAACTGAGGCCTGGAGAAGGGAAGCGACTTGCCCGAGGTCCCACAGCAGACAGGTGGAGGAGTCGGGAAGGGGACCCAGGTCCTCCTGACTCCCGGGCCCGAGCTCTACCCACTAGGCCACGCTGCTTCTGGCCAGGGCCCGGCCCCCACCCTCCCCCAGCCCGCCCCGTGCGCACCTGCAGGTACTGGGTTTTCAGAGACCGGTAATCCTTGGGGACCAAACCTGTCGGAGAGGGAGACACCAAAAGTTACGGGGGCGGTTGGGCCACGAACTGGGGGGTCCCACCGGGCCGGGGGGTGGGGGCGGAGGGGGCGGGGCGGACTACCCTCCGTGCCCGAGGACGACCAAGACGTGCCAGTTCCCTCGACTAGGTTCGTCGTGGGCAGGGAACGTGTCTAGCGACTCTGTTGTACTGCCCTCGCCCAAGCACGGTGTTCCGTACATAGTAAACGCTCAATAAATCCCACGGATTGACTGACCGGACTCAGCGGTGCCAGCTCCGGGCCCGTTCCCACCCGGGAAAGCTCGAAAGAGAGCGCCGGCCCAGCGGCCCAGAGACCCGCCCTCGAAGGCGCGAGAGGATCGAACGTTCTTCATCCGAGGCCGCGTTCCTGAGGACTCACGGGCGTCAACAGGACTGGACGCCTCATGAGCACGCCGGATGTCCGCTGCGGTTTTTTTTAAATGATATTCGTTAAGCGCTTACGTGGCGCCAGGCACCGCACTGAGCACAGCGACAGTTACAAGGTGATGAGGATGGACACCGTCCCTGCCTCACACGGGACCCGCGGTCTTAATCCCCATTTTCCAGATGGGGTAACCGAGGCCCAGAGAAGGGAAGCGACTTGTCCACGGAGATGAGTCGCAGAGCTGGGATCAGGGCGCGGGTCCTTCTGACTCCCCGCCCCGCGCTCTGGCCACTGGGCCCCGCTGCTTCTCTGCCGCCAGAGCGCTTTCCTGAAGGTGCTTGGGCACGCAGAAGGAGAGCTCCGAACGCCTCGGGGGTGGACGACCCCACCTCCCCTCTTCCTCCCTCCAGCCCGGGAGGGCCCCAGCGCATCTGGACCCCAAGGAAGGCCGACACGTTCTCCGTCATCGCCGACGGCGGTTAGTTCGATCCACGCCGGGGTCCATCCGGCCTCCAAACAGCGGCCGACGACGACGACGATATTGACGCCGACGGCAGCCGTTAAGCACTTACTATGTGCCAAGCACGGTCCTGGGCGCTAAGGTGGATGCGGGATCGTCAGCCCCCACGCGGGGCTCGCAGTCGAAATAGGAGGGAGAACGGGGATCGAATCCCCGTTCTGCAGATGAGGGAACTGAGGCGCAGAGAAGCCAAGTCACTTGCCCAAAGTCACACGGCGGACAGGTGGCGGAGCCGGGATCGGAGCCCAGTTCCTCTGACTCCCAGACCCGTACGCTTCCCACTTGGCCACGCCGCCTCTCCGACCTCGGCCGGCTCAAACTCTAGTTTCTAGTTATCCTGGCTCTTTGGGGGGCAGCGTGGCCGAGGGGAAGGAGCGCCGGCCTGGAAGGCAGGGGAGCTGGGTTCTAATCCCGCCTCCTCCACTTGTGACCCTGGGTGAGTCACTTCGATTCTCTGGGCCTCAGCTCCCTCACCTGCAAAATGGGGACTCGATGCCTACGAGGGACCTGATTATCTTGTACCTACCCCAGGACTCGGGACAACGCTCGGCATGTAGTTAACTGCTTGATGTCACAAAGATTTTTTTATCGTTATCATCATTGTCATTGTTAGGCCCAGGCTCTACCTTTACCCGAGTCCAAGCCGCACCTAGCCGCGGAAAGACTTTCCGATGATCGAGGTCGTCGGCCGGTAGATTTCATCTCTTCGGAGAGGTCGACAAACGGAATTGCTCTCCGGACCCCTTGTCGACGATCACCGCCGTGATCGTCACCGATGGCGTTTACTGAGCGCTTACCACGTGCGGGGCACTGTCCTAAGCGCTCGCGAGAACACGATCCAACAGAGCCGGCCCCGCGGTCCCCGCCCACGACCGTCGCGGAGGCTTCCGAGACTAGTCGGAAAAGACCTGTGATCTGGTGGGCAGAGACGGTTGCGGTCGAGGACTCGGACACGAGAAGGTCCTGACCGGGAAAAGGGATTCCGGCCGAACGAGGCGGGAGACTCTCCTCTCCCGAAGGGAGATCCCGGAGACTGCCCCCGTTAGGAGAAGCACCCTTCTGCGGGGAGGTGCGCCCCTGCGTCGGGGCAGGGGGGTGGATCGGCGGACCCCGGATCGTCCCCCCGGATGCCGGGTCGGCGGTCCGGCGGGACCGGTGGAGACACGGCCGGCGGGGCGTCTGCGGGTCGGACCCGCTGGGCTCCGAGCGGAAGCGGAGCGGCCCGCCGGCCGAAGAAAGCGGGACCTCTTCGAGGGTGGGGGTGTCCTTTACGCCGGCCCAACGCTCGCCTACTGCCGCGGTTCGGCGCCCCTGCCCGCACACGGGCCCGACGGGTGCTCGACTACGTTATGGCTCCCGTGGACAGAGTGGCACGCTTCTCCGTCTTTCCGCCCGACTCCTTCCTCTCGGCCCGGCCCGGCTCCCCCGGCCTCCCCCCCACGGAGCGGGGCTCACCGTTCTCAGTGATGGACAGGAGACACATGAGACGGAGGCTTTCGATGGGAGACACCTGCGGGGGACGAGACGAGCCGCCGGGTTCCTCCGGGGCCGGGCCCCCGGACCCCCCGCCCTCGGCCCGCCGCCCCGGCTCTCGGTCCGGGGCACCCCGCCCTCGGGCCGTGGGCCCACCTGCCGGTCGATGTGCTCCTCGATGAAGCTGGTGCTCTCCCGGATGTTGAAGCCCTCCAGCAGCGCTGCCAGAGCAAGGGGAGAGGCCAGAGTCATCATCCCCGGCCCCGTTCGGCAGTCATAGTTATAGTAATTAAGCGCTCACGACGTGCCAGGCGCTGTTCTCGGCACCGGGGCGGACGCAAGAAAACTGGGTTGGACACAATCCGGGTCCCACGTGGGGCTCACGGTCTTCATCCCCATTTTCCAGATGAGGGTACTGAGGCCCAGAGAGGTGAAGCGACTCGCCCAAGGCCACGCTACGGCCAGTGGCGGAGTCGGGATCAGAACCCAGGTCCTCCCGACTCCCAGGCCCGGGCTCTACCCACTAGGCCACGCTGCTCCGCTGCGCCTGCTCGACAGGCTTTCCGCTCGACAGGGAGGGCGGGGGGAGGCTGGCGGGGGAAGCGCCACCTGACCGGCCAGGGGAGGGGGCATCCCACGACCGAGGTGACCTAATGGCTGGGCAGAAGGGGTGGGTGCCCCAGAGGGGACCGCCGCCGCCCTCACCGGGCCCCCTGCCCTCACTCTTCCCTCCGACGGGCCTGCCGCTCTAGACCGAGACCCCCATCCCCACGCCAGCAGGAGGTGGGCACACGCCCATGGGGTAAGGGAGGTGTGGCGGAGGGGAGGAAGGGGAGGAGGAGGAGGAGGAGGAGGAGGAGGAGGGGACGATCCCAGCGGGGAGCAGGAGCGGATGGGGAGCGCCTTGCCGGTCGCCGCTTTTACCGTGTTCGGTCTTGAGGAGCTCCTGGAAGTCCTGTTTGGTTTTCTTCTTCATGATGGCCTCGCAGGCCCCGATGTCTGCAGGTCAGAGAGGCGGGGTGGGGATGGAGGGGCTGGGGTGGGGGGGTGACCCCCAACGGGGGGGACCCACGGACCCACCGCGAGCCCCGGCACCCAGCATCTGCAGCAGCCAGGCGAAGGGGACCCCGGCGGTCCGCCCTAACTCGGTGGCCTGACCCCACTGGGGGACCGGGGGGGGGGTTCCACTGAGGGGGGGGGAGCGTTTTCTCTGCCCGGGCCCTCTGGAACCCCGCCACCCTCCCCGCCCCGACCCAGCCGACTCTGTTCCCCGTGGGCTCCGGGAAAGGCAGGGTGTCCTTCCGGCCCGAACTCCTCTGCCATCCTCCCGTGACTCCTGCTGTCGGACCTGCCCCTGTATCCGTCCGTCCCGCTCTCCGTCTGTCCGGTCCCCGTCTCCGTCCGTCCGGTCCCGCTCTCCGTCCGTCCCTCCCACCCTCCGTCCTTCCGGTCCCAGTCTCCATCCGTCCACCCCCCCCTCCCGCCGTCCGCCCGCCCCACCCTCCG
The DNA here is from genome assembly GCF_004115215.2 of Ornithorhynchus anatinus. Classification (NCBI taxonomy): domain Eukaryota; kingdom Metazoa; phylum Chordata; class Mammalia; order Monotremata; family Ornithorhynchidae; genus Ornithorhynchus; species Ornithorhynchus anatinus. Next base: position 55,459,786 of record NC_041749.1, read on the forward strand.
TCCCCACAGACTTACGTAGGCTCAGCAAGTAGTGCTCCCGCTTCAGCCCTTTGAGCTCCTGGGAGACGAAGGTCTTCATCTGCTTGATGTCCATGTTTCGTCGGCGCTGCGCGGAACCAATACGGACAACAGTAAGAACCGGGGTATCTGTTAAGCTCTGTGATGAGAGCAAGGGTAGGTATGAGGTCATCAGGTCCCACACGGGGCTCACAGTCTAAGTAGAAGGGAGAAGAGTGACTGAATCCCCATTTTACAGATGAGGGAACCGAGGCCTAGAGAAGCGAAGTGACTCGTCCGAGGTCGCGCAGCAGACAGGCGGTGGGGAGGAACGAGAAGACGGGTCCCTCTGACTCCCAGGCCTGGGCTCTCTCCACTAGGCCCCCCTGCTGCTCTCCAAGTCGGCATCCGGTCCCCGGCCCCCCAGTTTCTCACCGTGCCCCTCCCCGCTCGGCCGTGGAGGTGGGGCGAGGCGGAGAAGGGGGCTCGCAGGGAAGCCGGGGGGGGCCCCGGGGGCGGAAGACAGAGGCGGGGGCCGGGGTCTCACATCATACTGGGCCTGAAGGTTCTGGGCTTTCTGCCTCAGGAAGCCGAAGACGTTGGAGAAGTGTTCGTCGCGGATTTCGCTGAACACCTGTGGGAGATCAAGCTGGACCTGAGCCCGGGGGATCCCGGGCTCCCCCGCCTCCCGGCAGGGTCTCCCGTTCCTCGCCGGGCTCACCTTGTCCTGAGCGTTGAGCAGCACCTTCAGGCTCTTGTCGGACGACGTGACGTCCGGCCCGAAGTCGACGCTTCCTGGGGCGGGGGAGACGGACGGTCGCCGCGAGCTTGGGGGGTCCCCCGCCTCCCCCTCCCTCTCGACCCCTGACCCTTCCCCCCCAGGACCGTGGGACGGGGAGAGGACGCGGGGCCCCCGCAACCCCGCCGCCAGAGGCCCGGGGAAGGGGCCGACGGGGCCGCTCACCGCATTTGATGCGGAAGGTGTCGTCCACCAGGCCCTCGTACACCACCTGGGAGCACAGCGCCGTCACGAAGTCCACGTCTGAAACCGGGGTCCCGCCGTCAGCGGCCCGAGGCGACCCCGGCTCCCCGCCCCTCCCTCCCGCCACCCCGGGGCGCGAGGCCCCGGCGGACCTCGATCCAGGAGGAAGACGTGTCCGATCTCCGGCCTCCGGCCCTTGATCTCCCCTTCGGTCTCGGCCTCCAGCTCTTGCCACGTGTCGCGCACCATCTGGTCAGCCCCCCCGGGAAGGCCCTTACTCCCCGGCGGCCCGGCCCGACGACCCCGCTCACGGGGTCTGCCCCGCGACGGACACGCGCCGGGCCGGCCCTGGGGATCGCCCTCCCGCCCCCCGGCCCCCACGCGCACGCACACACCAGGGCCGGCCCCCGCTTCGGACCCCCACGGCCACGGCGGCGCGGCCCGGGCCAGAGCTGGAGGGGACCGAGCGCCTGGACGCCGGGGGCTTATCTCCGCCCACCGTTCCGAGCGCCGACCGGGACCCGGCTCCCGGCTCCCCGCCCCGTGCCCGACCCCCAGCCCCCCGACAGCCCCTCCTCCGAGGGTCGGCTCCCGGGGGCCGAGGGCGGGGCGCGGGCGACGCCTCGGCCTCGGGCCTCGGGGTCTGCCCCGGGGCCCGCCTCGGCCTCGGCGCCCCGTGGCCCGCCGTGGGGTCCACCTAGGGGCCTCGGGGCCCGCGGTGCGGTCCGCCCCGGTGCCCGCCGTGGGGTCTCCCTCAGCCTCCACGCCCCGGGGTCCCACCTTGGCCGAGCGGCCGATCCCGTAGCGGTTGGCGAAGGGTCCGTACAGGCTGCCGAGCTGGTGCAGGGCCTGGGCCACGGTGTTGATCCAGCGCTGGTCTCCCTCCTGCGGGGCCGCGACACGGGCCGGCGTAGGGGGGTGAGGGGCCGGGGGGCGGCGGGGGCCCCCGGGTCGGCCCGGCCCCCCGATCCCATCCGCGTCACCGCCGGCCCCTCGCCGACGTCTCCCCTCTGGCCTCGGGGCGCCCTCCCCAGCTCCTGAACCCTAGTCGGAAAAAACACCGCCTCTCCTCCGGGGAGCCCTTCCTGATCGATCCCTCATCTCCCCGCCCGATTCTTTCTCCCTCCTCCGTCGTCTCTGCACCCGACTCTGATACCCTCCCCGACCCTCGGGACCTGAGTCCAGGTCCTCGGACTCTCTCGCCCCCCCTACCCATCGCCCCTGCCCTCCTCCCTTCCTTAACTTCTATTTTTAACCACTCAATCTCCAAGGGCTCCTTCCCCTCTGCCTTCAAACATGCCCACGTCTCCCCCATCCTAAAAAAACCCGCTCTTGACCCCACTTCCCCCTCCAGTTATCGTCCTATCTCCCTACTACCCTTCCTTTCCAAAATCTTAGAACGAGTCGTCTACAATCGATGCCTAGAATTCCTTAACTCCCATTCTCTCCTAGACCCCCTCCAATCTGGCTTCCGTCCCCTCCACTCTACCGAGACTGCTCTCTCTAAGGTCACCCGTGACCTCCTTCTTGCCAAATCCAATGGCTCCTACTCCATTCTGATCCTCCTTGACCTCTCTGCTGCCTGTGACACTGTCGACCGTCCCCTCCTCCTCCATACCTTATCTCACCTTGGCTTCACGGACTCTGTCCTCTCCCGGTTCTCCTCTTACCTCTCTGGCCGATCATTCTCGGTCTCCTACGCTGGAGCCTCCTCCCCCTCCCATCCTTTAACTGTTGGAGTTCCTCAAGGGTCAGTTCTTGGCCCTCTTCTGTTCTCCATTTACACTCACTCCCTCGGTGAACTCATCCGCTCTCACGGCTTTGACTACCATCTCTACGCAGATGACACGCAGATCTACATCTCCGCCCCTGTCCTCTCCCCCTCCCTTCAGGCTCGCATCTCCTCCCGCCTCCGGGACGTCTCCACCTGGATGTCTGCCCGCCACCTAAAACTCAACATGAGCAAGACTGAGCTCCTCATCTTCCCTCCCAAGCCCGGTCCGCTCCCAGACTTCTCCATCACCGTGGATGGCACGACCATCCTTCCCGTCCCGCAGGCCCGCAATCTCGGTGTCATCCTTGACTCGTCCCTCTCGTTCGCCCCACACATCCTATCCGTTACCAAGACCTGCCGGTTTCACCTCTACAATATCGCCAAGATCCGCCCTTTCCTCTCCACCCAAACGGCTACCTTACTATTACGGGCTCTCGTTATATCCCGGCTAGACTACTGTGTCAGCCTTCTCTCTGACCTCCCTTCCTCCTCTCTCGCCCCGCTCCGGTCTATTCTTCACTCCGCTGCCCGGCTCATCTTCCTGCAGAGACGATCTGGGCATGTCACTCCCCTTCTTAAACAACTCCAGTGGTTGCCTATCGACCTCCGCTCCAAACAAAAACTCCTCACTCTAGGCTTCGAGGCTCTCCATCACCTTGCCCCTTCCTACCTCTCCTCCCTTCTCTCTTTCTACCGCCCACCCCGCACGCTCCGCTCCTCTGCCGCCCACCTCCTCGCCGTCCCTCGGTCTCGCCTATCCCGCCGTCGACCCCTGGGTCACGTCCTCCCGCGGTCCTGGAACGCCCTCCCTCCTCACCTCCGCCAAACTGATTCTCTTTCCCTCTTCAAAACCTTACTTAAAAATCACCTCCTCCAAGAGGCGTTCCCAGACTGAGCTCCTCTTCCCCCTCTACTCCCTCTGCCATCCCCCCTTTACCTCTCCGCAGCTAAAGCCTCATTTTCCCCTTTTCCCTCTGCTCCTCCACCTCTCCCTTCCCATCCCCACAGCACTGTACCCGTCCGCTCAACTGTATATATTTTCGTTACCCTATTTATTTTGTTAATGAATTGTACATCGCCTTGATTCTATTTAGTTGCCATTGTTTTTACGAGATGTTCTTCCCCTTGACGCTGTTTATTGCCATTGTTCTCGTCTGTCCGTCTCCCCCGATTAGACCGTAAGCCCGTCAAACGGCAGGGACTGTCTCTATCTGTTGCCGACTTGTTCATCCCAAGCGCTTAGTACAGTGCTCTGCACATAGTAAGCGCTCAATAAATACTATTGAATGAATGAATGAATGACGTGTTTTAACGTCCGTCTCCCCAGCTAAACCTGAAGATCCTTGGGGACAGAGAGGAGGGGGGTCGGGCACGGCCGGGGAGGTGGGACCTAACCGGGGATGGTCTCTTCCACGGGCCGGGGGGAGGGTTGGGAGGGTGAGTCGAGGCGGGGCGGGGCCCTCCGGAGGGGTTGGGTCCGAGGAGGGAGAGGGAGGCCGGGGGAGAAGGCTCGGGGTGGGGAGGGGAAGGCAGCGGCGGGACCGGCTAGCGGGCTCCCGGCCGGCCCGGAGGCTTCCGGTCCGCAGTTTTCCGGTTCTCTAGGAGAAGCCGCGGGGGAGTCGCCGGAGATCCCTTTCCGCGGGAGGCCCTTCCCTTCCCCGCGCTGGCCGCCCCCCTTCCCGCGCTCACCAGGAAGTAGTCCCGGAAGAACTCGGGGAGCTCCATGCTGAGCAGGTCGACGTCGAGCGGCAGCAAGGAGAAGGCCCACTCGTCGCAGCTCACGTCTGCGGGACGGTCGCGAGAGCCCGTGGCCCCGGTTCTGCCGGCGGGGCCCGGCCGCCCGACCCTCCTCCCCGCCGCCAACCCCGGCCCGGCCCCGACCGACCGGAGCCCGGCCCGGCGGCCCCCTCCGCCCGCGGCCCGGGGCTCCTCTCCCCGCCGGCCCGCCGGCCGCCCCTTCCTCCCCACCTGCGCGGCCACAACCCGGGCCCAAGCGCTGGTCGTGCCTCAGCCTCCCCCCACTGCGGTCCGCGCTCCCCGATGCCACCGCTATCATCCTCGATCGATCGACCAGTGGCGCTGATTGAGCGCTGACTGAATTCGGGCCACTGTACTGGGTGGAACCCGTTCCCTGCCCACCGGGAGCTTAGAGTCGGCAGGACCCGGGTTCTAATCCCAGCTCTGCCGCTTGCCTGCCGGGTGAACTTGGGCAAGTCACCTGACTTCCCCGTGCCTCGGGTGCCTCGTCCGTAAAACGGCGATTGAGACCGTGAGCCCAACCCGGCTAGCCCGTGTCCGCCGCGGCGCTCAGAAGAGCGCCCGCCACGTAGGAAGCGCTTAAGGGATACCATAAAGAAAACGGCCAAATAAATCAGAGAGAGGAACCTGAGCGCTACGGGGCCGAGGGCGGCCCACTTCCGTCAACGGCGAGCGGCGGTCTCCTCGCCTCTGGCTTTGAGGGTCTCTGCCGGCTCCCTCCCCGCACCGTATCGCCCGGCCTGCCGGCCCTCTCGGCTCCCACCGAGCCCTCGGTCCGTCGGCGGTATTTATCGAGTGGCGTTTACGGTGCAGTGGAGAGAGCACCGGCCTGGGAGTCGGAAGGTCACGGGTTCCGATCCCGGCTCCGCCACCTCTCCGCCGTATGACCCCGGGCGAGTCACTTCGCTTCTCTGGGCCTCCGTTTCCGTAAAATGGGCCTTGGGACCCGCGAGTCGGACCGTGTCCGACCCCGTTTGCTCGTATCCACCCAGGCGCTCAGTAAAATGCTGGGCACATAGTGAGCGCTTAACAGATACCGCTAAGTACGTCTGTAGGTCTCCTCCTCGGACCTGCTGTGGGCGGGGAACGTAGCCACCGACTCCGTTACACTGTCCTCTCCCAAGCACTCAGGACGGTGCTCTGCACCTAGTAAGTGCTCAGTGAGTACGATTCGTTGATCCATCGAGTTCTTACTGCGTGCGGAGCGCTGTACCAACCCACCTCCTGGATGCTCTCACCTTGTCATCTGCCTCCATCCTCTCGCTCACATCGTCCCCGGGACCTGGGATTTCTTCCCCCGGGTAAAGCTGCCGGACACCTGCCCCCACCCCCTGCAAAAACCCCTCCTAAAACGGCACCTCGTCCGACCGATTGCATTTTCTTTTCATTAGGGTGTCGGTCAAGCGCTCACTACGTGCCGTACTAACCGCTGGGGCGGACACAAGCTAATCGGGTTGGACACGTCCCCGTCCCACGTGGGGCTCACAGCCTTCATCCCCGGCCCTTTACGGAGAGGTGAGGTTGCTTGGCCCAGGTCACCCGGCAGACAAGCGGCGGAGTCGGAATTAGAACCCAGGTCCTCCGGACCCCCCCGCCGCCGGCCCGTGCTCTGTCCACCGGGCCACGGCCGCTTCGCCGAGTCCTCGGATTCTCATCGCTCTTCCGGCCTCCCCTTGTGCTCAGCTCTTTCCTCATGCTCACCCTCGGCACCCGTGCGTACGCGGACATCTGAGTGGACCGTCCGTCTCCTTTACGGCGATTCCACCGTCTGGGGCTACTGTCTGCCTGCCCCGATGGAGCGGAAGCCCCCCGAGGGCGGGGAGCCCATCTGGTGCCTCCTTTCTACCTCCCCAAGCGCTCGGCGCCCAGCGCGCTGCCCGCAGCGGGCCCTCGACAGATCCCACCGCTCCGCCCGCTCCTCCCGCCGCCGCCCACCGGTGCCCGGGCCGCGGGACTCCCCTCCCCGCCGGCCCCGGGCCCCCGCCTCCCTTCCTCCGGTCTCCTCTGCCCGCCGGCCCCGCTCACCTCCGTAAACTCCCTCTTCCTCCAGGATGATTTCACACGCGTAGAACTGGGGTGGGAGCCGGGGCCGGGGGGAGGAGAAGGGGGACGGAGAGCCAAGTCGACTCTCCCAGCTTGGTTCCAACCGTCCCCCCGGCGCTCCGGGCTTCTGCGTCCGGAGGGGGCGGGGGGGGGACGGGGGTGCCTCCTCGACGGGAACCTCGGGGCTCTGGGTCCCAAGCGGCCACCGCCCAGACGGAAGGTCTCCTGGCAGGGACCCTCGGGGCGTCCCGCGCGCGCGGCCTCCCCCGGGAGCCCCGCTTTCGCCGCTCACCTTCTGGGGGCTGAAGATGACCTTGTATCTGCGGGCCCGGCCGGCCGCCTTGTCGGCGTTGACCAGATCTGCGGAGGGCGGAGTGAGCAGGCCGCCCCTCGCCCGGGGTCCGCGGAGGGGGGGGATCCCGGGGTGGGGCGGGAGCGGCCCGGGGGGGGGGGGTCCGGGTGCCCGGCCTCCCGCCGAGCCCGGGTCCCCCGGCCCGGTCCTCCATCCGGCGGCGGGGTGAACGGAGCGCTTACTGTGCGCGCGGCCCTGGACCGAGCACTCGGGAGGGCCCGACGCGCCAGGGCTGGCAGACGGGTTCCCCGCCCGCGACGGGCTTCCGGTCCAGAGCGGGAGACGGAGGGACCGGCGGCTCGTCGGGGGCAGGGAATGTGACCGTTATAGCGTTAGACTGTTCTCTCCCAAGCGGCGAGCATAGTGCTCCGCCCGCAGTAAGCGCTCGAGAAAGGCCACCGGCTGATGTGAATACGAGGGGCCTCGCGTGTTCCGGGTGCCCCCCCCCCCCGACGCTCCCCCCCGGCCCCGAGGCCCCGCTACTCACTGGCGATGTACCGCATGTTTCGGATGCGGGGACGGACCAGGAAGCACAGCCTAGGGCGGAGAGAGAAGGCGGGGCCGGGGAGGACCGAGGCTGGAGCCCACCCGGCCCTTCCCGCCCCTCCCCGAGTGGGGTGGGTCCCCGCCCCCGGCCCCCCACCCGGGCCGCCCGAGGGGCTGGGAGCTGGGGGGGGTGGCGCCGCTCACTGCTCAGAGTCGCTGAAGGCCGGCTTGTTCTCCACCTTGTACAGCTTATCCACTTCATGTTGCTACGGGGAGATACGGCGGGGGTTGAGGGGCGCGGCCGGGGGCCCGGGGGCGGGAGGGGAGGACGGACGGGGTTCGGGGGGGCGGAGGGGACCGCCCCGGCCCCCACCCCGGCCCGCGGCCCCGAACCCCCACACCTCCCACTTCAACTGCAGCGGGTGCCGGGCCGTGGCCCGCTCCGCGGGCAGGGATGGGGCACTAACCGGCATCGCCGCCCCCTGGGAGGGGGGCATGGCCTGGTGAAGCAGGGTGGCGAGGCGGGGGACCCGGGTTCTCATCCCAGCTCTGCCCCTCGTCCGCCGCATCACCTTGGGCAAGTCCCGTCGCTTCTCCGGGCCTCGGTTTCCGCGCCCCCTCCCGCTCGGACCGTGAACCCCGCGCCGGAGGGGGACCGCGTCCGACCCAATTCACTCCTTCCTTCCCCAGCGCTTAGAACGGTGTGACCTAGTGGGCAGAGCCCGGGCCCGGGAGTCCGCGGGGCCCGGGTTCTAATCCCGGCTCCACCACCTGTCCGCCACGCGAGCTCGGCCCAGCCGCTTCACTTCTCTGGGCCTCGGTTCCCTCGTCTAACAAAGAGAGGACTCCGACTGCGAGCCGCCCCGCGCGGGGCAAGGACGGCGTCCCGCCTGAGCGACCTGTATCTACCCCAGCGCTCGGTACGGTGCCCGGCACGTAGTAGGCACTTAAATACCACAAAAAAGCACCACAGAAAGGAGAGGGGTGGGGGGCACCGGGGGGTTCCCAACGGACGCACCTTCAGGATGGAGACGTTGGCGATTCGGTCCAACGGGCTCATCAGATCCGCTTCGATGAACAGGTCCTTCTTTCCGGGAAGCTGGAGGGGTTTGCGGGAGCGTGAGGCGGGCCAGGCCGGCCCCGGGGACGCCCGGCGTCTACTCCACGCGGGGCTCTGTACTAGCCACCCGGGAGAGTACAATGGACCCAACGGACCCGACCCCCGCCCTCGAGGACCTTCGGATCTAACGACGGGGGAGACGGACGCCAAACGACGGTTAGGAGGAAGCCGTAGGGTATAAATCGATCTGCGAGCGCTCTCTGGGTACAGAGCACGGCGCCCGGGAGTGGACGGGACGACAGAAGCGGGAGACACGCCGCCCGCCCGCCCGCAACCCACTCCCGGTCTAGGGCATAAAGACCCGGACGCATAAGTCCTCCGGGGTCGGCTGCGAATACCCGAATGCTCAGGTGTCGCGGACCGGCTAACGGGGCAGTTGGGGGTGAAGCGTGGGCCGGGGGAGATGAGAGATCAGTCAGGGAAGACCTCCTGGAGGAGGGGCGACTTCGGAAGGGCCTCGGCGACGCGGAGAAGGGAGGCTCGCCGGACGTGAGGGGAAGCGGGCTGGTCTCCCAAGCGCTTAGTACGGTTCTCTGCACACCGTGAGCGTTCGATAAATACGAATGAATTCCGGGGAGGAGGAGGTGAGCGAGAGGGCGGTGGCAGGACGCGCGAGAATGAGGCCCTGGGTAGGCGCGCTTGAGAGGAACGAAACGCGTGAGCTGGGAGGCGGCGGGGGAAGAGCGCCGGCCGGCCGGCCGCCCTCGTGCCAACGGAAAGGGGTCGAATGGACACTCGGGGAAGGCTCCGTTGAGGAGGGGGCGGGCGGGTACCGGGCGACGTCTGGGGAAGGCGACCCGCCCGCGGAGGGGAGAGGCGGAGCTGAGAGGCAGCGTGGCCGAGGGGCTGAGGCGGAAGGACCTGGGCTCTCATCTTGGCCCTGCCACTTGTCTGCTGGGTGAACTTGAGCTAGTCACTTCACTTCTCTGGGCCTCGGCGACCTCATCTGTAAAATGGGGATTGAGACCGCGAGCCCCACGGGGGACGGGGACGGGGTCCCGCCTGATTAGCTTCTATCTACCCCAAGGGTTCACGACAGTGCTTGGCCACAGTAAGTGCTTAAACAACATCATTAAGACCGGGTCTGTGTCCAACCTGATTAGCTTAAATCTACCGCAGCGCTTAGGACGGGGCCTGTCCCATAGACACCACGGTTATCATGAGCGTTACTGCCGTTGAGACGACGAGCCCCACGTGGGACGGGGACTGCTCCCAACCCGATCGGCTTGCATCCATCCCGGCACTCGGGACGGCGCCCGGCACAGAGTGAGCGCTTAACAAATACCATCAATGGTCAAGGAAGTACGTGACCAATTCCCGGACCGGCACGGGGGCGGTCCGGAGGAAGGGGAGCCGCGGGGCCGTCGCGGGAATGCGGCGGAGGAAGAACTCACGGGATCTGGGGACCGGCCGAGAACGGAAGTCGGACGGAAGGGTGTCGTCGAGTATAAACCGGGCCCCGTTCTCGTTTCCCTCTCCCCGCTGAGCCCTTGCTCATCTTCTCCCCGCCGCCCGGGACTCCCAGAAGGCCGCCGCTCGCCCCACCTTCGAAGTCCTCCGCAGCCACATCTCCTCCCGGAGGCCTTCCCCGAGGCCCCTCCCCGCTCTACGTGCACGGCTTTATTGGCTCGGCGGCTTCGTGCCCCGCGGAGAGCGGGGCGCTCGGCAGACGCTACCGACTGACGAGGCCGGGGGGCCGGCGGCGGCGGGGCCGGCAGGATGGGAGAGCTCGGGGGAGGAGAAGGAAGATGAGGAGCCGGTGTCAGCTGCCCGGGGTGTTTCCGTCGTACCGTCTTCGTCGACGGTATTTACCGCCGGCTTTAGGGCCCTCGGTCGTCTGGCCGACCTCCCGCTCCGGCCCGGCCCGCACGCTCCGCTCCCCCGGGGCCGGCTTACCCGCTCCGTCCCGATCTGGTCTACCTCGCCGCCGCCAACCCCTTTCCCGCGTCCTCCCCGTCAGAAGCCCGGCCACCACTCTCCCCACCCTCCGGACGTTACTAAGGCTCTTCCCCGGCGGCGGCTTTTCCTCGGCTGGCTTCGATCTGTGACCACCGACGTTCGCCCGGGCCCCGACCCCACGGCGCTTGGGTACGTACGTTCGGATTCTACATCATCGACCGCTTCCTATCTATTCACATCGGCGTCGGTCTCCTCCTCTAGACTCTAAGCTTGAGGGCAGGGAAGGTGCCTGCTCGTTTCTTTGCGGGGGGGATGGTATTTGTTAAGCGCTCATTACGGGCCGGGCACCGCACTAAGCTCCGGGGAGGTGAGACCGTGAGCCTCGGCCGGGACACGGGCCGCGTTCGACCCGACCGGCTCGCGTCTAGCCCAGAGCTCAGTGCGGTGCCCGGTCTGCAGGAAGAAAGACGACTCGATCTCATTTCATTCAAGCCTCCTTTTACTCCTTTCGGAGACCCGAGTCTGCTAATCGGGTCAGACGCCGTCGCACATCTCGTCGGCCGGGTCCTAACCTCCTCGCTGTTCCTCGATGTCGTCTATCCGGCCCCCGACCCCTCGCCCGCACATCCTGGCTCCTGCCTGGCAGGCCCTCCCTCCTCCCAGCCGATAAGAAATTGCTCTCCCCCACTTCAGAGCCTTACTGAGGCCACACCTCCTCCAGGAAGCCTTCCCCGACCGAGGCCGCCTCTCCCCTTCTCCCACTCTCCTCCCGCTCGCTCCCTCATTCGCTCAGTCGATCACCTCTAGAGACGCGGCGGGGCTCAGCGGAACGAGCCCGGGCTTAGGAGGCAGAGGTCATGGGTTCTAATCCCGGCGCCGCCACCTGTCAGCCGTGGGACCGGGGGCAGGTCACCTCGCTTCTCGGTGCCTCGGTGACCTCCCCTGTCAGATGGGGGTGAAGACTGCGAGCCCCACGTGGGGCCACCTGATGACCCCGGATCTCCCCCAGCGCTTAGAACGGTGCTCTGCACAGAGTAACCGCTTAACAAATACCAACATTATTACTATTTAGGGAGCGCTTACTGTGCGCAGAGCATTCATCCCTCCGACCTTCCTCACAGCGCCTACTTATATATCCGCGATCCATTTCAGCGTGGCTCGGTGGACAGAGCCCGGGCTTGGGAGTCAGAGGTCATGGGTTCGAATCCCGCCTCTGCCACCTGTCAGCCGGGTGACTGGGGGCAAGTCACTTCACTTCTGTGGGCCTCGGTGAGCTCATCCGTCAGATGGGGATGAAGGCTGGGAGCCCCACGTGGGACGGACCTGATGACCCTGGCTCTCCCCCAGCGCTTAGCACGGTGCTCTGCACCTAGGAAGCGCTTGTCAGCTGTGGGACTGTGGGCCAGTCACTTCACTCCTCTGGGCCTCAGTCACCTCATCTGGAAAACGGGGTTTAACCGTGAGCCTCGCGTGGGCCCACCTGATGACCCTGCATCTCGCCCGGCGCTTAGAACGGTGCTCCGCACCTAGTCAGCGCTCAGCAGATACCAACGTAATTATTATTAATGACAGACAGCGACGTTATCATCATTATCATCTGTCCAATGCTCTCTGCGGGGGTCCGTCCCCCCCCCCCCCCCCGCCCTCTAGACCGTGAGGTCGTGGGGGGGGCGGGGACGACGCCAGTGCTCAGCACAGGGCTTAGCGCCCGGGAAGCCCTCGGTAGACAGCTGGGCGGGGTGAGGGCCGTGCGAGGGCGGTGATGGGGGAGGAAGGTTATCAATCAGCATCCTACGACGACGACGACGACGACGACGACGACGAATACTGCTAGGACTAAAGGCGTGCGCGGAGGCCGACCTGCTCGAGGAGGTAGATGAGTCGGTCCCGGGCCAGCCGCTTGAGGATGGTGAAGTCGGGCAGCTCGGGGGCGTCGGGCCGCAGGGGGAAGGCCATGGCCGGGCCGCCGCGCGGAACGGAAGGGCGGGGGGAGCGGCGCCCCGGCCGGACCCTGACCCCGCGAGCGCCGCCTCCGGGGGCAACCGGAAGCGTCCCCCGCCCAAAGCCGTCCCCGCCCGGCCCGCCCTCCCGCCTGCCCTCTTGCGTCATGGCGGCCCTGCCGGGGCCCCCGGCCGCTTAGGGAGGACGGGGGCGGCGGGTACGCGCTCCCTAGGCGCTCAGGGCGGCGCTCTGCACCTACTAAGCGCCTAATTAGTATCGGCCTAGTGGTTAGGCGCTCGGCCCGTAGTCAGCGCCTAGTTAGTATTTTGGCATTGGTTAAGCGCTTCCTATACGCTCAGAACACTGCCCGTAGTAAGCGCCTAATTCGTACCGTGGTATTGGTTGAGCGCTTCCTGTGTGCCTAGAACGGTGCTCTGCACCTAGTAAGCGCCTAATTCGTATCGTGGTATTGGTTGAGCGCTTCCTGTGTGCTGTAGGACGGTGCTCTGCCCGTAGTAAGCGCCTAATTCGTATCTTGGTATTGGTTGAGCGCTTCCTGTGTGCTTAGAACGGTGCTCTGCCACGTAGTAAGCGCTTAATTAGTATCTTGGTATTGGTTAAGCGCTTCCTGTGTGCTTAGAACGGTGCTCTGCACGTAGTAAGCGCCTAATTAAATAATGGTGGTATTGGTTAAGCGCTTACTATGTGCAAAGCACCCTTCTAAGTGCCCGGGGGATACAAGGTGATCAAGGTTGTCCCACGTGGGGCTCACAGTTTTAATCCCCATTTTACAGATGAGGTAACTGAGGCACAGAGAAGTGAAGTGACTTGCCCAAAGTCACACAGCTGACAAGCGGGGGCGCTGGGATCATGGTATTGGTTAAGCGCTTCCTATATGCTTAGAACAGTGCTCTGCACGTAGTAAGCGCCTAATTAGTATCATGATATTGGTTAAGCGCTTCCCATATGCTTAGAACGGCGCTCTGCACGTAGTAAGCGCCTAATTAGTATCATGGTATCGGTTAAGCACTTACTACGTGCAGAGCACCGTTCTAAGCGCCGGGGGAAAGAGAGGGTCATCAGGTTGTCCCACGTGGAGGTCACATTTTTTAATCCCCATTTTTACAGATGAGGGAACTGAGGCACAGAGGAAGTGAAGTGACTTGCCCAAGGTCACACAGCTTAACAAATACCAACATTATGATGATGACGACGATGATGTGCCAAGCACTGTTCTAAGTGCTGGGGCAGGGCTCGGCTCACCGTCTTAATAATAATGTTGGCGTTGGTTAAGCGCTTCCTATGTGCTCAGAGCAGTGCTCTGCACGTAGTAAGCGCTTAATCAGTATTTTGGTATTAGTTAAGCGCTTACTACGCGCAGAGCACCGTTCTAAGCGCTGGGGGAGAGAGAACGTCATCAGAATGTCCCACGTGGGGCTCACATTTTTTAATCCCCATTTTTACAGATGAGGTCACTGAGGCAAAGAGAAGTTAAGTGACTTGCCCAAGGTCACACACCTCAACAAATACCAACATTATCATAGTAGGTGCCGAGCACTGTTCTAAGCGCTGGGGTGGGACGGGGTGGGGCTCACACCGTCTTAATAATAATGTTGGTATTGGTTAAGCACTTACTATATGCTTAGAACAGCGCTCTGCACATAGTAAGCGCTTAATATTATGGTATCGGTTAAGCGCTTACTATGTGCAGAGCACTGTTCTAAGCGCTGGGGGAGATACAGGGGCATCAGATAGTCCCACATGGGGCTCACGTTTTTTAACCCCCATTTTGCAGATGAGGTAACTGAGGCCCAGAGACGTGAAGTGACTTGCCCACAGTCACACAGCTGACAAGTGGCAGGGCCGGGATTCGAACCCACGACCTCCGCCTCCCAAGCCCGGGCTCTTCCCACCGAGCCGCGCCGCTTCACTTGTCCGGGCCTCGGTCACCTCAACTGTAAAATGGGGATCGAGACCGTGAGCCCCGCGTGGGGCACAACCTGACCTACCTGGTCCTGACACCAGGGCTCGGCGCAGAGTAAGCACTTACACACCATCGTTATTATTTATTGAGCACTCACTGGGCGCCGAGCACCGTAGGAAGCGCCCGGAAGAGCACAGTCCGAGAGGGTTGGCAGACACTGGACTGTGAGCTTGTTTTTGTCTTCTTTTAACGGCATTTGTTACGCACACTCTGCCAGGTACTGGGCTAAGCGCTGGGATACGTACAACTTGGGTTGGATACCGTCCACGTCCCCCCGGAGGCTCGAAGGCTCGAACCCGTCGTACAGATGAGGGAACCGAGGCCCGGAGAGGTGAAGCGGACTCGCCCGCGGTGGCACGGCAGGCAAGTGGCGGAGCTGGCACTGGAACTCGGGTCCCGTGACTCCCGGGCCCACGTCTTTTCCCCGAGGTCACGCTGCTCGTCTTCCCTCCCGAAGCCGGTCCTCTCCCAGACTTCCCTATCACCGTGGATGGCACGACCCTCCTTCCCGTCTCTCGGGCCCGCGACCTCGGTGTCATCCTCGACTCGTCTCTCTCGTTCACCCCACGCATCCTATCCGTTACCGAGACCTGCCGGTTTCACCTCTACCATATCGCCAAGGTCCGCCCTTTCCTCTCCACCCAAACGGCTACCTTACTGCTACGGGCTCTCGTCATATCCCGGCTAGACTACCGGGTCGGCCTTCTCTCTGACCTCCCTTCCTCCTCTCTCGCCCGGCTCCGGTCTATTCTTCACTCCGCTGCCCGGCTCATCTTCCTGCAGAAACGCTCCGGGCCTGTCACTCCCCTTCTTAAAAACCTGCAGGGGCCGCCTATCGACCTCCACACGAAACAAAAACTCGTCACTCTAGGCTTCGAGGCTCTCCATCACCTTCACCCTCCTACCTCTCCTCCCTTCTCTCTTTTTACCGCCCACCTCCTCACCGTCCCCCGTTCTCGCTTATCCCGCCGTCGACCGTCCCGCTGTCCTGGAACGCCCTCCCTCCTCACCTCTGCCAAACTAACTCTCTTCCCCTCTTCAAAGCCCTACTTAGCGCTCGCCTCCTCCAGGAGGCCTTCCCAGACCGAGCTTCCCCTTTTCCCTCTGCTCCTCCCCCCTCAGCACTGTGCTCATTTGCTTCTATTTTTATTGCCCTGTTTTGCTAATGAGGTGTCCATCCCCTTGACTCTACTAATTGTGATGTTGTCTTGTTTTTGTCCGTCTCCCTGGATTAGACCGTGAGCCCGTCATTGGGCGGAGATTGTCTCTATCGGTTGCCAAACTGTCCACTCCAAGCGCTTAGTCCAGTGCTCCGCACATAGCAAGCGCTCAACAAATACTATTGATTGAATGAATGAACGAACGTTTCCCACTTGAAAAGAAATCCAGCAGGGCTGGGGCGGGCGGCAGGCCCGCCTGGGTCCCCATCTGTCCACGGGGGCGGGGAAGGTGTCGGCTAATTCAGTGGCTGTTGTCCTCTCCCAAGTGCTTAGTACGGCGCTCTCAAGAGACACCGTAGATTGATTGACGGACACGCTCCCTACCCACCACGGGCTCGGTCTCCTCTCTCCTTCCCCTGGAGAGGCTGCTGGACGGCCGGCACCCCAGGGATGGAGCCCCCTCCCCGCCATCTCCGAGGCGGAGACTCCCGGCACAGAGAAATGTGAGGGACAGGCGGGGAAGAGAGGCCGGACTCCTCCTCCTCCTCCTCCTCCGGCCCCAATGCAGAAAAGGAAGAAACCCTCAGGTCCGGCGAGAGGAAATGACACCTTTCGGGCCTCAGGTGCCTCACCTGCCCAGCTTCCTCCATCCCTGACCTATTGGGGCTTTTTGATGTTGTTTTTTAATGTTTTTTTACGTATTTCCTATGCGTCAAATGCTCTTCTGAAGGCTGGCGTAGGTACAAGTGAATGAATTCGGACAGTCCCCGTCCCCCACGGGGCTCGCAGGCTAAGCAGGAGCGAGAACAGGGACCGAATCCCCATTTTACCACCGAGGGAACAGAGCAGTCAAGTGACTTGCCCGTGGCCACCGAGGGAGCAGTCAGCAGCCAGGTCCCCCGAGCTCCCCGGCCCGGCTCTTTGCAGCAGGCCTCGCTGCTTCTCCCGAGAGCTGTCTGAGGCTCGGTGGGAGGCTGGAGAAGGAATTTCCAGAGGACGGTCTCCCCCGACCCCGCCAGACTACGAGCTCATCGTGGGCGGGGGTCGCGCCGCCAACCGGCTCCGTGGCGTCGTACTCTCCTACGCGCTCGGGACGGCGCGCCGCACCCAGGGAGTGCTCGAGAAACCCGACCCGTCGGCCGGGAAGGCGAGAGCGGCCCGAGCCCCTTCCGTGGACCGTCACCCTTCTCGGAAGCTGACGGCTAAAAAGAGGATGCTCCCTCCCCCTCCGGACTCTAAGCTCGTCGTGAGCGGGGACCGTGCCCGCTCGGTGGGTCCGCCGTCCTCTCCCAAGCGCTCGGCACAGCGCGCCGCACCCGGCGAGCGCCCGGGACCCGCCCCGGACCGACGGATCGACACCCGGAGGCGACCCGTGAGTAAAGAACACAAAACGAGCGTTTCCACCGGCTTCTATTTCGCCCCGGCCGCCGCCCGCCGGGGCGGGCCGGGGCCGGGGCCGGGCCGGAGCGGCGGGTCTTCCGCCGTCCCCGCGGAGGCGACGACGTCGGCTCGGGTTCACGGCGGGACGCCCCGCTCCTCGAACAGCTGCCGCAGGGCGGCCTCCATCTGCGGGTTGGTCCCCCGCAGGCCCCTGACCACCTGGGCCGCCCACTCGAAGTACTCCTGCACCCGCTGTTCGGACCAGCCTGGGGCGGGGGAGGAGACGGGCGGCGTCAGCGGCGGCCCGGGGACCGGCGAGGGCCGCAGGGGAGGCCTGGCGGGTGGAGCCCGGGCGTCGCGAGGGCCTGGGTTCTAATCCCGGCCGCGCCACTCGCCTGCACCGGGACCTCGCGCGGACTACGTCCTTAGCCCGGGGTGGGGGAGCAGACGGGCGGCGTGAGCGGCGGCCCGGGGACCGGCGAGGGCCGCAGGGGAAGCCTGGCGGGTGGAGCCCGGGCGCCCCGGGTTCTAATCCCGGCCGCGCCACTCGCCTGCACCGGGACCTCGCGCAGACTACGTCCGCGGCGCCCGGGCCTCGGCTGTAAGACGGGGACGGCGGGCGGGAGCCCCAAGCGGGAGCGAGCCCGCGTCCGTCGGGAGCCTCCCGTCCCTGACGCCGGCGGCTCGGAAAGGTGACCGGCAGGGGGTAAGCGCCTAACGGGTGCCGAGAAGGAGGTGGGAGGGTGGGGCGCGAGGTCTGCACGTGCGTTCGGGGCGGGGAGCGGGTGGCGTGGTTTGGCCAGGCGGTCCTCCCTGGCCCCGTACCCACGGGGGCGCAGCGGCGAAGGTCCCGCAGGTTGTGGAGCTTGTCGGCCAGGCGGAGCAGCTTGGCGCCGGGGCTGCCGCGCCCCGCGCCCTCCACCTGGCGCCGCTTCCTCTCCGCCTTGGGCAGCTCCTTGTCGTCCGTCACCTCCTGCACCAGGAGCCTCACCCGCGCCCCGAACCGCCGCTCCAGCTCCTCCGCCGTCGTGTCCGTGTCCTCCAGCGTGTCGTGCAGCAAGGCGGCCTGCCGGCGGGGGGAGGGAAGGGGAAGGGACGGGACGGGAGGGGGAGGGGGCGGCGGGGAGGGGGGGAAGGGAGGGAGGACCGGCCCCCCGGGGACCCCGCTTACCTGCAGCACCTGCACGTCGGTGACTCCCGCCTCGTGGCTGAGGATGCGCGCCACACCTGGGGGAGGGGCAGGGGCGGGTGGGGGCGGGGCTCGGCCGGTTCTGCGCGCGCGCGGCCGAAGGGCGGGGGGGGGGGGGCAGGGGGCGGGGGTCGCACCGATGGGGTGGTTGATGTAGGGGGTGCCCTCCGGGTCCTTCCGCCGCTGCTGCCGGTGCTTCTGAGCGGCGAAGTCGGCGGCGTCCAACAGCAGCAGCAGCGCCGCCTCCGGGGAGCTCATGGCGGGAGGGCGGGAGGGCGGGAGGGAGGGCGGGAGGGCGGGAGGGAGGACGGGAGGGAGGACGGGAGGACGGACGGACGGACGAGGCGGGACCCGCCGCCTCCTCGCAGCGCCCCCGCCAGGCTCGGAGGACCCGGGCCCCGCCCCCCAAGCGCGCCCTCCCCGAGGCCCCCCCCCGCGCAGGCGCAGTCCCCGGCCAGAGGCCCCGCCCCCCGCGCAGGCGCAGTCCCCGGCCAGAGGCCGCGCCCTCCCCGCGCAGGCTCAGTCCCCGCCAGAAGCCCCGCCCCCTGCACGGCCCCGCCCCCTCCCCGAGGCCCCCCCCCGCGCAGGCTCAGTCCCCGGCCCCGCCCCCCAGCCGCCCCCCGCGCAGGCGTAGTCCCCGGCCAGAGCCCGCCCCCCCCCGCCCGCTCCACCCCGGCCTCCGTCACAATGAGGCTGCTGCTAATGACGCTTATTGGTTAAGCGCTTAGTGTGCGCTAAGCACCGCTCTAAACCCTGGGGCGGGGCCCACGGCCTTAGCCCCCCTTTTCCAGACGAGGCCGCCGCGACCCGGGGGACAGTAATGTTGGTCTTTGTTAAGCGCTCACTATGTGCGCGGCGCCGTTCTAAGCGCTGGGGGAGATCCAGGGTCATCAGGTCGTCCCACGTGGGGCTCCCCATTTGACAGACGAGGGAACTGAGGCCCAGAGAAGTGAAGTGACTCGCCCACAGTCACACAGCTGACAAGGGGCCGAGCCGGGATTCGAACCCGTGACCTCCGACTCCCAAGCCCGGGCTCTTGCCACTGAGCCACGCCGCTTCTGTGGGTCAAACGCTCGGGCCGGGCCAGGGCCTCTACGAGCCGATCGGGTGGGACACCGTCCCTCGCCGGTCTCCTCGTCTTCATCTCCGCTTTACGGATGAGGGAACCGGGGCCCGGGGGGGGGAGTCATGAGACTTGCCCGAGGTCACACAGCAGACGGGCTGAGGAGTCAGGATTCGCACCCAAGTCCTTCCGACTCCCAGGCCCGGGCTCCGCCCGCACCCTCCGACCCATCTGGACGACACCTGGGGGGGGGGGGGGGGCGCGCTTCAACCGACCCTGTTCATTCAATCGTATTTATTGAGCGCTTACTATGTGCAGAGCACTGTACTAAGCGCTTGGAATGGACAAATCGGCAACAGATGGAGACCGTCCCTGCCCATTGATGCTGCATCCTCCCAAGCGCTTAGTACGTTGCCCTGCACGTAGTAAGCGCTCAAACAAATCCCACTGATGACCATGAGCCCCCAGTAAGAGCTCAATAAATACCAGTATATTTAATAGGAATTATATAATGATAAAAGAATACACGATAATAATTATAAATAAAGGGAAGCAGCATAGGCTCAGTGGAAAGCGCCCGGGCTTAGGAGTCAGAGGTCGTGGGTTCGAATCCCGGCCCCGCCACCGGTCAGCTGGGTGACCTTGGGCAAGTCACTTAACTTCTCGGTGTCTCGGTCACCTCATCTGTAAAAGGGGGATTAAAGACCGTGAGCCTCACGTGGGACGACCTGATGTCCCCGTCTCTCTCCCAGCGCTTAGAACGGTGCTCGGCACATAGTAAGCGCCTAACAGATACCAACATTATCATCATTATTATTAGTTACTATTACCCCCGACCGCTAGGAGCCGCGGGCGCTGGGTACCGTGGGCCGGGTCCCGGGAAAAGCTCGCGTCCCGCAATGACCGTCCGGGCGACCTTGCGGGCCGCTGCTTCCCGCAGCGTTTTTTATTTTATTTTGCAAGTAAATAAATCGTCCTGATAAAGCACCTATCCGTGACCCAGGCGTCTCTCCCTCTCTCTCTCTCTCCCTCTCTCTCTCTCTCTCTCTCTCTCTCCGCTCGATCCCCAGGGCCGACTCCGCGTCCCCAGCCGGCCGGGGTCGGCCCCGGCTCGGCCCCGGCCCGGCTCCGGCGCCCCCGGCCCGCTCAGATCCTGTAGAGGAAGTTCCCGTTGCCGTCGAAGAACTCCCTCCCCTTCTGAACCACTTTACCGCCGAAGTCTTCAGCCCTGGCGTTCCTCGAGCGACCCTGCTGGTCCTCGCTCTGCCGCTCCGAGACGACGGGTGAGGCGGGCGAGGGTCCCTCGTGGCCCGAGGGGGGCGAGGCCCGCTGCTTCGGCCGGGGCTGCCGGGACGCGGGGGGCGCGGGCCCGGGCCCCTCCCCGGCCGGCCTCCGCCCCGCCCCGAGCTTCTCGTTCCTGGCGGCCGGCCCGGCGTGCGGATGCCTCTCCGGCACCGGGCCGGGCACCGGGCAAGCCGAGCCGCCCGTCGGCTCGGGCTCCTGCATCCCGGCGGCGTCTCCGCGGAGCCCGGCCTCCCTCCCCGACGCCAGCAACGGGGCCAGGACCGGGAGGGCCGGGGCGGCGGGCAGGGCGGCCCGGGGCTGGAGGCGGCCGCCCATCCCGGCTCTGCTGAGCGCCTTCCGGTCCTGCCTCAGGCTCCGGGCGGCCGTGGGGACGAACTGGCTTCTCAAGACCCTCTTGATGACGTCGGGGCTGACTCCGAAGCCTTGGGCCAACCTGGGCACCGGCCACTCCTCGGGGAACTCCCGGAGCAGGTGCCTAGAGGAGGGAGCCGAGAGCGGGGAGGGTCGGTCCGCGGCCGCGGAAGGCTCCGCGGGATGAGGGAGGGCCCGAAGGCCAGGGGGCCACGGGGCCTAGGGCCCGTCCCGCCCCAGGTCGGGGCTTCTCTGGGCCTGGGTGGCTTTCAGAGCCGCTTCCGAGTTCTACAAAAGTCCCGCCGAGGGGTGGAGGTGGCCGGCGTCCCCAGGGACGGCCCCGCACCGCTTCTGCTCCGAAAGCCCGAAGGAGGACCGGGGAGGGGGTGATACCAAGCGCTCAGTACGCTGCTCCGCACACAGTAAACGCTCCGTAAATACGACCGAACGAAGAGTAACAAAGCTGCCACCAATAATAACTACAGCACGGGTCGCACGCTTACTCCGTTCCAAGCGCTTCTCTGAGGGTTGGGGTAGATACGAGCTAATCGGCGCGGACGCAATCTGTGTCCCACGAGGGGCTCACGGTCTTCACCCCCAGTTCACAGATGAGGGAACCGAGGCCCAGAGAAGCCAGGTGATTTGCCCAAGGTCGCCCAGCAGCCACGAGGCAGTGCTGGGATTAGAACTCGGTCCTTCTGACTCCCAGGCCCACGCGCTCAACTCACTAGGCCCCGCTGATTCTCCACGCCGGAGCCACCAAACCGACCCCGGGGTTAAGTTCTTCAAGCTGCCCCGGGCAAAAGGTGAAACTGGCCCCCGGGGCGGACCTGGTGCTAACGAGGAGCGGCGTGGCCCCGGGGGGGAAAGACCACGGGCCTGGGAGTTGGGAAAACTCCCTAGGAATACCCTGCTGTGACACCCTAGGAAAACGGCTTAACCTCTCTGTACCTCAGTTCTCTCATCTACAAAAATGGGGATTCAAAACCTGTCCTCCCTCCCACTTGGGTTGTGAACCCTCGGTGGGCCCTGATTCTCTTGTATCATCTCTCCCGCGGCACAGCACGGGGCTTGACGCACGGTAGGCGCTTAACGAATGCCAGTAACTGGATGGCTGCAGAGCACCTCCCCCCCCCCCGAATCCAGCCATGTCCACCTCCACAGGCCGCCCCAAACCGGGGAGGTGACCGGCTCAACCACACCCAATAAATACCAGCCGGTGGCTGGCTGACCAGGCTTCAAGAACCCCTGGAAGGGTTGGGGGGGGGTGTCGCAAGTAGCCCCCAGAGCCACTTTTTGGGGGGCAGGACGGGCCACCTGTTAAGCGCGACGCACCAGGGACTGTACAAGAGCGCTGGGGTAGGGTACAGACTCATCAGGTTGGACACGGTCCACGGCCCACGAGGGGCACCCGGTCTCAATCCCCATTTTCCAGAGGAGGTCACTGAAGCCCGGAGAAGTGAAGCGACTGGCCGCAGGCCACCTGGCAGACAAGCGGCGGAGGCGGGGATTAGGAGCCAGGTCCTTCGGACCCCCAGGCCCGCGCTCTCTCGGTTAGGCTGCGTCTCTAGGAGCTGCAGGGGCCCGGGGCGTTCCTGGCGGGGGCGGATCCTGAGCCCGGAGGCGTCCAAACGGGCCGGGATCGGGCCGGATCGGGCCGGGGCCGGGGGGAGCGCTCACCGGATCTGCTCCATGGCCTCCCTGGTCAGGGTCCTCGGAGGCCCGCCGGGTCCCTCCATCTGCCTCCGGAGTCTCTGGAGCTGAATCGCTTTCTGCTGCCGTCTCAGGGTGCTGGGGGAGAGAGTTCGGTCAGCGGGCAGCGCTGGTTTTTTAACTCCGTGCGGGGCACTGTACTAAGCGCTCGGGAGCAGCCGATGCCACGGGATTAGCGGTGACGATAACGGTGGTATTTGCTAGCCCCGTGCAAAGCGCATACAACGGAATCGGCAGTAGGCCCGGTAATCTTAATACTAGTGGCATTTACTTAGCCCTCACGAGGTTCCAGGCATTGTTCTAAGCGCTGGGACAGAGACAAGGTCAGCGGGCTGGTCGCAGTCCACGTCCCACACGGGATTCGGTCTTAACTCCCAGTGAGGTAACCGAGGCCCAGAGAAGAGACTTACTTGCCCGAGGTCACGCAGAAGACAGATGGCAGCGCCAGGATTAGCACCCGGGTCCTCGGACTCCCGGGCCTGGGCTCTGACCACCAGGCCACGCTGCTTCTCTAAAGCCACCCGGCCTCACCCTGTGTGCCTTCCCAGGGGCGGGGACGACCCCATCAATCAGTGGTCTTTATCTTTTACGGTATCTGTCAGGCGCTCGCTACGCGCCAAGCGCTGCTCTGCACACTAGGAGAGATACAAGCCCATCAGGTTGGACACGGTCCCTGTCCCACATGGGGCTCACAGTCCAGGCACGGAGTGCTTACTTTGTGCTGAGCGCTGTACCGAGCGCTCGGGAGAGGACAACGCAAGAGAATTAGCAATACTAATAGCAATAACGACGACGGTGGAGTCCGTTACGCGCTGGCGAGGCGCCAGGCGCCGAACCGTACGCCGGGGTGGATACAAGCACACCGGGTTGGCCGCAGTCCCTGTCCCTCACGGGGCACGAGATCCTAATCCCCATTTTACAGATGAGCTAACGGAGGAACACAGAAGTGAAGTGACTCGCCCCAAGTCACCCAGCCGACGAGTGGCGGAGCCGGGATTGGAACCCATGACCTCCGACGCCCAAGCCCGGGCTCCTTCCACTGAGCCACGCTGCTTCTCTGCATTAATAGGAATAGACGACGTAATTTTATAACGCCTCGCTCAATACGCGCGGGGAACGCGTCTGCTAATTCATTCATCCGATCGTGTCTTATTAAGCGCCGTGTGCAGAGCGCTGTACTAAGCGCCCGGGAAAGTACACTTCAACAACAAACTGTGACAATCCCTGCCACAGTCTGGGGGGGGGGGGGAGAGACAGACATCAATACAAATAAATAAAACGACAGAAATGTATAGGGCCTGGGCTTGGGAGTCAGAGGATGTGGGCTCTAATCCGGGCTCCGCTACCAGAGAAGCAGTGTGGCTCAGTGGCCAAGAGCCCAGGCCTGGGAGTCAGAGATCGTGGGTTCGAATCCTGACTCGGCCGCTTATCGGCTATGTGACTTTGGGCAAGTCACTTCACTTCTCTGGGCCTGTTGCCTCACCTGGAAAATGGGGATGAAACCTGTGAGCCCCACGTGGGACAACCTAATGACCTTGTATCGGCCTAGTGCTTAGAACGGTCCTTGGCACATAGCAAGCGCTTAACAAATACCCATAACTATTATTATTATTATTGTCTGCTGTGTGCCTTTGGGTGAGTCACTTCACTTCTCTGGACCTCAGTTCCCTCACCTGTAAAATGGGGATGAAGACTGTGAGCCTCACGTGGGACAACCTGGTGATCCTGTATCACCCCCAGCGCTTAGAACAGTGCTCTGCACACAGTAAGCGCTTCACAAACACCAACATTATTAGTATTATTACCCTGTATCTACCACAGTGCCTAGAATAATAATAATGGTAGTATTTGTTTAGCTATAACTATGTGCCAAGCACTGTTCTAAGCGCTGAGGGAGGGTATACAAGCTGATCAGGTTGTCCCATGTGGGGCTCACCGTCTCCATCCCCATTTTCCAGATGAGGTCACTGAGGCCCAGAGAAGCGATTTGCCCAAAGTCGCCCGAGCCGGGATTAGAACCCAAGACCTCTGACCACCAAGCCTGGGCTCTTTCCCCGGAGCAGCGCTGCTTCTCAGGCTTAGAGCAGTAAGTGCTTAAGAAACACCACCATTATTAATAATGGTGGTGTTTGTTAAGCGCTTACTATGTGCAGAGCACTGTGCTAAGCGCTGGGGTAGACACAGGGGAATCAGGTTCACTGGAAAGAGCACGGGCTTTGGAGTCAGAGGTCATGGGTTCGAACCCCGGCTCTACCACTTGTCAGCTGTGTGACTTTGGGCAAGTCACTTAACTTCTCGGTGCCTCAGTTACCTCATCTGTAAAATGGGGATTAAGACTGTGAGCCCCACGTGGGACAACCTGATTCCCCTGTGTCTACCCCAGCGCTTAGAACAGTGCTCGGCACATAGTAAGCGCTTAACAAATACCAACATTATTATTATTATTATTATTATTATTACGTGGGGCTCAGTCTTCACCCCCATTTTCCAGATGAGGTCACTGAGGCCCAGAGAAGTGAAGTGACTTGCCCACAGTCCCCAGCTGACAATCATAATAATAATGCCGGTATTTGTTAAGCGCTTACTATGCGCAGAGCACTGTTCTAAGCGCTGGGGGAGATACAGGGTCATCAAGTTGTCCCACGTGAGGCTCACAGTTAATCCCCATTTTACAGATGAGGTGACTGAGGCCCAGAGAAGTGAAGTGTCTCGCCCCCAGTCACACTGCTGACGAATGGCAGAGCCGGGATTCGAACCCATGACCTCGGACTCCCAAGCCCGGGCTCTTTCCACTGAGCCACGCGGCTTCCCCTGATAATAATCCCCTAAATAATAATGCCCTAATACTAATAATGATAGGGATGGTATTTAAGCGCTTACTGTGTGCCAAGGACTGTTCATTCATTCCATAGCATTATTGATTATGATTGAATTATCGAATAGCAGAAGCCGGGACCTCTGACTCCCAAGCCCGGGCTCTTTCCACTGGGCCACGCGGCTTCTCTAGGCGCTGTTATTATTATTACTATTACTACAAGTGGCGGGGGGCGGGAGGGGGGAAGCATCGTGCACCGCGTCGAGTACAGTGCCCCGCACCCAATAAGCGCTCAGTACATGGGCCGCGCCGGTTGCTTTAAGGAGCGGGTCCTGGGGGGGGGGGGCGGGGCCGGCGCGCGCCCCCTCCCCGCGCGCCCCCTCGCCTCGCGCCCGGCGGCGGCTCCAGTGCGCCTGCGCACCTCGTCACCTCCCGCGCCAGCCGCTCCTCCGGCTCGCCGCCCTCCTCCTCCTCCTCCTCCCAGTCCGGCTCCCGGTCCCGGTCCCGGTCCCGGCGTCCGGGCTCCCCTCGGTCGAGCCCCCCGCGGCCGCCCGCCGCCCACCCGGCCGCCCCCCGCCTCCACACGACGGGCCGGAGGAACCGCCAGAGGCCCCGTGCGGCCGCCATGACGGCGCAGGCGCGGGACGGCGCAGGCGCGGGACGGCGCAGGCGCGGGACGGCGCAGGCGCGGGACGGCGCAGGCGCGGGACGGCGCAGGCGCGGGACGGCGCAGGCGCGGGACGGCGCAGGCGCGGGACGGCGCAGGCCTCGTTGCCCCGGGAACGCCGAAGCCCCGCCCCCCGGCCGGCGCAGGCGCACAAGCGGCGTGGAACTTGGTCCTATCGATTGCGGAGCGCTCACTACGTGCCGGGCCCCGTCCTAGACGCCGGGGCGGAGCCAACCCAATCGGGCTCACGGTCTCCACCCCCGGTTAACGGAGGTCACCTTGTAGCCCCCAGCGCTTAGAACAGTGCTTTGCACATAGTAACCGCTTAATACCATTTTTTTCTTTTTATTTTACTCTGGGCCAGGCGCCAGGCACGGTCCCACATGGGGCTCACGGTCTCAATCCCCATTTTAATAATAATGTTGGTATTAGTTAAGCGCTTACTACGTGCAGAGCACTGTTCTAAACGCTGGGGTAGGTGCAGGGGAATCAGGTTGTCCCACGTGGGGCTCACAGTCTTCATCCCCATTTTACAGATGAGGGAACTGAGGCCCAGAGAAGTGAAGGGACTTGCCCAGTCACACAGCTGACAAGTGGCAGAGCTGGGATTCGAACCCATGACCTCCGACTCCCAAGCCCGGGCTCTTTCCACAGAGCCACGCTGCTTCCCATGATAATAACGACGATGGTGGTATGTGTTAAGCGCTTACTATGTGCCGAGCACCGCTCTAATGATAATAATAATAATGTTGGTATTTGTTAAGCGCTTACTATGTGCAGAGCACTGTTCTAAGCGCTGGGGTGGACCTAGGGGAATCAGGTTGTCCCGCATAGGGGCTCACAGTCTTAATCCCCATTTTACAGATGAGGTAACTGAGGCACAGAGAAGTGAAGTGACTTGCCCACAGTCACACAGCGGACAAGTGGCAGAGCTGGGATTCGAACTCATGACCTCTGACTCCAAAGCCCATGCTCTTTCCAGTGAGCCACGCTGCTTCTCTAAGCGCTGGGGTAGATACTAGGTCATCGGGTTGTCCCGCAAGGGGCTCACAGTCTTCATCCCCATTTTACAGAAGAGGGAACCGAGGCCCGGGGAAGTGAAGTGACTCGCCCAAGGTCACACAGCAGACAAGCGGCGGAGCCGGGATTAGAACCCATCGGTTTCGGACTCCCCGGAACCCTGCTTATCCACTCCACAGATGTGGCCGCCCGCGGCCGGCTACTGGGGACACCGGGGCTACGGGTTCAAAACGCCACGGGCTGATGACCCGCCCCGGGGCGGAGAAGGACTGACGTTAGTGCCCCGCCTCCCGCCCCAAAAACCGGGGCGGGGAGCGGGCGCTGGTCGGCTCCCGGCCGCCTCAACCACTGCGTTGTCCGTTCCGCGCTTACCCCGCGCCAAGCGCTGCACTACGTGCTGGGGTAGAGACGAGATCGTCAGGTCCCACGTGAGGCTCACGGTTCTCAGCAGGAGGGAGAACGGGGTGGAATCCCCATTCCGGGGACGGGGGAACTGAGGCACGGAGACCTGAAGTGACCTGCCGTGGCACCGTCACGCAGCAGGCAAATGGCAGAGGGGGGACTGGAACCCCGGCGCGTGCTCTTCCCACTGGGCCGCACTGCTGGTCCTTCCCAGGCCGCGCTCCACCCGGAGTCTGGTGGTGTCCCCAGGACCCACGGTGCACACGGGCTTCACGGTGCCCCCGGGGTTCCCGGCGTACACGGGGCTCTCGGCGCACGCGGGCCTCACGGTATACACAGGGCTCACCTGGGGCAGTTGATGTCAAAGAGGCTGAGCGCGGCGGAGGACTGCAGGAGCAGGGAGGAGGCGGGGCTGGGCAGCCGGGCCCGGGCCGGGGGCCCGCCCGGCAGGTGCGTCCCGGTGGAGAAGCCGGCCCACGCGGCGCCGGCCTCTCTGGCCGGCCGCGGGTAGCTGCGCCCGGGGGTCAGGGACACGGGCACCAGCCCCGCCAGGCTCCGACTCACGGCTTCCAACCCGCTGCTGGACTGGCTCTCGGCAGCTGGAGGACAGAGCCCGCGGGGATGGAGGGGCTTCCGCCGGCCGCCCCCCTCCCCGCCCTCTCCTCCTGAGGGACCCCCAGGGAGGCCCCCAAGGCCAGTGGAAATCATGGCTTCCGGACTCCCGGGGGGCCCCGGCGGAGCTCTTCTTCTTCCCTCGCCCCCACTGGCGTCTTCCTACCTCGACCCCCGACAGCCCTTCCCGGTCCCACCCCGCCGCTTCCCCCGCCTAAGGGATAAGGTCCCTCCGGCCCCCTCTCCCCCGGCCACGGCACCACCTGGTGCCTCCGGCCTCCAGCTGGTGGGCCGGGGAGGGTGGACGGGGCCGCGCTTTCGGGACCCGGCCGGGACGGGGAGTTCAGCGGAGCGGGGCCGGGCCCCGAGGGAAAAGGGTCCGGTCTTGGGGAAGGCCGGGAGCGGCGGGCGCCGAACCGACGCCACGATGACCAGAGGCGGCAGCCGCTGGGGCAACGTTCGGCTCCGGAAAGCTTTCCCGGGAAGCCGGCGGGGCGGGAGGGGGTACTCACGGTTTTCCAGCCGGCCCCTGGCGCTGGCAGACTGATGCCCCTCTGCCTTCTTCGCTGCCAGCGGGCGGGGGGGGTTGACCACCGAGGTGCCCCTCACCCAGGAGAGGCTCTTGGGGTCCAGGTGGCACTGGGAGGAGTGGGGGACGGTCACCCGCATCCCGGCTAACGGCCCCAGGATGCTGGGGCTGAAGTGGCGAGGCCGGGTTAGCGGGCTGAGCTCGGGGTCCAGCTGGATGGACCGCGTCCTCAGGATGGTCAGGGGCACCAGGTTCACGGTCGCGTGCAGCTCCCGCCCCCCGAACACGTCCTGCAGGAATCTGGGCTGGAGGAGAATCATCGTAATAATGACGGGATCTGTCAAGCGCTTACTACGTGCGGAGCGCCGTTCTAAGCGCTGGGCTAGATAGAGGGCAATCGGATTGTCCCGGGTGGGGCTCACGTGTTTTAAACCCCATTTTCCCCGATGAGGTGACCGAGGCCCAGAGAGGCGAAGTGACTTGCCCGGGGTCGCGCGGCGGACAGGTGGCAGAGGCGGGATTAGAACCCACGACCTCTGCCTCCCAAGCCCGGGCCCTTTCCGCGAAGCCCCGCTGCCTCTTTAGGAGAGGGGCGGGCCGTGACCACCCGTCGCGGGGAGGCTTCCGCCCGGCCACCTCGGACCCCGTCGGCCCGCGGGGCCCCCCGACGGCGCGGGTCCTCCCCCGCCGTTCCCCGGGGAGGCCGCTCAGAGGAGGAAGCCGGGGCCCTGACCTGCCTCTCGGGGAAACGGGCCTGCGGCTGGTACTTGGAGCCCAGCAGGCGGGAGAGGTGGTCCGCGATGCCCAGGCTCCGGATGAGATCCTCCCTCTGCAGGAGGGCCCTCATCCGCTCCAGCTCCTCCTCCTCCACGATGTCCTGGGGCTTCATGGTGTTCAGCTGTGGAGGCTGGCATGGGAGCTGCCGGAGAAGGGCGCAAGGCGGGGAGGGTTACCCGGGGCGCCCGACCGCTCCCCGGCCTCTCCCCCGCCACCGGCCCCGGCCAGGCCCGGGGCTCAACCTCCTGGCCCCGGAAGGAAGGAGAGGGCGAGCGCTACCTCTTCGGCGGCTGCTCCTCCCGCCTCCCGTTCCGGAAGCCCCACTGTCCTCGGCCGGGGCGGCACCTGCTTGTCCTGGGCCTGGGAGCCGACGTAGGTCATGCGAACGAGAGGACCCTTGGCCCCAGTCCAGGGCCTGGCTTTTTCCTGGGTCTGCTCGCCCTGGCTGGCCTCCTTGTCCTTCTTTCTCTTGCCAGATACCTCTCGCTGCTCCTGCTTCAGGCGGATCTCCTCCAGCTGCTGCCTGGCGGGACAGAGCAGCCCCCCGGGACTGGACGGACAGGACACCTTGGTGGGGGGGAGGGAGGGATTGGGGTCTGGGGCCCTGGGGACAGAGGGAGAAGGGACCGAAAGACGTCCCCGGTCCTCCCCGGGCCCGCCCTCGGCTAGCGTGACCAGACGTCCCCCTCTGGGCCCGACGGGCACGATCCGGGGGGCGGTTCCGTCCCGCCGGCCATCGAGGGGGGGCCCGCGAGGGGAGCCTACGGCTGCGGAAAGCTCCCGCTCGTTATGGCCAAGGCACCTGTCTGCTAATTCCGTTGTACCGGGCTCTCCCAACCACTCGGTACAGCGCTCTGCACGTAGTTGGTGCTCAATAGATACCAGTGGTTGGTTGGCAGAGAGAGCGACAGGAGGGCCAGCAGCGGGGAGGAGGAGGGGAGAAGAGGCAGTCCAGCCTCCCCATCCTCTCTGGGGGCAATGCCCGCCACCCCCACCCCCCCCGCCCACCACTGCTGTAGCTACCACTGTGGCCGAACACGTCTGAGAAGGGGTTCGTTCGGGGTTTGTTCCGTTGCGCCGCCCCCAAGACCCCCCCCCCCCGCCCCCCAAACTTCTATAATTTGGGAGACCCTTAGTCTGGGAGGGCAGGGACTCCGGTGGCGGGCAGCTCAGAGAATGGTCCCGTTCCCATTTTTTTCAAAAAATGGTATTCGTTAAGCGTCTTCTACGTCCCAGGCCCCGGACTAAGCACTGGCGTACATACAGGCTATTCAGGTTGGACACAGTCCCTATCCCCCTATGGGGTTCACAGTCTCAATCCCCGTTTTCCAGATGAAGTACCGAGGCAGAGGGAAGCGAAGCGATTTGCCCAAGGTCACGCAGCAGACAAACGGCAGAGCTGGGATTAGAATCCAGGGCCTCCTGACTCCCAGGCCCGTGCTCAATCCGTTAGTCACCAGCTAATTGTATCTGTTGAGCACTCACTGTGTGCAGAGCACTGTACTAAGCACTTGGGAGAGCAACTGTAACAGCCCCTGCCCAAGACGAGCTTGCGGTCTGGGGGGGGGGGGGATGGGCATTAATCAAAATAAATTCCTAGATGTGTACGTCAGTGTTGTGGGGCTGGGAGGGGGGATGAAGAAAAGGAGCAGAACTAGGCCACGCTGCTTCTCCTCTTCCTCCCCGCTTCTTCTTTCCCTCGGTCCCCGTATCTCGCACCTATCCCCGTGCTTACCGAGATAGTTGACACAGGCTTAAGACTTAATAAACACCGCCATCGTCGCTAGCCCGATAATAATAAAAGAATAACGCCACTGGGCCGTCCTCGCCTCCTATCCGGTCCCTCTCTCTCGGTTCCCCTGACGCCCCCACCAGCTGCCTTTCCTGCCCTTTCGGTCCCGCCGCCCGAAACGGGTCCCTTTATCGGCCCGGTCCCCAAACCGGACCAGAAGCGGGCGGCTGCGGGGACGAGCGCCTCCACCCTCCGGCCCTCGACGGTCCGACTTCCCCTCGACCCTTACGACCCGCTGCCCCGGGAGAGGACGTGGCTTTGGGAGAGAGGGGCGCCGGGGGGGAGGCCGCCAGCCCCCTCGCCCCGAGCCCGCCTTGGCAGGCCACGTACCTGGCACACTCCTCCCTGGCCTTGGAAGCAGCCGTCTCCTGGAAGAGGGAACCGTTGTATTTGAAGAAGGGCGTGTACTTGTCGGCGTTGGGCCCAGGGTAGATGCGCCGGTAGCCGCCCAGGTGAGAGTCCTCGTACTTGATCTCCTGGTCCAGCCAGATGGCATTGGACAGCTCCATCTGCTCCCGCCTGCGGGCCTCACACACAGCTCCCCTCAGTGCGGGGTGCGGCCGGGACCCCCCCACGTGCCGCTCACGCCTCCGGCAACTCCTCCGTCCCTCCGGCCCACCCCCGGCCAGCGCCCGGGGCCGGGGATCCCAACCGGGCCCTGCCCTCCTCCTCCTCCCCCGGCTCCTAGCGGCCAGCCCTCCGGCACCCAACCCCGGCCCACTCCGGCTTGGCTCCCGGCGGTCTTCCCTCCCCGCAGGTGGGCACCGGGGGCGGCCCGCTCCCGCCACCTTCCCCTTCTGCTGGCCTCCCCGCCGTGGCTCTGCTTCCCCAGTTCTCGCCACCGGCCCGCGGGGCTCGCCCGGGGCGGGGAGGGGGTGCCGGCCGAGCCCCGCCCTCCGGACGCTTCCCTGCGTCGTCCCCCCAGGGTACCTGGCTTCTCGGGGCGGCTGGTGGCCCTGCGTGAGGCGCTCCTTGACCCTCCGCTTGTCTTCTTCCAACACTTTCTTCTTGTCGCAGCTCTGCAAGTTGACGAGGGTCATGGCGTCGCAGAGCAGGGCGTCCTTCACTTCCCGGTCCAGGCGTGAGTCTGTGGTGAAGCTGGGCGAGTGGTTCACCTATAAGATAGCTCATTACCCTGCTTGACTCCCTGAGCCGGGCCGGGGACACCGGGGCTGGGGACCGCCGGGCCGGGGTCGCCCGGCAGGGTCGGGGGCCCCCGGGCCGGGGACCGCCGGACCGGTGATCACCGGGCCGGGGGCTGCCGGGCTGGGGTCACTGGATGGGGGACCGCCGGGCTGCTGATCACTGGACCGGGGCCACCGGGCTGGGAGTCGCTAGACTGGGAACCTCTGGGCTGGGGACCGCTGGACCGACGATCGCCGGGCCGGGGCCACCGAGCTGAGGTCCCTGGATTGGGGACCGCCAGGCTGGAGATGCCCGGGCTGGGGACTGGCAGGCTGGGGCTGCCAGGTTGGGGACCTCTGGACTGGTGATTACTGGGCAGGAGCCGCCAGGCTGGGATCTCTAGACCGGGGGCCACTGGGCTGGCGATCACTGGGCCGGGACCTCCAAGCCAGGGTCACTGGGCCGGGGGCCACTGGGCTGGGGACCGCTGGGCTGGAGGTCCCTGGCATCCAACGGCGGTCTCCGCGTCAAACCGAAACTCCTCGCCGTCGGCTCTAAAGCCCTCGGTCCCCTCGCCCCCTTCCTACCTCACCTCGCTGCTCTCCCACAACCCAGCCGGCACGCTTCGTTCCTCTAATGCCAGCCTCCTCACCGGGCCTCCACCTCATCTGTCTCGCCGTCGGCCTCTCGCCCACGTCCCGCCTCCGGCCCGGGACGCCCTCCCTCCCTCCTCCTATCCGACAGGCGATGACTCTCCCGCCTTGCCCCCTTTATTCATCCCCCCGGCAGCCTCCCGGCACCGAGGACCGCATCTGTAATTTACTGATCTCTATTAACGCCCGTCTCCCCCTCGAGACTGTAAGCCCGCCGTGGGCAGGGAACGCGTCTGTCATACTGTTATATTGTACTTTCCCAAGCGCTTAGTACAGCGCTGTGCACAAAGGAAGCACTCAATGAATACGGCTGACTGACTAGTGATCATCTGGGTGGGGGGGAGTCACTGGATTGGGGACCACTGGGCCGGGAACCTCAAGCCGGGGACCTCCGGGCCGGGGTCACCGGATCGGGGACCCCCTGGCCGGGGCCACCGGGTCGCAGGCCGCAGGTTGAGACGACGGCAGAGGGCTGGGGACGGGCGCCTCTCCCCCCGGCTTCCGTCCAGCACAGCGCCGCCCGGCCCAGAGGCCAACGGGCAGGGGCCGGGCCGTGCAGCACCCCCGGTGGGCCCGGCTCGGCCTCTCCCGGGCGAGGGCCCCTCGGGCCGCCCACCGCGGACTCCCCACGGGTGGCATTCGAGCGCCCGGGGCTCGGGAGCCGCCCCCATCCCCCGCCCCGCCCCACCGACCCGCCGCCGGGCGGGCGGTCCCCGGGGCCCCTCTCCCCGGCCCCCGGCCCTCGCCTCCAGCAGCCAGGGCTTCAACTTGCGGTCGAGGAGGATGTCAAAGCCGAGGATCTCAAAGCAGGCGCAGGTGCCGCCGCCCAGGTGCTGGGGGAAGCAGGTGCGGTAGTTGTGACGCAGGACCGAGTGGGCAGAGATGACGGTCTTGATGATGACGTCCTCGATGTCCTCCCACAGCTTGGACGAGTCGAAGCTGTGCTCCTTCAGCCAGGCGTTCAGCGTGGACAGCTTCCTAGGGGGTCGCAGCTCTTGGGCCCCCCGCACCCGGCCGCGGGGGCTCCCCAACCCCACGCCCGCCGGCCCCCAAGCCCGCCGTCCGGCGCCGGGCGGGACCCGGGCTCGTCGGGGGTGCCGCGTGGCGGGAGGCCCACGGTGAGGAGAGGCCGAGCCGGGGGAAGGGGGAGGCCCGGCCGTTCGGCCTCCGGGGCTCCTGGAAACCGGAGGGGCAGCGTGGCCCGGTGGATAGAGCGCGGGCCTGGGAGTGGGAAGGGCCCGGCTTCTGGTCCCGACGCCCCCTCACGTCTGCTGTGCGTGACCCGGGGGCGGGTCACTGAACTTCTCTGTGCCTCGGCTACCTCACGTGAAGATGGGGATCACGACCGTGAGCCCCCGATGGAACGCGGAGCGGGTCCGACCCGATCAGCCGGTATCTACCCCGGTGCTTAGAGCGGTAAGGGCTCGACAAATACCGCGGGAGGAGAAAAACAAAACCGAGGGCCAAGAGACGGGAGGAGGTACCTCTTGCTGCCTGTCGTGCTGTCTCGGATGAAGTTCTCGTTGTTCTTGTTGATGGCGTAGTTGGTCAGGTGCATGCAGACGTCGTCCTGGGGGCGGAGGGGGGGACCCTGACCAGCGTCCCTGGGCCGGCTCTCTCGGAGGCTCGGAGGCCGAGCGCCCCTCCGGGCCGTCCCGCCTCTCGGCTCGGCTCCCTGGCCTCCAAACTGCCCTCAGCCCTCCCCCGGGGCCGTGCGGGTTTCACTCCGGCTTCTCGGCTCCTCTCCGGGGGCTCCTCGGGCCGGGTCGCGAGGGCGGTCCCGGCACCCGGCACCCCCGAGCCCGTTTCTCTGTCCGTGGGGTCGCCCGTCCCCGGTCCTCTCCCCCGCCGGCGCTCGGCCGGAGCCGGGCTCTGAGGTTTCGAGGGCCTCCCTCCCGCCCCGACTCTGGCAGCCAGAGGAGGCGGTGGGGTTTTTCCCCTCCCACAGCTCGGGTCTCTCCTCCCGCTTTCCTGAGACTCCCTCGGCTCCCGAAGCCGGGATCTTAGGGCCGGGGCCACGGCCGCCGGAGCCGGGGGCCCTCTCCCGCCGTCGGGTGAGGCCCCGGGGCCACGTGGGCCTCCCGGGGGTAGGGCTGGGCTGGCGGGGGGCCTGAACGCCTACCAGGTTGCCGACGCTGGGCTCCACGTAGGGCAGGGTGGCGAAGCGGGCTAGGCCCTCCTCGTACACAAAGATCCGCAGCGGGTCGCAGGAGGTGATCAGCACGTAGACGCGCAGGTCGAACTTGAAGCCGTCGACGAGGAAGGGCTGCGGGAAGGGGGCAGCGGGGCCCGGAGTCGGGGAGGTCCCGGGCTCGGGGGCTCCCCGGGCTCGGGGCCGTGGGGGGGAGAGGGTCCCTACCTTGGAGATGTACTGCTGGCAGATCATGTGCTCTCCGGGCTTGATCTCCCGGGGGTTGCGGGTGATGAAGATGCCTCGGCCCCTGCAGCCGCTGTCCGGCTTGCAGATGTAGGTGCGGCTCTTCCTCAGGCGCCCGTGGGCCTGGAAGTCCCCGTAGCTGCAGGCGGGAGGGACCGGTCGGAGGGGACGCGGCACCCCCCGCCCGCCCCCTCGGACCGCCTCGCCGGGCTCCGTCCCCCCCCCCCTCCTCGGCCTCTCCTCTCCCGGAGGCTCCCCCGGGGCGGGGGGACCCCAACATCCCGCGGCCCACTGACTCGGCAGGCAGGCACCAGGTGCGGGGGAAGATGTTGTACTCGGCAGGGTGCAGCTTGTACATGCGGTTGAGGTTCCGGGCCAGCAGGTCTTTGCGGCAGATCTCCGTCATGCCTGGGAAGTGGTTGATTTTCTGGAACGCAGAGAGCGGGCTGGAGACGGCCGGCGACGGGGCGGGGGGTACCCCGCGACCCCTCTCCCACCGCCCGGAACCCCTCGATCCATCCATCCGTCCATCCCACCGATCGCTCGATCGACGGGCGCGCCTCTGGCCCGGCGGTGTTCACCTGAAACCTCTTCATGTACATGACCCGCTCCAACGAGACGGAGCAGTCGGTCCAGTACACCGTCCACTCCTCGTCCTCCCCGACCTCCTGCAGGCCGCACAGCCGGGCCGCCCGGCGCACTGCGGAGACAGACGGCTCACCGGGGGGGTTCCCTCGCCCCCACCCCCAAGGGGAGGGGGGATGGAACTGGCAGAGCCACGGCCACCTCGGGATAATAACGATAATAATGACGGTATTTGTTAACCTACGCGCCCAGCGCTGTTCTAAGCCCCGGGGGCGGGGCAGATACAGGGCAATCAGGTTGTCCCACGTGGGGCCCTCAGTCTTCATCCCCGTTTTACAGATGAGGCCCGGAGAAGTGAAGCGACTTGCCCAAAGTCACACAGCCGACAAGCGGCGGAGCCGGCATTAGAACCCTTGATCTCTGCCTCCCAAGCCCGGGCTCTTTCCACGCAGCCACGCTGCTTCTCTTCGCCTCGGAGGGCAAAGGAGGCTACCTGGGGAGGCCTCCCGCGATTCCCCTCCGGCCGCACGCACGGTTTTCCGGAGGAATCCCAGGAATCTCCCTGGGGCAGAGGGTATTTGCCACTTGAAATCTGGCCCAGCCACCCCGGCTCCATCGGTCCCAGAGGGAGGCCCGGCTGGCTCCAGATGCCACTCCCGACCCCCCGAGCCTACACCGCACCTGTCCTCGGCCGAGGGAACGGGGGCCTTTGGCCCCCGCCTCGCTTTTGACCGGGGAAGGGTGTTCCGGCAGGCAGCCCGCTGGGCCGGTCACTCTGATGCCAAAACCCGGCCCCACGGAAACCCGCTTCCGTTCGGGTCGGCGCAGTCCAGAGCCACCCTCCCTTCCAGCGCCGCCTCGGAGGACAAGGCGGGCCGGGCCCGGGGCAGGCCGCAAAACCGTTGCCCGGACGGGGCTCCCCGCGGGAGTCCGTGGCCGGTACGGGGCTCCCGGAGGAGAGGAGTCGGGGCGTCAGTTCCCTGGGCCCCGTGTTGCCCACCAGGGCCGACTGTCCCCAGAGGCACCGCCCAACGGCCCCCTGGCTGGGCCCGGGGAGGCCGCTGGCGTGTCCGGGGAAGGCCGCGGCTCCGGTCCGCACGGCTCCACTGGGGACGCCGGCACGACGGGCCCAGCCCGGGATGCCAGCAGACCCTTGGGTGGCGGACCCTGGGCCGGGGGCTGAAACGGCGGGGTCCCCAGCGGCGGAGCCCCTCCCTGCCCCACCCCTCCACCGGCCCCGGGCAGAAGGCAGAGGGCTTACCGCTCTCATATTTGCAGTTGGTCAGATTGATGGCCAGGAGCCTGCAAAATGGAGGAGGGTGGAGAGGAGAAGGAAAAGTTAAACGGGGGTGGGCGGGGAGCGCAGGGCAGAAGGAAGGAGCAGGAGGAAAAAGGGGATCCAGAAATCCCAATCCGGCCGGGGAAAGGCCCTGGGCAGAAGGCTTGGGCGACGACTGGATAGTCATCATGATTATGGTATTTAATAAGTGCTTACTATGCGTCATACACCGCTCTAAGCCCTGGGGTAGGTAGGGCTTAACGAATACCACGAAGAAAAAGAAGGAGCTCGCAGTCTAGAGCAGAGCCGACGGGTGTATTTTCCTTTTCTGTGTAGGCAGTCCTCTAGACTGTAAGCTTGCTGTGAGCAGGGAATGCGTCATACTCTGGTACGGTGGACGCTCTCAAGCGCTCAGTACAGTGCTTAGCACACAGTAAGCACTCCATAAATACCATTGACCGATTGGCGGTGAAACTTTCTGTGACTCCCCCACGCCCTCCCACAGGGACGATCCCCAGGCCCGGACACCCGCCCTGCACCCGGGGCCGTCCAGAGTTCCCTGGAGCTGGGAAGAGACCAGACCACCCCTACCTCGGTTTCTGCCTCTTCTTCCTGCTCCCGACATCCGAGTCCTCCGGGGGCCTGGCTTTTTTCAGGGGGCTCTGGGAGGCGGAGGTCGACGACGCCACGCTCCCGCAGGCTTCCCCGCCGATCTCTGAGGCGTCCCGCCCGGACGGGGACCCCGGGGAGTTCCCGTTGCCCGCTCCGTCGCTCTCCTCTTCCGACTCCTCCGACCGGCCTTCCCCCTCGCTGGACCCATCTTCCGTCTCGCCGGCTTCGGGCACCACCGGCTCCATCCTCCCAGATGCTGCGAGCAAGGCAGGACACACACGGCGGAGCCGGACAGAGATGAGCGAGGCCCGAGGGCTCGAGGGGCATCGGGGGTGGGGTGTCTCCGGGCGGGAAACGGGGCGATGGGGTTCTGGGGCAGGTGAGAGCCAACCTCCGCTTACTTTCCCTCCTTGGGGTCCTGATGCTGCGTTCCAAAATAACACTAATCACCGTGGTATCTGTACAGCGCTTACTATGCACCGAGCACCGTACCAGGTGCCGGGATCGATACGTGGTGCTCCCGTTTTGGGACTTCTCATTTTCGCCCTCACGACGACCCCGTGAGGTAGGCTGGGAGGCAGGTGTCATCGCGCCTATTTTGCAGATGAGGAAACTGAGGCACGGAGCGGTTAACTAAGGACACGCGGCGGGCCGGTCGTGGAGCTCGAACTCGAACCGAGGCCCTCCGGCTACCGGACCGGCGCTCTCCCGTGAGACCTCTCGGCCTGCCTGCCGGGACAGCGTCCGCGTGGCTGGAGGAGGAGGAGGTGGGGTTGGTTGAAGAGACCTGGAGACCGGGTGAGGGGAGGGGACCGGTGGAGGAGATTCACAGTTGGGCGGGGGGACGTGAGGGTTGGCTGAGGAAAGATGGGTACGCGCGTGTCAATAATAATGTTGGTATTTGTTAAGCGCTTACTATGTGCCAAGCACTGTTCTAAGCGCTGGGGTAGACATGGGGAATCAAACGGGCAAGCTCCCGTTGTGTCAAACGGGTGGCTACTCAACATTCTCATTTCTGAGCCGGTCGAGTACCGCCCTACGGCAGGCTCCCGCCCAGCACTTTATCGGCAGTGGCATTTACCGAGCGCTTACTGGGCGCGGAACACCGTACTAAGTGCTTGGGCGGGAGGATACCCGGTATTTCTAGACCGTAAGCTCGCTGCGGGCAGGGAACGTGTCTCCCAACTCCGTTCTGTCGTACCCTCCCAAGTGCTCAGGACCCACTAAGCGCTCAATGAATGCAATCGATTAAGGGCCCGGCCTCCCTGCGCCTCGGCTCTTTCCTCCGAGCTCCGGGGCTCACGCAGCCTTAGGAGGGGAACGTGAAGGCTCTAAAGTGAAGGGGGCCGTTAGGATCCCTTCCCTCGCACTCCTCCTTCCCCGCGGAACGTGTTTCAGTGGCGGGGGAGCTCGGCACGCTTCTGCAAAACGTCACTTATAGCACACGCCCGCAATGCCGTGAGCCTCAGTCTCCGGCATTCTCGAGCGCCGGCTGTGGACATCCTACTGAGGAGCCTCAGGTGCGAGGGGCACATCCGTCATCGATCGAGTGCCTAGCGGGCGCGGAACACCGTACTAAGTGCTTGGGAGAGTACGCTCGAATCGGCGGACACGACTCCTGCCCTCGGGGAGCTTGCCATCCAGCAGGGGAGACAGACACTTTAGGGAAATCCGGGTACGGGGGAGGAATGAGGTGCAACTCTACCGACGCGAGCGCTACGTTGTCGCTTCGGAGGGCCGGGGTGGCTGCAGATTGAGGAGAGCCACCGTGTCCAGCCGGATCTGCCTGGACCTCGGTACTTGGCACCCAGTGAGCGCTCACCAAACACCGCGATTATTCCTCTTATCGATTGGGATGAGAGGCTAATCACGGGAAGACCCTCCCCGCCCGGGAGAGTAGGGGGACTGTGGTCCGTGGGGCGAGGGATGGTGGAGGACGGGCTCCGGGAGCGGGGTGACGAGGGGCGGGCGCACGGGCCTGGGGGTCGGAAGACCCGGGTTCTCGTCCTGACCCTGGGCAAGTCAGTCGCCGTCTCCGTGCCTCAGTTTCCACCGCTGCTGCAAAAGAGGGACCGAGGCCCCGTTCTCACTCTACCTTGAGACTGGGAGGCCCATGCGGGACGGGGGCCGTGTCCGACTTGACTGCCTTCTATCTACCCCAGTCCTCCTAAGCGCTCAGCATCTACCCCGGTTCTGATTGTTAATATTATGAGTCGTGAGGCTGAAGGGAGGGTGATGGGGGCGAGGGAGGTGGGCGATGGGGGGGTCGTGAGAAAAGGGGCAGGTCAGAAGGGACGCGGGAGAGGCTCTGTGGGCCCCGGTGGGAGGGAAGGGGCTCATTCAGGCTCCCCACGTGGGGGGCGGAGGCTCTGGGTTCTAATCCCTGTTCTGCCCCCCGTCCGTGGTGGTGGTGGTGGGGGGCCTGGCCAAGCCTCTTCGCTCCTCTGGGCCTCAGTGACCTCATCTGTAAAATGGGGATGCAGACCCGATTAGCGTCTATCGACCCCCCCCCCCCCTCCGGCTCCTAGGAGGAGGCGCTCAAACAAATCCCGCTGAAAACCTAAAGGGGGGGAGGGTGGAGGGGGGAAAGCCGGGCGTCCCGGCTCCCCTACCGTCCAGCGCTTGGCCCGGCGGAGCCGGCTGGGCTTCCCGGGCGCCGGGGACCCCGCCGCCGCCGCCGCCTCCGCCCGCCCCGGGCCCCCGAGCGGCCCCCGACATCCCCGCCCCCGTCGCCATGGAGACGGCAGCCGGGCCCGCCCGCCCGCTCCCTCCTCCCATTGGACGGCGGACATCTTGGATGCGGCCGTCGCCTAGGGGACGGCGAAGGGAGCCGAAACCCGAGCCCCGACCGAAGCCCCAGCCGAAGATGACGTCGAGAAACGGCCGCGCGGCCTGCCGGGAGATGCGGCCGTCGCCTAGGGGACGGCGAAAGGAGCCGAAGCCGAAGCCCGAGCCGAAGATGACGTCGAGAATCGGCCGCGCGGCCTGCCGGGAGATGGAGTCTCCCTCACCATCTCTCTCCCTCCCTCCCTCCCCCCAGGGCCTGGTTCAGTGGCAAGAGCCCGGGCTTGGGAGGCAGAGGTCATGAGTTCGAATCCCACCTCGGCCACCCGCCAGCTGGGTGACTGTGGGCCAGTCGCTTGACTTCTCTGGGCCTCAGTGACCTCACCTGGACAATGGGGATGAAGACTGGGAGCCCCAAGGGGGCAAC
This sequence comes from Ornithorhynchus anatinus, assembly GCF_004115215.2. Taxonomy (NCBI): domain Eukaryota; kingdom Metazoa; phylum Chordata; class Mammalia; order Monotremata; family Ornithorhynchidae; genus Ornithorhynchus; species Ornithorhynchus anatinus. The sequence continues at coordinate 55,500,739 of NC_041749.1, forward strand.
CTGATCACCCTGTAATAATAATGTTGGTATCTGTTCAGCGCTTACTGTGTGCGGAGCACTGTTCTAAGCGCTGGGGGAGACACAGGGTCATCAGGTTGTCGCACGTGAGGCTCACTGTTAATCCCCATTTTATAGATGAGGGAACTGAGGCCCAGAGAAGTGAAGTGACTTGCCCACGGTCACACAGCTGACGAGTGGCAGAGCCGGGAATCGAACCCATGACCTCTGGCTCCCAAGCCCGGGCTCTTTCCCCTGAGCCACGCCGCTTCTCTGATATAATAATATTCTCTCTTCTCTAATAATAACGGTGGAGGTTTCCTCATCTGTAAAATGGGGATCAAATCCTACTCCCTTAACAAATACCGACATTATTCATTCATTCGATAGTATTTATTGAGCGCCTACTATGGGCAGAGCACTGTACTAAGCGCTTGGAATGGACAAATCAGTAACAGATAGAGACAGTCCCTGCCCTTTGACGGTCTAATGGGGGGAGACAGACAAGAACAATAACATTATTATGATTATTTATTATGCGTCCTGTTTTCCCCCCGCGTTCAGTGCGGTCCTGTGCCCTCGGTAGTTGCAGTAAATACCGCTGCTGATGATGGTGATGAATGTGCTGGTTCCCTGGGCCGGATTTGCGTTTGGTTCCCTCTCGACTGTAAACTCGTGGCGGCCAGGGGACGTGCCCACCACCTCTGTTGTAGCACGCTCTGCCAAGCGCTCAGTACGGCGCTCCTCACAGAGTAAGAACCCAGCCTGCGCACTGGGCTCCTCCAGTGCTAACCTTCTTACTCGGCCTCCGTCTGGCCGGTCTCTCGCCGACCCCTCGCCGGCATCCCGCCTCTGGTCCGGAACGCCCTCCCTCCTCCAATCCGCCAGATAATGACTCCCCCTCCCTTCAAATCCTTATCGAAGGCCCATCTCCTCCAAGAGGCCTTCTCGGACTCAGCCCCACTTTTCCTCATCTCCCGCTCCCTTCTGCATCGCCCTGACTCGCTCTTCCCCTCTTCCGGCCCCACAGCGGTGATGTACACATCTGTAATTTTATTTATTTGCATTGACGTCTGTCACCCCGACTCTAGCCCGTGAGCTCGTTGTGGGCAGGGAATGCAACTCTTCGTTAATAAAAATAATAGTGAATAACGATGGTATCTGTTAAGCCCTCACTATGTGCCGAGCACCATTCTGAGCGCTGGGGGGGTAGATACAAGGTAATCAGGTCGTCTCGCCTGGGGCTCACAGTTTAATCCCCATTTCACGGATGAGGTAACGGAGGCACGGAGAGGTGACGCAGCAGACGAGCGGCGGAGCCGGGATTAGAACCCGCGACCTCTGACTCCCAAGCCCGGGCTCTTTCCACTGAGCCACGCTGCTTCTCATGGTTGTACTGTACTTCTCCAAGTGCTTAGTAAAGTGCTCTGCATAGAGTGAGTGCTCGGTAGATACGACTGAATAAGTTGAACGATTGGATAAATACCACCGATTGATTACATTGTCCGTCTCCCCGTCTAGACTGCAAACTCCTCCTGGCTGCTAATTCTGTTGTATTGTGTCCCCCCGAGCACTTAGTTCAGTGCTCTGCACATAGTATTCATTCATTCATTCAATAGTATTTATTGAGCGCTTACTATGTGCAGAGCACTGTACTAAGCGCTTGGGATGAACAAGTCGGCAACAGATAGAGACAGTCCCTGCCGTTTGACGGGCTTACAGTCTAATCGGGGGAGACGGACAGACGAGAACAATGGCACTAAACAGCGTCAAGGGGAAGAACATCTCGTAAAAACCGATGGCAACTAAATAGAATCGAGGCGATGTACAATTCATTAACAAAATAAATAGGGTAACGAAAATATATACAGTTGAGCGGACGAGTACAGTGCTGTGGGGATGGGAAGGGAGAGGTGGAGGAGCAGAGGGAAAAGGGGAAAATGAGGCTTTAGCTGCGGAGAGGTAAAGGGGGATGGCAGAGGGAGTAGAGGGGGAAGAGGAGCTCAGTCTGGGAAGGCCTCTTGGAGGAGGTGATTTTTAAGTAAGGTTTTGAAGAGGGAAAGAGAATCAGTTTGGCGGAGGTGAGGAGGGAGGGCGTTCCAGGACCGCGGGAGGACGTGACCCAGGGTCGACGGCGGGATAGGCGAGACCGAGGGACGGCGAGGAGGTGGGCGGCAGAGGAGCGGAGCGTGCGGGGTGGGCGGTAGAAAGAGAGAAGGGAGGAGAGGTAGGAGGGGCAAGGTGATGGAGAGCCTTGAAGCCTAGAGTGAGGAGTTTTTGTTTGGAGCGGAGGTCGATAGGCAACCACTGGAGTTGTTTAAGAAGGGGAGTGACATGCCCAGATCGTTTCTGCAGGAAGATGAGCCGGGCAGCGGAGTGAAGAATAGACCGGAGCGGGGCGAGAGAGGAGGAAGGGAGGTCAGAGAGAAGGCTGACACAGTAGTCTAGCCGGGATATAACGAGAGCCCGTAATAGTAAGGTAGCCGTTTGGGTGGAGAGGAAAGGGCGGATCTTGGCGATTGATAGTAATTGCTCAATAGATACTATTGAATGAATGATATACCATCGATGGATTAATTCACCATTTTCTTGTTCTGTGGTACACTTTTCACCTGGAGGCTTTGTATATCTCGGGTCACAGCTATCTCAAGGTACACGCAGTCCAGGGATACAGCCGGATTAAGCAATTAGCAATGATTGAATCTCGGAGAAAACTCTGGCCACGAGCAGCGTCAGATAACCCAAAAAGCCATAGGCCTCAATGTAAAGGTGGGCGAGGAGTTTAAACTGCATCTCATTCGGAGCAACAGTCCAAAGAGGACCTCATCGAACTTCCACAAGGCAAGGCCACCTTGCCAAATGTCGAAGCAGCTGAAGAGGTTCTTTCCCCACCATCCACCAAAACCTCGGGATTAAAGATGGCAAAAAACCGGATGCCTCTATCGCTATAAATCAGAGAAGAAAGAATTTCAAAGGGGCTCAGAGGTCCCCAGAGAAAATCGGAGACCGCCTCGCTGGAGAGAGTGAAGAGGAGCCCAGTGGTATCGAGGAGTTACCCTGCCAAGGCATTTTACGAAGGAAAGTCGTTCAACCTAAAATGAGCAGATCCTCTCCTCGAAATGGAAAGGTCACAATTTCTACCTCCGCAGAAGGTCCAGTCGCACGGTAGCTTCTCCTTTATTGACTATTGTGACGTACTTGGAATTACTGTGGTAAAAAGGAAGCGACGGGTTAGCGATGCTCGCAGGGCACGTAAAGGAATCACACAGGCTTTCCGGCGGCTTTGGATCGAATCCCGGTTTGTAAAGCGGGAAGGCCTAGACCCACTCTACTGCCAAAGAACGCGCCCACTTGCACCTTGGCTTGCATACGGGTCTGTAGGGTGTCTGCCAACGACTTCTAAAAAACCATTTGCTTTTTAGCGGCCCTTTGGCTGTTCTCCCCGGGTCAGGTCGTCGCGTTTCTCCGGGTTCCTTTGTTAGGGTTACATGTATCCGAGGGGTCGCTCGTAGAAATGACGGAGCTGTGGAGATGTGGGAGCTCACGGTGCGCAGGGGAAGTGTCTACCGCCTCGGTCGTATTATGCTCTCCCCGGCGGTTAGTACAGTGCTCTGCACGCAATTAACCGCTCAAATACCACCCATCGATAAACTGTAAACTCGCTGCGGGCAGGAGACGTGTTCCACCGACTCTGTGGTACTGTGCGCTCTCCCAAGAGCTCAGTACGGTTAATGCTGCTTAACACGACTTAATGAATCAATGCACCCAGTAAGCTCTCAAATACCACTGACGACAGACTGTAAGCGCTTTCGGTTAAATCGTATTTATTGAGCGGTTCCTGTGGGCCTAACTCTGTACTAAGCGCTTGGGAGAGTAAAATCAATGTAACGGACACATTCCCTGCCCACAGCGAGCTTACAGTCTAGAGGGGGAGATGGACATTACTAGAAATGAATGAAATGATGGGAGATGTAAATGAATGCTGCGGGGCTGGGACGGGGGAGCCGGGGGGGGGAATGAATAAAGGGGGCAAGTTGTAGGAAGGGGGTTCTGTCGTCCGGTGCTCTCCCAAGCGCTTAGTACAGGGCTCCACACCGGGTAAGCGCTCAAATATCACCGATTTATCCATCGACTGACTGTAAGCTCATCGTGGAGAGGGAACGTGCCTACCGACTCCGTTGGCCACCCCAACCCACCCGGGTGAATCGTGTGCTCTCCCAAGTGCTTACTCCAGTGCTCTGCACACAGGGAGTGCTCCATCACTAGCACCGATTGACAGCCGGCAAGGTCAGTGTAGGCTTGCTAGCCAGAGGTCAGGGGTTCGAATCCCAGCTCTGCCACCTGCCAGCCGTGTGACTGCGGGCCTCAGTGGCCTCATCTGGAAAATGGGGATGAAGCCTGGGAGCCCCACGTGGGACCACCTGATTCCCCCGTGTCTGCCCCCGCGCTTAGAACAGTGCTCGACACATAGTAAGCGCTTAACAAATATCAACCCGATTATTATTAGGCAGGGGCCATGCCGACCCACTCTGGCCAACTGCCTGCTCTCCTCAGCGCTTCGCGCAGGGCCCCGCGCGCGCTCGGCGGCTCGAGACGCGAGCGGCTGAATCCATCGCGCGCGGGGCGCTGGCGGCCCGCCCCCTTACGTCATCACGCGCGGGGCGCTGGCGGCCCGCCCCCTTACGTCATCACGCACAATGCCGTCGCCCGGCCCGCGTGTCGTCACCACGCACGCCGACGTCTCCCCCCTCCACGGTCGCCCCCGCCCGCGGGTGGTCCCCACGCACGCCGACGCCTCCCCGCCCCCGTGACGTCACCACGCGCGCCGCCGTCGCCCTGACGACGGGGAGCGGAGCGTGGTGACGCCCCACCAATCGCGGGGCGGCGGCTGCGTTTCAAATCTTGGCGCAGCGCGAACGGTTGGAGGGCAAGGGGCCGCCGGGCCGGGGAGCCGACGCCTCTGCGCCTGCGCCGCCACCGGACCCGAACCGACCCGACCCCCCCCGACCCCCCCGAGGACCCCGGGACCCCGGGACCGGAGTCGCCGCCGCCGCCGCCATGAGGAGAAGGTGCGGGGCCTCGGGCGGGCGGGCTGCAAGGGGACACGGTGGGGGTCGGGGGGGAAAGCGCTGACGAGGTGCGGAGCGACGGGGGAATATTCATTCATTCATTCATTCATTCAATAGTATTTATTGAGCGCTTACTATGTGCAGAGCACTGTACTAAGCGCTTGGGATGAACAGGTCGGCAACAGATAGAGACAGTCCCTGCCGTTTGACGGGCTTACAGTCTAATCGGGGGAGACGGACAGACAAGAACAATGGCACTAAACAGCGTCAAGGGGAAGAACATCTCATAAAAACAATGGCAACTAAATAGAATCAAGGCGATGTACAATTCATTAACAAAATAAATAGGGTAACGAAAATATATACAGTTGAGCGGACGGGTACAGTGCTGTGGGGATGGGAAGGGAGAGGTGGAGGAGCAGAGGGAAAGGGGGGAAAAGAGGGTTTAGCTGCGGAGAGGTAAAGGGGGAATAAGAGTGTTGGTAGCTGTTAGGCGCCTCCTACGTGTTCTAAGCGATGTTCTAAGCGCTGGGGGGAGAGCCGGGGGCCTCAGCTGGCCCCACGGGAGGCTCCCCGCCTTCACCCCCATTTAGCAGATGAGGCCCCCGAGGCCCGGGGAAGTGACTCGCCCATGGTCACCCAGCTGACAGGGGGCAGAGGCGGGATTCGAACCCGGGCCCTGGGACTCCCCAGCCCGGGCTCTCGCCGCGGAGCCGCACTGCTTCCCCACAGCGAGCGTCGACGGCGTCAAGATCAAGAGAATCACGGGGACGGGCACCCGGGTGACCGAATAAACAGAGGGATAGATAACGTTGCTATTTGTGAAGCGCTTACTCTGTGCAGAGCACTGTTCTGAGCGCTGGGGGACAGACAGGGTCATCAGGTTGGCCCACTTGAGGCTCCCAGTCTTCATCCCCGTTTTACAGATGAGGGAACCGAGGCCCAGTGAAGTGACTTGCCCACAGTCCCACAGCTGACAAGTGGCGGAGGCGGGATTCGAACCCATGACCTCTGACTCCCAAGCCCGGGCTCCTGCCACCGAGCCACGCCGCTTCCCCATATAGACAAACTCGCTCCGGTGCCGTGGGGAGAGGAGGAGGTCGCCTGCCCCGACCTCCCCTCCCCTGCGGCGTTGCGGGGGTGTTTTGGGCTTTTGAATGGCATCTGCTAAGCGCTTCCCACGTGGCAGACCCCCCTACTCGGTGTTGGGATACATGGAGGACCAAGCAGGTTGGACCCAGCTCGCCGTCCTCACCCCCATCTCGCAGAGGAGGAAACTGAGGCACGGAGAAGTCGAGGGCCTCTTCCGACGGCGTCTCTTAAGCGCTCACCACGGCACCGAACCGAGCGCTCGATTAGACCGTGAGCCCGTCGAAGGGCAGGGACTGTCTCTGTCTGTTACCGATTTGTCCATTCCAAGCGCTTAGTACGGTGCTCTGCCCTTAGTAAGCGCTCAGTAAATACGATTGAATGAACGAGAGCTCGGGTGGATAAAAGAGAAGGCGTTTGGGCCCAGTCCCCGTCCCGCCCACACGTTTTACAGAAAAGGGAGCTGAGGCACAGAGGAGCGTGAGGTCGCCCAGCAGGCGAGTGGTGGAACCCGGGATTAGAACCCGGGTCCCTCCTTGCAGAAGGAGGGCTCGGCGCCCTCTGCCCCCCATCCCAGCTGGGAGTTGGAAGTCCTCGGCATCCAGTCCGTGCCCGCTCACGGCCCGAGAAGCAGCGTGACCCGCGGGATCAGGGACGGCCTGGGCCGTGGACCGCGGCCAACCCCATTATCTCGTGTCTACCCCGAACGCCGTGAGAAAACAAACCGACCGACTGCCCCGGTGTTTGCCGGGTGTCCTTGGGCGAGTCACCTCGTTACGCTTCGGTCTCCTCGTCTGTTCTCCCGCTCTCAGTGGGCGGGGAGTGTGTCTGCTCATTCCCTTGGACTCCCCCAGATGCTTAGCGCGGTGTTCTGCACGGAGTAAATGCTCAGTAAATACCACCGCTCAGACCGTGAGCCCGACGAGGGGCGTGGACGGTGTCCATCCTGTGTCCGCCACGGTGCCTGGCCCGTAGTAAGCGCTCAACGAATGCCGCCGTGATCATCGTCACTCTGTTGCCGTGTCCACCTGGGGCTGGGGCTCCATCGGCTGGGGTTCTCTTCGTAGTGAGCCCGGGGTTTCCCCTGCCAGCTTCGCCCCCCCCCACACCCCCCCAGCTCTTCAGGCCTACGGTGAACGGGGAAAGATTGAGGAGTAAATTCGATCAGTCCGCTGTGCCCCGTGCTTAGCTGCTCTTGAAGGATGCATTTGGGTTTGCTTTCGGCTCTGGTGTGGATAATTGAGTTTAGGAAGTGCAAAGACGATTTACTCAAGGAAGCGTGAACCCTCCCACCCTGGAGCACCATAAAAACTGGCTGGGCCATCCCACTGCCGGGAAGCCTGCTGGGGTGAGATCGTTGGCCGGGAATCGTCCCGGGAAGCCTGCTCTGAGGCGGCGGGGTGAACTAGAACCCGCCCAGCTTCCCCATCCACCACCTCGAGGACCAGGCAGACTCGCAAAGGGAAGAGCGTAGGCCATGACGCCGGCCGTGGTGAGCCTGGAGGGATCTCGCTCGAGGCCGAGGGGGACTAAAACATCCCGGGGGGTGGGTTGGGGGTTGCGGGGCACGCTTGTCCCGATACCCGTCCACCCTAAACTCCTCGGAGGTGGCATTGGTCGCTCAGCTCCTCCCGGAAGGCGTTCCTTGGGGAGGGGTGGGGACGGGGGAGCGTCCCGCTGCCCGCAGCCGCCGGGCTCTGCCCTGACTGCTCCACCCTTTTTTCCGTAGGAGAGGTTGGCTTCCCGCGGCCTGATTCAGGTCACCCTAGTTCTCCGGTTTCCAGTCGTTCCCTACCCCCAGCGCCCGAGAGTTGCCGGCCCCGCCCCTAAGAGGCGGCTGAGAAACTTGGAAGTGGAAGGGGCCAGCCGCTCCCCTGGGCTGGCCCGGACGCCCTGGTAGGAGGAGGAGGAGGAGGAGGAGACGGTGTGAATTTCAGCCGAGCCCGCGTTGCGGTTGGCCCTAGGCCTAGAGTAGTAGGCGATTCGGGAGGTGGCGTTGTTCGGAGCGAGGCCCTTTGACTTTCCTGTCATCTCGAAGGGCTGATAATATCGATGATGATGTTGGTATTTGTTAAGCGCTTACTCTGTGCAGAGCACTGTTCTGAGCGCTGGGGTAGACACGGGGTCATCAGGTTGTCCCCCGTGAGGCTCACGGTCTTCATCCCCATTTGACAGATGAGGTCACCGAGGCACAGAGAGGGTAAGTGACTGGCCCACAGTCACTCAGCTGTCAAGCGGCGGAGTGGGGATTCGAACCCGTGCCCTCGGACCCCCGAGCCCCGGGCCCCCCCGCCCCCCCCCGCCGAGCCACGCTGGATGAGAATCAGCGTGGACTAGTGGATTGAGCAGAGGCCTGGGGGTCAGGAGGACCTGGGTTTTAATCCCGGCTCTAGAGGCAGCGTGGCTTAATGGAAAGAGCCCGGGCTTGGGAGTCAGAGGCCGTGGGTTCGAATCCCGGCTCCGCCGCTTGTCAGCTCGGTGACTTTGGGCCGGTCACTTCGCTTCTCTGCCTCAGTTCCCTCATCTGTAAAATGGGGATGAAGACCGTGAGCCCCACGTGGGACAACCTGATGACCTTGTCTCTCCAACAGCGCTTAGAACGGTGCTTGGCACAGAGTAAGCGCTTTACAGATACCATCGTCGTCATCATTGTTATTTTCTGGGGTGTGACTTTGGGCAAGTCACTTCATTTCTCTGGGCTTCAGATGCCTTCTCTGTAAAATGGAGATGAAGACCGTGAGCCCACGTGGGACAGGAACAGCGTCCAACAAAATTATCTCGTTATCTACTCCAGAGCTTACAACAGTACCTGGCACAGAGAAGGCGCTTAACAAATACCGTAGAAGGAAAAAAAAACAACGGAAAAAGTGAGAGCACGGGCACGACGTGCATTTATTCTCATCTGAGGGTGAGGCGAGGTGGCCCTCAGCCGTGATCTTGGGTGACGGTGTATTAAAACCAGACCGTAAGCTCGTTGCGGGTAGGGGATGTGTCCCATTGTGTTGGACTCGCCCAAGTGCTTAGTACAGTGCCCTGCACACGGTGAGTGCTCAGTAAATACGATTATTTCTATCAACGTCTGGTCTCCCCCTCTAGACCGTAAACTCACAGTGGGCAGGGAATGTGTCTGTTGTTGTGTTGCACTCTCCCGGGCACTTAGCACAGTGCTGTGCACACGGTAAGCGTTCAGTACATGCCATCGATGATTAATCGTGCCTGGAGAGCGGCCAGATCTAAAGGCCAAACTGGAAGCATCGCAGCCTAAATGGTCTGAATCGGTCAAATCGTTTTGAGAACGAAGGGCTGTCTTGAAAACGGCTGGGCCCCAGTCGGCGGAGGGGGGAGAGGGTGACCCGCAAGCCACCAGGGGTGGGAGGGAAACCATTGCTGGGGGGCACTGATTCATACCACCGGCACTTTGATGAATTCCAGTTGAGTATCCTCACTCTCTCGGTCCGTGGGCCAGTGGTATTTGAGTCCTTACTGTGTGCAGAGCGGCGCGCTTAGTGAGTTTTCGGGAGAGTAAAAGCGGCTTACGGTCTAGAAGAGGAGACGGCCTGGAGGTGAGCCGCAAGAATGGGATCGAGTTGCTCACCGAACCGTGATCTCAGGCCCGAGGTTAACGGTGGGAGGAGGGTCTCTATTCGCTCGGCTCTGCGCGCGGCCCGGGGTAGCAGAGACTAGACGATGGGGGGCGTGGGGGGGCGTCTTCGCCCTGGCAGGGGCGGAAAGTGGACAGCTGCTCCAGCTGCCCCTTAAATCAGTTCTTGTTCTCCCCTCGTCCCTCACGTCCGCTTCTTGTCGTCACCCGGCCCGGAAGGGGCTTCCCCAGCTCTCTTCTCCCCGAAGGTGATCAGCGGCCTCTCGCCGCCCTCGCCCCGAGTGAGACTTTTTATATCGATGGCAGTAGTGGGGCCACTGGTGGGATCTGGGAGGTACGGTGTCCCGGCTGCGTTCCCGGTGCCGGGGTCTATCCCTTTGGGAGGTGTTAAGTGTCCCTTTGTGTGTCAAGCAGGCGGCTCGCATGACAGGGAGGGGAAATGAGTGCTAAGGAGGGAGGAATACACGGCTCTGTCCACGGCACGTCGGCGATGGCTGCCGGGGGCCTCGGGCCCATTTTCATTCATTCATTCAATAGTATTTATTGAGCGCTTACTACGTGCAGAGCACCGTACTAAGCGCTCGGAATGGACAAATCGGCAACAGGTCGAGACAGTCCCTGCCCTCGCTCTAATCGGGGGAGACGGACAGACAAGAACAATGGCAATAAATAGAATCGAGGGGAAGAACATCTCATTAAAACAACAGCAAATAAATAGAATCAAGGTGATGTACATCTCACTAACAAAAGAAGTAGAGTAATGAAGATATATACAGTTGAGCGGACGAGTACAGTGCTGAGGGGAGGGGACGGGAGAGGGGGAGGAGCAGAGGGAAAGGGGAGAGAAGAGGGTTTAGCTGAGGAGAAGGTGAAGGGGGGGGTAGAGGGAGCAGAGGGAAAAGGGGAGCTCAGTCTGGGAAGGCCTCTTGGAGGAGGTGAGCTTTAAGTAGGGATTTGAAGAGGGAAAGAGAATTTGGCGGAGGTGAGGAGGGAGGGCGTTCCGGGACCGCGGGAGGACGTGGCCCGGGGGTCGACGGCGGGACGGGCGAGAACGGGGGACGGTGAGGAGGTGGGCGGCGGAGGAGCGGAGCGTGCGGGGTGGGCGGTGGAAAGAGAGAAGGGAGGAGAGGTAGGAGGGGGCAAGGGGATGGACAGCCTCAAAGTTCAGAATGAGAAGTTTTTTTTTCGTGCGGAGGTCGACGGGCAACCACTGGAGGTTTTTAAGGAGGGGAGTGACAAGGCCCGGAGCGTTTCTGCAGGAAGATGAGTCGGGCAGCGGAGTGAAGAATAGACCGGAGCGGGGAGAGACAGGAGGAAGGGAGATCAGAGAGCAGGCTGACACAGTAATCTAGCCGGGATATTACGAGAGCCCGTAACAGTAAGGTAGCCGTTTGGGTGGAGAGGAGAGGGCGGATCTTGGCGATATAATAAAGGTGAGACCGGCAGGTTTCGGTGACGGATCGGATGTGCGGGGTGAAGGAGAGAGCCGGGTCAAAGATGACGATGAGGCTGCGGGTCTGAGAGACGGGAAGGATGGTCGTACCGTCCACGGTGACGGGGAAGTCAGGGAGAGGACCGGGATTGGGAGGGAAGATGAGGAGCTCAGTTTTGGTCATGTTGAGTTTTAGGTGGCGGGCAGACATCCAAGTAGAGACGTCTTGGAGGCAGGAGGAGATACGAGCCTGGAGGGAGGGAGCGAGGACAGGGGCAGAGATGTAGATCTGTGTGTCATCTGCAGAGAGATGATAGTTGAAGCCGTGAGAGCGGATGAGCGCACCGAGGGAGTGAGGGTAGATGGAGAACAGAAGAGGGCCAAGAACTGACCCTTGAGGAACCCCAACAGTTAGAGGATGGGAGGGGGAGGAGAAGCCTGCGAAGGAGACCGAGAACACTTCAGGTTGGGACCCCCAGATCCCTCGCTTCAGACCGCTCGGGTCGGCCGCCCCGTAGATGCCCCGGCGCTTGGCTCGATCGCCGTTCTGATCGTGGTCCGGGGCCGTCCGGGTTGACTCGGGCCCCGTCTGCTGGCTCCCTCCTTCAGCGATGTGCTGGCGGAAGAGGCGGTCACCTGCCTCAACAAAGCCCTGAATCACCTGCGGGAGATCTGGGAGCTGATCGGGATTCCCGAGGACCAGCGCCTGCAGAGGACCGAGGTGGTGAAGAAGCACATCAAAGTGAGCGGGATCTCCTTTTACGGCCCTCACGTCCCCCGGGGGAGGGGGGCCGGGGACGGGGAAACGTGGGCTGGCGTGGGGTGCGGGGGAGACACCCCGTCTTTGTTGGGTGCCCGGTGGCAATGCCAATTGCCTCAGAAGCTTTGGGTCGTGGCCAAAAATCTCCCCGTAGTTGTTCCTGAGCTCAGTCCTTCCCCTCCGCCCCAACCCCCGATAACCGGTAGGGACCAATTTCTCTCTCTCCCTAGAGCCTCTTGGACAGGATGATCACCGAGGAAGAGAATTTGAAAGGGAGACTCCTGAAAAACATTGATTTGTGTCGCAAGGAACTGGATACCCTGTGCCGGGAGCTCAGCCTGGAACCTTTCCAGGTAAGCGTCGGGGCGAGCGGGAGTGCGGAGAGCCAGCGGCCGCCGCTCGGGGTCGCCGGGCTGGGTCGCGAGAGGCCGGGGGCCGCCTCCTCCCCGTCCCGAGGGCGCGGACCGCCGAAACTTCACGTTGGGCTTTTGCCGTGTCGGTATTCTCGAGGCCCACCCGTCCGCCCTTTACGCCCTCCTTTTCCCGTCACCGACGCGCCGGGAAACGGAGGAACGCGCGACATCTGACTGGATTTTTCACAGCTCTGTAACAGAGTCCACTCACTGTACGTGGGGAAATCCTGGGGTCCGCGCAGGCCCCCCCCAATCCCCAACACACACAGCGTTCTTGTCTCACCTTACCCGGGGGTCCAACGGTGCAGCGGGAAGCGGGCACCGGTTCCTGCCGGCGGCCACCCATCCCCTTGAACTACCGTTTCTGGGCACGATAACTACCCCGGCCCCTCCCCGGGGACCCGCTTCAGCCCGCCCGAGGGCCCCGGGGCGGGTCAAGGGAAGAGAAGCAGGGTCTGGGAAGGAATCGGACCCCTGGCAGAAGACCTGGGGCTAATGAGGCTTGGTGGGCGCCCTTACCGTGCCTCTCCTCCGTAACGCCGCCCTCGTCGCCTGTTCTCAGCTGTGGAGAGGGTCGTCAGCTCTAGCGTTCAAGAGAGTTTTACCTAAACTCAAGACTCAAGGCTGTAAACTTCTAATGCCTCACAGAGAATCAATCGATGGTATTTACTGAGCGCTTACAATGTGTAGAGCACCGGTATACACTTTCTGTTAATTTTTTTAAAGAAGGGTACGTTGTGTCAAGCGGCTTTAAGCACCGGGTAGATACAGATTAGGCCAGATACAGGGCCACACTTTTAGGCCACCTGCCTCTCCTCTACCCAGGCAACGTGGGGGATTTTCCGGGAATGAGGCAGGAGAGGCTCCAGCCCCAAGACGGGGGGCTGATGCTGGTCCGGGAGCTGTCCCCCGGGGCCTCCGGACTGAGGCCGCGGCCCCGGAGCTCCGCCCCCCTCCCCTCCCCATCTCTTCTACCGCCTGGGTCGAGGCGTCGACACCGACCCCTCGCCCACGTCTTGCCTCTGGCCTGGGACCCCCTCCCTCCTCATATCCGACAGACGATCGCTCTCCCCTCCTTCAAAGCCCGATTGAGGGCCCATCTCCTCCTCCGAGAGGTCTGCCCCGACTAAGCCCTCCTTTCTTCTCCTCCCGCTCCCTTCTGCGACTTGCTGCCTTGACTCGTCCTCCCTCGCGGCTCCAGATCTGTAGTTTTATTCGTGTTAACGTCCGGCTGCCTCTGTGGACCGTCAGCTCGCTGTCGGCAGGCGGGGGATGTGTCTGTTAATCGTCCCGTCCCCTCCCGAACGCTTAGCACGGTGCTTTGCTCACACTAAGCGCTCAATAAATACGATTGACTAAAGGGACGAATGAGCCCCCTCGACCCCAACTTCCCTGGGAGGAGCGGGAATGAGATGAGGAACGCTGCGGCTCCTCGGAGGGCTGGGATCCGGGAGCGAGCTCCCCCGGGCCGGAGGAGCAGCCCCGGAGCCCCGCCGTTCCTCTCGGGCAGGAGGAGGAGGACACGACCATCCTGCAGCTGGAGAAGGATCTGCGCACCCGAGTGGAAGTGCTGCAGAAGCAGAGGAAGGAGAGGAAGTGGGAGCTGGCCGCCCTCCAGGAACAGGACCGGGACCTGTGCGAGATCCTGTGCACCACCCCCTACGGCGTCGACTGCGGCGCCGTGCCCAGCCTGGACGAACTGGACCGCTTCCGGCGCCACCTGGCCGAGATGGCGGAGCTCAAGGTACGGCGCCCGCCCCGGTCTTCCCAAGACGGGGCCGGGGCAACCCCGGGAGTCGGCCCCGGGGCCCGCCACAGGGGGTCGGCCCCACACGTCGGCCTCCCCCTTCCAGGCTTGCCGGAGGGAGGAATTCGTCGCTACCAAGAGGCAGATCATCACGTGCATGGAGGAGCTGGAGCACCTCCCCGAAACCAGCTTCGAGAAGGACGTCGTGTGCGAGGAGGAAGATGCCTTCTGCTTGTCGCTCGACAACATCGCTGCTCTGCAAGAGCTCCTGCAGCAGGTGGGCGGCGGCCGGGGGGAGGTCCCCGCCCGAGGGACCGTGGGGCCGGCGAAAGCCCCGAAGTAGGGGAAGGGACTGGGCGGGGAGGTGGGGGGGGGATGTGTTCCCGCCGGAGAGATTTCCCTGAGGGCGGCTGCCTGCCGGGCGGAGACGTCGGGTCCCCGGAGGGGCGGCGGATCGTGGGCGGGTGCGGGGGCCGGGGGCCGGCACTGACCCCCGCCCCCCGGCCTCCTGCGACGCAGCTGAGGGTGCGGAAGGCTCAGAACGAGGCCGTGTGCGAGGGGCTGCGGGCTCGCATCCTGGAGCTCTGGGACCGGCTCCAGGTCCCGGACGAGGAGAGAGCGGCCATGGCCGGCTACATGACCGGCTCCAAGTCCCAAGTGAAAGCAGCGGTGAGTGAGGGAACGCGCCGGGCCCTGCCGCCGCGGGGAGGGGAGGGCCGGGCGGAGGGTCGCCCGGCTTGGAACGCCAGTCGGTCAGTCCTATTTATCGAGCGCTCACTGGGTGCAGAGCACCGGGCCCAGCTCCTGGGAGAGAACGATAGAAAGGATCTATCCTCTGCCCACGGTGAGCTTACCCCAGCTGGTTGCCCCGTTCCCCTCGTGGGGCATGGGTCGAGTGCCCGCCCCGTGCGGAGTAGAGTAGAGGAGATAGACCCGGGCGCCGCCTTCGAGGAGATGACCGTCTTCCTTCGTGGCTTCCCCATTCGGAAGAGCCACGCGTGACCCGTGTCCCTTGTCGCACGTGGCCCACTCCCCCTACCCACCCCTCCCCCACCCGGAGGGACCTGTTGACCATGACCGGGCCCTGACTAAGCCCTCGTTTCCTCTTCTTCCACTCTCTTCCGCGTCCCCCCGGCCCTTAGATTTACTCCCTTTATTCACCCCACGGCGCTTAGGTACGTATTTCTAAGTTCGTCTGTATTAACGTCTGTCTTCCCCGCCCCTAGACCCTAAGCTCGTCGTGGGCGGGGAACTCGTCTACCAACTCCGACGCCCTGTCCTTTCCCAAACGCTTAGTGCAGTGCTCTGCACACAGTAAGTGCTCGAGAAATAGGATCGAGAGCCGGCTCTCCCAGCCCTGGCGGAGTTGCCCGATGGCACGGTGCTCTCTCTCTCTCTCTCTCTCTCTCCCTTTGTCCACTCTCGCGTCTCCTCCTGTCTTCGAGATCTCTCTACTTGGATGTCCTCCCGTCACCTCAGACTTAACCTGTCCAAAACAGAGCGCCTCCTCTTCCCACCCAAACCCCGTCCTCCCCCTGACTCTCCCACCGCTGCAGACGGCGCCACCGTCCTTCCTTGTCTCCCCAGCCCCTAACCTTGGCGTCACCCTTGACGCTTCGCTCTCCTTCAACCCACACATTCGATCCGTCACCGAATCCCGTCGGGCCCGCCTTCACCCCATCACTGAAATCTGCCCTTTCCTCTCCGTCCATACCGCTGTCGCGTTAATAATAATAACAATAATAGTATCTGTTAAGCGCTTACTATGCGCAAAGCGCTGTTCTAATACGGTCATCCTCTCCCGCCTGCATTACGGCCTCCTTGCTGACCTCCCGGCCTCGTGTCTCTCCTCACTCGAGTCCACACCTCACTCTGTTGCCCGGATTGTTTTTCTACAGAAACGTTCCGGACGCGTGGCCCCGCCTCCTCAAAAACCCCTACGGTCGCCCATCCGCTTCCCTATCAGCAAAGACTCCTGTCCGTTAGCTTTAAAGCAGTCCATCACCTCGCTCCCTCCCAACTGCACCTCGCTTCTCTCCCTTCTACAACCCAGCCCGCGCGTTTTGCTCCTCTAGTGCTAACCTTCTCACATTTGCCTCCATCTCGCCCGTCTTGCTGCCGACCCCTGGCCCACGTCCCGCCTCTGGGACTCCCTCCCCTCCTCTAATCCTACGGACAACCACTCTCCCCCCCGGCTTCAAAGCCTTACTGAAGGCCCATCTCCTCCAAGAGGCCTTCCCAGACTAAACCTCACTTCTCCCCATCTCCCGCTCCCTTCCGTGTCGCCCCGACTTGGCTCCCTTTGCTCTTCTCCCCCCTCCCGGCCCCAAAGCACTTCCGTTCATATCTGTCGGTTTATTTGGATCAATGTCTCTCTCCGCCACTCTGGTCTGTGAGCCGGTCGTGGGCAGGGAATGTTCCCGTTTATTGTTATATTGTACTTTCCCAAGCATTTAGTACAGTGCTCTGCACACAGTAGGCGCTCCAATACGATCGAATAAATATCTGAATGAAGTCCCCTCCCTCCACAGCTGCAGTTAGAAGCAGACCGCCTGGAGGAGCTGAAGGCCCAGAACATGAAGAAGGTGATCGAAGCCATCAGGGTGGAGTTGGCCCAGTACTGGGACAAGTGCTTCTACAGCCAGGAGCAGCGGCGGGCCTTCGCCCCCTACTACGACGGTCAGTCCCCCCGGGGCGCGTGAGCCCGAGCCGCTCCCGAAACGCGCCTCCCCCTTGGGCGGGGGGACCGAGCTCCTGTTCTCCCCAGCAACCGTCGCCCCCGCCCCGAGGAGACGGGGCCGTTGCCTGGGCAGGGAGGCCCGGCCCCGCTGTGCCCGCATCTGTTGGGTTGGGTCCCCCAAGGCTCCCGGCGCCGGGCCCGATGACAGGAGGGCGGGGGAGGGAGGCCGCGGGCCGGGAACCCGCGGAGAGCGAGGGTCTCGGCCTTGACGGCCTCCCTCCGGGCCCCGCAGAGGACTTCACGGAGACCCTCCTCCAACTCCATGACGCCGAGGTGGTGCAGTTGAAACTCTACTATGACGTGCACAGAGAGCTCTTCGATGCGGTCCACAAGTGGGAAGAGAGCTGGAGGCTTTTCTTGGACTTCGAGGTACCGTCCGCCGGCCCCGCGGGAACCGACCCGGGATCTGAACGGGTTCTGGGGGTTGGGAGAGGTAACGCCGTCGCCCCCCGCCCCCCCCCCCCCCCCCCCCCCGCATCAGGCAGCCGGTGGGAGGAGTAACTGGGGGGGAAGAACTTGAGCCGGCACCCCAGATCGGTCAAACCCGGATGGAGAACCTCACTGTTAGCTTGAGCTCATCGCCTGGCCCTCCTGATCCACCGGCACCTTGCACGAGGGGAGTTTTCCCGAATTCCATCCGGTTAGAGTTGAGTGGCCCCGCGAGCCTTCTTCGGATGCCTCCGGCCAGAACCGGACGCGGCCCGGCCCGGTGGCCGGAGCCCGGGCGTCGGGGGGACCTGAATTCCAGTCCCGGCGCTGCCTCTGGTCTGCCGTGAGACCTTGGGCGAGTCGCTTCGCTTCTCCGTGCCTCAGTTCCCTCATCTGGAAAATGGGGATTAAGACCGTGAGCCCCATGTGGGACAGGGCCTGGGTCCGACCTGGATTAGCTCGTACCCACCCCAGTGCTCAGTACGGTGCCCGGCACATAGTAAGCGCTTAAAGGATATCGTTTAAAAAAAACTACCCCTCCTCCCTGTTCTGAAGGGAGGCCCTACCCGCCGACCGTTCTCAGGGGCCCAAGACCCCGGGGGTCGGGTATCCTCGACTCCCGTCAGGAATGGCACCCTCCCGCTCCTCCCAAGGCCTCCTCGAGCCGGCCGCGCGTCGGGGGCAACGGGGCCCGGGAGGGGCCCGCCGGGGTCTGCCGGCAGGGGACCGGCTCCAACCGGGCCGGGTCGTCTCTCCTTAGAGGAAAGCGTCGGACCCGAGCCGGTTTACGAACCGCGGCGGGAACCTCCTGAAGGAAGAGAAGCAGCGGGCCAAGCTCCAGAAGACTCTCCCCAAGGTGACGTCGGTTGTGGGCGGCGGGGAAGGGGAGATGTCGGCCGCTCCATCTCGGGTCGAAGGCCCGGGGTTCTAGGGTGCTTCTGGACCCCTACCCCTCTCCTCTCCGGGGCCATCTCTCGGGCCTCGACGTGGGTGCCCGGGCCCGCCGTGGAGACCCCCTTGAGGGAAGGCGGTGGTCTCGGAGGGGAGCGGGAGTTCCGGCCCACAGGCCCCGCTTACGGCAGGCCTTCTCCCGAAACTCCAAGAGCGAAACTCGATAAGCGGGCAGGGCCTCGGGGAAGGATTCTGGGGCCTGGGAGTCGGAGGCCCTGGGTTCTCATCCCGGCTCTGCCCTTTATCTGCCGGGAGACCCTGAGCAGGTCCGTAAAAAAATGGGCATTAAGGAGCCCCGTGTGGGCCAGGGGACCGGGTCCAATTATCTTGTATCTACCCCAGCGGTTAGTACAGAGCCTGACGCGTGGTAAGCGCTTAACAGATACCATTTAAAAAAAAAAAAAAAGAAATGAGGTCCCCTCTCCCCGGGGGAACCGGACTCACCCCTCTCTGTTTGCCTCCAGCTGGAAGAGGAATTGAAGACCCAGATCGAGCTGTGGGAACAGGAGCACGCCAAGGCCTTCCTGGTGAATGGACAGAAATTCATGGAGTACGTGAAGCTGCAGTGGGAGAGGCACCACTCCGAGAAGGAGAGGGCAAAGCAGGAAAGAGTAAGTCCCGGGCGCCGGAGGGCCCTTGGGGCCGAGGGCCGGCCAGCCGGCCTCCCCCCGGGTCCGTTCTTGTCGCGTGGGGCCTCCTTGGGGTCAGACCGGGCACCCGGAAGATCCCCAGCCCCCCGGCCCTCTCCGCCCCGCGGGCCCAGAACCGAAGCCTCGCCCGGGGGCCCTCGTCGTCCCGTGGGCCTTCGTGGCTCTTTGCGGCCAGCTCCGTCCCCAGGTTTAAGAATAGTGACGATGATAACCGTGGCGTTTGAGCGCTTACTATGTGCAAGGCACCGCGCTAAGAGCCGGGGCGGATAGAAGCGGAACGGGTTGGACGCGGTTCTTGTCCCCTGTGGGAAAATGCCCATTTTCCGGTCGAGGTAACGGAGGCGCGGGGAAGTGAAGCGACTCGTCCGAGGTCACGGAGCAATCAGAACCCGGTTCCTTCCGACTCCCAGGCCCAGGCTCCATCCGCTAGGCCCCGGTGGCCCCCCGGGGCAGCGCTAGTCTGGCCGGGAGCTTGTTTCCACCAGAGAAGGCTGACCCAAAGAGGGTCCCGCAGACGTAGCCCCTCCTCACCTGCCGCGGGCTCGGGGGGAGGATCGCTGAGGAGCTTAACTAGCATCCCCGTTGGCCGGGGGGCGGGTGTCTCTGATCCGTTCCCTCATCTCTCTTGCCACCCGGAACCCCTGCCGGGACACCGCGGGAGCCTGAGTCCACCCGGGTCCCGTCTCTGCCATCCGGCAGGGCCCCGGGCGGGAGACTCGCGTCCGGGGCGTGCGGTTCTCTGGTCCGGGGTGGGTCCTCGGGCGTCGCCCCGGCCCCGGCCCCGGCGTTGATCCGGTCCGTTCCTCCAATCCTGGCTCGCTGCAGCAGCAGAAGAAGAACCGGCAGACGGAAGAGGAGATGCTGTACGGGAGCGCCCCCAGGACCCCCAGCAAGCGGCGTGGGCTGGGACCCACCACCCCCACCAAGATCCGCAAGGTAAGGGCCGGGCGGACGTGGCCACGGGGGCGGGAGGGGGCTCGGCGGGGCCGGGCGGCCGCAGTGGAGGCGGGCGGAGCGCTCCGGGGCGGGAGCCGAGGTGGGCCCCTCCACGGTGCCCGGGGCCCACCCTCGCCGGCCCCCGAGCCCGCCCCGCGAATCGGCGGCGGGGCGGGGGGGAGCCGAGCCTGGCACCTAGGATTCCGGTGGCTGGAAAGCTGTGCTCTGCTCCTCCCCCACCGACTACCACGGGGCCGGTGAAGGGGTGGGACGGAGCAGGGGGCGGCGGTCACCCGCCCCGGAGCTGCGCCGTCCGCACACCGGGCAGACTTCACCGGGTCATCCGTCCCCCGGTGGCCCACTGGCCTCGGCGGCGTCCCCCCCTCACTGGACGGGTCCGCCCCCTCCCCGGGCCCCCGGGCCCCCGGCCCCCGGCGCACACCCCCACCCCCGCCTGCCGTCTTCCCCTTCAGTTTAACACCACCTCGATCTCCAGCGCCACTCCCAACACCACCGTGCGCTCCGTCTTCGGCGGAACGGTCTGCCACTCCCCCGCGTCGCGCCTCCCGCCTTCCGGAGGCAAGGTCAGTCCGCCCCCGGTCACGCTCCCCCCTCACCTCCCCACCCGGCGCCCTCTGCCGTGGTCCCCGTGGAGCGCTAGCGGGGGTTGGGGCCGGGGCCCCCGTCGCGGAGAAGCGGGGCCGCGTGGGGCGCGGCGGCCCCGCCCGCTCACCCGGCCTTCTGTCCGTCTCTCCTCCGCCCAGTTTGGCCAGCCGGCCCGGACCCCCGGCCGCCTGGGCCCCAAGACCCCCAGTAAGAGCCGGCAGGGCTCCGACAAGGAGAACGTTGAGTTGAATGGCAAAGTCCTGAGCGGTGGGTGTCCTCACTCAGGCCCCCTCCGGCGTAACCTCGGCGTTAATCTCTGTCTGCCAGCACCTATTCTGAGTTTGCGGTAATTCACCTTTTCTAACCAATCGGCCCATCTTCCTGGGAGACATCAGGCGGGGCGGGGCGGGGCACCCGGGGCCGCCGGGCCGGAGAGAACGGGCACGGTCCCTCTCCCCCTCTCTGGCTCCTCTTCTCCCCTACCCAGCCCCCCGCCTCTGCTTGGTTCCGATCCCGTTCTTTCCCCTCTAGAAGGATTCTTCCCTCTCTGACCGCTCGTCTGGCGGGGCTCAGGTCTGTACGGCGGTCCGGGCCCCCCCGCCCCGCTCTCTCCGCGCCCGACCTCGCGCCCGCTGACCCCCGGCTCCCCCGACCGAAGCTCCGCGGGCCGGGGCGGGCCGGGCCCCGCCGCCCCCGAAGCGGGATCCGGGGCGGCCCCGGGGGCGGCCGAGTTAGTCAGGGGAGGGAGCTGCGGGGGGGAGGAGGAAGCCCGCCTGTGTGCTGCCAGCCTTTTTCTTCGTCCGTCCCCCCTCCCCGCGCTGCCGCTCCCGTCTGCTCTCTGGCGTCTCTGCCCCTCTAGCATCCGCTCCGCCCGACGGCTTGCTTTCGTCCCACCTTACTCGGGTGAACCGGGCCCCCGGCACCACGGCCTCGCGGGGCGGAGGAGGAAGCTTCGGCGGTGTCTGGGGCCGGGGTTGGTTCCCGGGCGGCCCGGCCGGCGGCCCGGAAGCGATCCCTCTCCCGTAGGGATGGCGCGGAGGGGTCGCCCGCCGGCCCCGGGCTCACGGCGTGGTGGTCCCGCCTGGCGCCCGGCCCGCTCACCGGCCTCCTCTTGGCACGCTCCGGTGGGGATTCCCTCTCGGGCTGCGCCGCGGTCGCTGGCCGATCACGGGGGCGGGACCCGCTCTCTCTCTCTCTCTCTCTGCATGGGGCTCCTCGGACAGCGTGGGGTCCGGGAGGGGAAGAGGCCGCGACTCATCCTCTTATCGCCCCGAGCTCCCGACCCCGTGCTCTCGAAGCAGCCGGCTGGGCTCCGAGCGGCCGCTCCCGAGGCGGGGGGCGGTCCCCGCCCCGGGCCTAACCTTCCCTCTCTCTCCCTCTCTCGCCCGCAGCGCGAACTTTCAAAAGCTTCCAGATCTGACGTCACCACCCGCATCCTCAACTCCACCAACATCCAGTCGTGACGGGGCCGCGGGCGGGGCCCGGGGCCCGTGCGGGCCGGGGTTCGGCCGCCCCTCCGGACCTCCCCGCCCTCCCCGGGGCTCCAGAAGGGGGGGGGGGGGGTTGCCCTCCGGGCCCTTGCCTTTCCTCTGTTATTTTTTTTAGTCCCCGACTCTCAATAAAGCTAGTTAATGGATCCAGCTCAAAAGTGCAAAGCTTAATGCGGTGGGCCGGGGGGGGGGGGGGGGCCAGGTCTTCCTCTGTCCCGCCCCCCTCCGTCCCCCTCCAGAGTCAGGGAGAGAGAAGAGGTGCCCTGCAACCGTCCTCCCCGGGGCAGGGGGTGGAGGAAACCCGCATCCGTCTCGCCCTTTCCTCTCCAGCCCACGGTGCCGAGCTCGGCCGGCACCGAAGCCGGGCGGGAGGGTCCGTCCCCGGCCCCTGCCCTTCCGCGAGCTTCAGCTGCCTCGGCCTGGGGGGTGGGGCCACCTGTGCACCTTGTCTGCCTCCCGACACTACAGTCCCCTCGCCCCCACCCACTGCTGTTATTTATTTGGCAGCGGGACCGGCCGCCCCCCCGCCCCACTCCTGCCTGGACAGGGCCTGGGGTCTGTTGCTCTCTCACATGGTTATATTATCGATTAAAAGGTTATCAAACGCTTCCGTGTCTGCTTCCTTCCGCCGCCCCCCCAGCTGCCTCTAGAGGGTGAGACCCGGGGGGGGGGGGGGGGGGGGGGGGGGAGTTTTTACGCAGCTTCCAGCAGTCGGGGGGCGGGAGCTCGCTTGGCCCCCGGAGGGACGGGCCCCAGCCGGCTCGACCGCGTGAGACGAGGCACGGGAGAGACCGACAGGGTGAAACGTTTTAATAAAGACTCCATCAGCTCACGGGAGCGAACCTGAGCGACGGGCCCGGGGCCCAGCTGGCTCCAGAAGAGCTCGTGTGAGACCAAAGGGGTTAACAGGGGTAGGGAATGTGCCTACTGCATCGCCCTCCCCTCCGCGCTCAGTACGGCGCTCTGCGCACAGTCAGCGCTCGATAAAGAGGACTGCCCGTTCTCCCCCGCCCCGGCCGGGACCCGGCTGGCTCTGGAGGACGAGGCGGGACCGGTGCAAGGCAAACTCGGGTAAACATTTTAACGCAGTTTCAGCTCTGCGTGGGGCAGACGGCAGATTCCCCTCTCGCGCCCCGAGCCGCCGCTCACGGGCCCGGACCCCGAGGCGCCGCCGACGGCTGAGGTCCGGCAGTCACCTGGGCTCGGCTGGGGCCCCCGCGGCGCCGGGGCGGGAGGGCGAGGTCGGCGGTCCTCGGCCGGCGGCGTAGACGTACGTGTTCCAGGGGCCGCAGGTCACCTCCTCCACACGCAGCCGGTGCCGAACGAAATACTCCACCCGCCGGGCCCGATCCGAGCTGGCCCTGTCCGAGTGGCCCAGCTGCCCGTACTTCCCTGTAGGGAAGGCCCGCTCGCTGTCCCTCCGCCCCCACGGAGGCGAAGCTCGGGTACCCCCGCCCCACCCACGCGGACGGCGGCGACGGGAAAGGCGATCCCACTTACCCCAGCCCCAGGTGTACAGCTCCCCGCTGCCTGCCAACGGATAATAACGGTCGTGGTCTTCGTTAAGCGCTCACTACGTGCCAGGCGCCGTATTAAGCGCCGGGGCAAGCGGATGGGGTTGGACGCTTGGGGCGCGGTCTTAATCCCCATTTTACAGATGGGGGAACCGAGGCCCGGAGAGGAAGAGTAAGGCCGGTACCCGTTAAATACTTATTACGCACCGAGCGCTGTTCTAAGCGCTGGGGTGGATTCGGGTCGATCGGCTCGGACGCGGTCCCCGGCCCACGTGGGGCTTCAAATCCCCCTTCTACAGTGGAGGCGACTGAGGCTCGGAGAAGTGCCTTTCCCGAGGGCACAGGGCACAGGGCAGACAGGTGGCGGAGCCGGGATTAGACCAGGCTAGACCACGTCGCTTCTCTAGAGCGGGTGGGCGGGAGCCGCTCGTGTCCGGGGCCGGCGCTCCGGCCCTGACTGCCGTCCGCTCCTCGGCGGCCAGGGAGGACACCGGTCAGCCCCCTCGTACCCCTCTCTGCCTTCTCTTCTCCAACCTAAGCCAACCAACCCATCCCTGGGATGGGTAAGTCTAAAGTGCCTCCCCCCAGCCCACGCGCCCCAACCCGAGCCCCCACTGGCTTACGGGTCACCACCGCCGTGTGTCGGGACCCGCAGCTGGCCTTGCTGGCCTCCTGCTCCCGGGGCAGGTCCAGGAGCGCGGGGAACGGCTGGATGGCGATAAACGGGTCCCCGTCCCCGTCCCCGTCCCCGTCCGCCGCTGGCTTCTGGACGTCGTGG
Source organism: Ornithorhynchus anatinus (assembly GCF_004115215.2). Classification (NCBI taxonomy): domain Eukaryota; kingdom Metazoa; phylum Chordata; class Mammalia; order Monotremata; family Ornithorhynchidae; genus Ornithorhynchus; species Ornithorhynchus anatinus. Next base: position 55,524,941 of record NC_041749.1, read on the forward strand.
CTGATCGAGCCGGGCCGGGCTCCTGGAAGATCGGCCGACCGCCGCGGGTCAGCGAGCCGCTTCCACCGCAAAAATGCTCTACCGTGCTCTCCCCGAGTGCTCGTAGAGGTTCCGCGCGCGATCGCGACGACGACGCCGTTGAGCGCTTACTACGGGCCAAGCACCGTTTCAAGCGGGTGGGGCGGAAGACCAGGTTATCAGGTTGGATGCAGTCCCCGTCCCGCGTGGGTGCTCACCGGCTTAAACCCCCATTTGACGGATGAGGCCACGGTGGCCCAGAGGAGTGAGCGACTTGCCCCGGTCACACGGCACGCAAGTGGTGGAGCTGGGATTTAGAACCCGGGTCCGTCTGACTCCCAGGTTCGTGCTCTACCCACCTAGGCCACGCCGCTTCTACTGGGCCACACGGACGCTCTCCGTTACGGGCAGGGAGTGTGTCCGTTACTTCGGCCCTACTGTACTCTTCCGAGTGCCTCAGTACGGTGCTCTGCACGCCGTAGGCGTTCAATAAATGCCAGGTGACGGTTCCACGGACGCAGGCGCTCAATTCCATCGACGATGGAAAATCTACTAAGCAGGGCTATTTTAGTGAGCACCTCCGGACCGCAGAAGGCTCTTCCGGACTCTCCCGAGGGCTCGGTCCAGGCGCTCTGCCCACAGCGGCGTCATCGGACGGCACTGAACTGCCCGGGAGCCAAGTCCCGGCCCCGAGGGGGCTGACGATCTCGCCGAAGACACCGGCTGGTCTAAGTTATTTATGAACAGCGGGAGCAGAAGAACGAGAAGAGAACCAGCTGCAACAAAACAGCAGGGTATCGGCAAAGGTGCCTGCCTCGTGCTAAACGCTGGCTGGATACCCATCCCCGGATCGGTCTAAGCGTGTCCGCTTGAAATGGCCGAACGTTTTACGCAGCGGGAAGCGGTAAAGCGGTTAGAGTTAGGGACCGGGAAGTCAGGAGAGCTGGGCGCCGGTCTCTTAACTTTGCAGTCGATCCACCGATCGGTGGGATCGACTGAACGTTTATTGCGTGCGGAGGCACCGTACTCGACGCGAGAATCGGTGGACGCGCTCCCCGCCCCGCAGTGAAGCGGCGTGGCCGAGGCGGGATAGAGCGCGGCCCGGGAGTCAGAAGACCTGGGTTCCGAGACCGGCTCCGCCACTCGTCCGCTGTGGGACGTCGGGGAGGTCGCCTCGCCTCTCTGGGCCTCGATTCTCTCACCTGTAAAACGGGGATCGGGACAGCGAGCCCCAAGTGGGACGGGGACCGCGTCCGACCCCATCGGCTTGTATCTACCCCCGTGCTCGGGACAGTTCCCGGCGCGTCGGAAGGGCTTAACGAATGCCATTTGGAAAAAAGGGTCGGGGAGGGCGAATTCTAGCGTGGGCAGAGCGAGGCCGAGGAGGCTCGGGAGGAATCCGTTTGGCCTCTGTCCGAACGGAGGAGACCTGCGTGCCCGCTGGGATTGCCGTGGGCAAACTCTGCTCGGGTGCCCGCCGGAAGCAAAAAGTGATCTTTGGGGATCGCCCGTAAATCCCGGCCGACGGCCCTGATGGCTTAGGGTGGAGAGCGCCCACGGGTGAGAAGGAGAGAGCCGCCGGAGGGCCTCGAGGCCGCCGGACGGCGCCCCGGCTTAGAGCCCGGGGGAGACGTGGGCCGGCCACGGGCCGCTGGGCAGGTAGAGGGGCGAGCGCCCAAACCGTTGGGACGCCGGGGCCCGGTTTCAAGGCCGCCGCAGCCGCTGCCTCGGCACGGCGGGGGCGGCCCACCTCCCCCCGTCCCCCCGCCGCCCCTCGCCCAGCCTCTCCTCGGGGGTCTCCTCACCTTCAGCGGCCTGGGTGGGCCGAGGCGGCGGCTTCCCGCTCAGGGCTCGGCAGGGAAGGGCCAGCTGCCCCGACTCGTTCCAGCCCCACACGTACACGTCGCCGCTCTCTGCGAGGGGAAGAAGATCCCTTGGCCGGGCGGCTCCCTCCGTCCTTCCGTCTTTCCCCCGCCAAGTCCCGGGGCGGGGGGCTCCCTCGTCCCCGGGTCGGTGGATGGGGTGTGGCGACCCCTCAATAACCGCTCTCGGCGACCGGGGAAGCCGCCCGGCCTCGCGCAGAGAGCACGGGCCCGGGAGGCGGGGGAGGCGGGTTGGAACCCCGCCGCCGCCTCGAGCGGGTCGCCTCTCCGGGCCTCGGTTCCCCCGTCTAGAGAACGGGCGTGAGTCCGAGAGGCCCGTGGGGGACGGGGACCGGGTCCGACCCGACGGACGCCCCGGCCCACGGGAAGCACCCGTGGCGACGCCCCGCGCGTCTGACGTCGGGGGTTCGCACCCCGGCTCCGCCGCTCGCTTCCCGTCAAATGGGGACGGGGACCGCGCCCGGCCCGGGGTGAGCGCCGGAGGGACCCCCTCCGCCCCCCGACCGTTCTCGTCGGCGTCGCGGGGGATCCGCGCGCGAGCCCGCCTCCGCTCCGGGCGCCCGGCCGGGGACGCTCACCGCCGACGGCGAGGGAGTGCCAGCCTCCGGCGGCCACCTCGGCCACGGGCAGCCCCCGCAGGGCCTCCACCGGCCGCGGCTCCCGCTCCGACTCCAGGGTCCCGTGGCCCAGCTGTCCGTGCCTGGCGGGGGGGGGGGGGGGGGGGGGCGCGGCCGGGGTCACCGGGCCCCCCCGGGGCGTCCGTCCCCCCCCGGGCCGCTCACCTGCCGGCGCCCCAGGCGAAGAGGGCCCCGGCGTGGGCGAGCAGCAGCGCGTGGCGGCGGCCCAGGGCCAGCTTGCGGGCCCGCAGCCCGGCCGCCAAGGGCCGGTAGAAGGGGGGCCGGGGGCTGGCGTGTCCGGGTCCGGGCAGCAGGGGCGGCGGGGGTGCGGGGGTCGGGGGCCCGGGGGTCGGGGGCCCGGGGGTCAGGGCCCGCCTCCAGAGGGGCTCCCCGCGCAGCCCCGAGCCGGCCGCCCGCGCCTGCAGCTCGCCCGGTCCCTCCGGCCCCTCCGGCCCCTCCAGCAGCAGGACCAGGTGGCGCTCGGAGCCCAGCAGGTCCCGGCAGCCGGCGGGGAGGCCGCCCGACGCGGAGCCCGACAGCAGCAGACGCCCGCCCTCTGCCACGACACACGACGACACACCACGACGACACACCACGAAGACACACCACGACGACACACCACGAAGACACACCACGAAGACACACCACGGGCCACGACAGAGGGGCCGGCGGGCCGTCAGCGCGGCCACGACCGCCAGGGGGCGCCGGCCCCGCCGACCCAGGGACGAGGGGGCGGGGCTCGCGGCGAGGGGGCGGGGCTCGCGGCGAGGGGGCGGGGCGCCGGGCGCGAGGCCCTGGAGAAAGGCGCGAGGCCTTAGAGCAAGGGGCGGGGCGCCGGGCGCGAGGGAGGGTTGGGGCTCGCGACGAGGGGCGGGGCGTCGGGCGCGAGACCCCCGACAGAGGGGCGGGTCTCGCGGCAAGGGGGCGGGGCGTCGGGAAAGAGGGAGGCGCGCGCTCACCGCCGAGGAAGGCGCTGTAGCTCCAGCTGGGTCGCACCCGCCAGGCGTGGCCGTCGTCTCCGGCGGGGCCCGCGTCCGCCTCCCCTTCGTCCTCGGCGCCGCCTCCCAGCCGCAGCGGCTCCGGGCTGAGCACCGAGCTCGCCGGCCCGGCCCCGCCGGCCCCGCCGCCCCCGCCCAGCGCCTGCCCGAAGCCGCAGAAACCGAAGCCGAACCAGCCCGACCGCCGCGCCATCGTCCCCGGCCCGGCCCGCGCCGCCGGGAACCACGCGGCCCCCCCGCCTCGGCGCCTGCGCACACCCATTCCCCGCCCCTTAGCCCCCGCTCGGCCCCCGCCCCCGGCGCGCAACCGTCCCCGCTCGGCGCATGCGCAGATCCGTCTCCTTTCCGCTCGGCCCCGCCCCTCGACGCACGCGCAGCCCGTGCACGCCCTTTATCTCCGCTCGGCCCCGCCCCCCCGCGATCACGTGGGCAGAGGAGCATGCGTTTCCCCCCCCCACCCCGCGTCACCCATCAAGCAGCCGAAGCCCGTGGTTTCCCACGCTCTCAATTCATTTATTGCTGTGCCCGTGGACTGGCGGGGGTGGGGGGTGGGGTGGGGGGTGGGGTGGGGGGCCGGCTCCCGCTGTCCCCCGGCGGAGTGATCAGCTGGGAGGGGCGAGGAGGGGTCACCTGGTCCCTGGGGTGAGGGGGGAGAGGGGTCACGTGGTCCCTGGGTGGAGGGGGCACGGATGGGCAGAGGAGGTCACGTGGTCCCTGGGGGTGGGGGGGGGCAGATGGGGAGAGAGGGGTCACGTGGTCCCCGGGTGGAGGAGGGGCAGATGGGGAGTAGAGGGGTCGCCTGGTCCCTGGGTGTGGGGGGACGGAGGGGGAGCGGAGGGGTCACCCAGCCCCCCGCCCGAGGAGCGCATCGGTGGCGAGCCGGTAGCGTCAGGAAGGCCGTGGGGCCCAAGACAGCCAGGGCCCGGCCTCCCCCGGGTACCCGCCGACCCCCGGAGGCCGCGGGACCCGGGTGGGCCGCGGGCGGGCGTAGCGGCCGGTGTCGCCCGCGAGCGGCCGGGGGGCCCCCCCGAGCCCTCAGTCCCCCTCCCGGTTGGGCCTGATGAGCCCGTAGGCCACCGCCCGCCCGAGACAGGCGGCGGCGGCGGCGGCCCCGGGCCCCGGCCGGGCCTTGGCCAGGACGCGAGATCTCCAGGGCCTCGCTCTCCATCAGCGCGGCCGCCAGCTCCCGCGACGCCTCCATCATGTTGAGGGCCACCACGGCTCCCCGGTGCTGCAGCTCGGCGCTGGGGCTGAGGAGCAGCGCCTGCAGGATCTCCAGCCAGTGCGTGGTCTGCGGGGCCGGAGTCGGGCCGGGGCCCCGGGCTCAGTCACGCGGCCCCCCGAGCGCTTACCGGGGGCCGGGATACGGGCCGATCGGGGCGGGCACGGGCCCCGGCCCCCGTGGGGCTCTCGGTCTTCGTCCCCACTTCCGAGGTGAGGGAACGGGGGCACAGGGAAGTGAAGCGACTTGCCCCGGGGTGGCCCCCTCCGAGGTCCCTCCGATTCCCAGGCCCGTGCTCTATCCGCTGGGCCACCCTGCTTCTCCCGCCCCTCCTGTCCTCCCTCGGGGGACAGGCACCCGGCCGGGAGGACCGGGAAAACTAACTGTGGTCCCGGACAGGCGCTTACTCTCTGCCGAGTACCGTTTTAAGCGCCGAGGTAGACAGAAGCGAATCGGGTCGGAAACAGTCCCCGTCCCGCTTGGGGCTCGTAGCCTCCGTCCCCCGTGTTTCCGAGGTGGGAACCGAGGCCCAGAGAAGTGACTCGGCCAAGGTCGCAGAGCAGACACGTGGCGGGACCGGGATTAGAACCCACACCCCCCGACTTCCAGGCCCGGCCCTCTCCATCGGACCGCACCGCTTTACTCGCTCTCCTCCTGTCCCCCCTCGGGGCCGAGGGGACCGGCTCCCTCCCGCCCCCCCGAGCGCGTGGGGGCGGCCCGGACTCACCACCTGCGGGATGCGGGCGCAGAGGCGGGGGCAGCAGGCCGTGAGCATGGCCAGCCCGCCCGCCGCCGCCCGCCGCAGCAGCTCATCGTCCTCCCCGCAGTACAGCACCAGCAGCTTCAGCCCGGTCGTTCCCTTCGGCCAGGAAGAGCTCCTGCACCTGCGGAGGGGTCGGGAGGCGAGGGGGAAGACGGTCCAGTGGGCCCCGCGGTCCGGCCCGCGGCCGCCCGCCGCCCCCCCCCCCCCGCGTGGCCCCGGCCGCACCTCCTTGCTCATGGCCATGTTGCACATGCACTCGGTGGCGGCCCGGCGGATCATCTCGTGCTCCTCGAACATGTAGCCCTCGATCATGGGCACCGCCTTCTCCTTCAGGATTTTCTGCCTGCGGGGAGCACGGGGAGCCCTCGGTGAGGCCGCGCCCATGATAATCACACTGATTAGGGGACTCGTTAAGCCAAGTTCTGTTCTGAGTTCTAAGCGCCCGACACAAGCTCATCAGATTGGACACGGCCTCTGTCCCACTAGGGGCTCACGGTCCTAAATCCCCATTTTACAGTTGAGGGACGGAGGCCGCAGAAGTGAAGTCACACAGCAGACCCAGCAGCAGAGCCGGGATTAGAACCCAGGTCCCTCTGACTCCCAGGCCCGCGCTCTATCCACTAAGCCACCCCGCTCCCGGTCCCTTCCCCGGGGGGCCTCGCCACCCCCGCACCCGGCTCCCTACCTGAGGCTCTCGCTGATCCCGCCGACGGTTGGTTCAGGGCCATCAGCGCCTCGAAGTTCTGCAGCCCGGAGCAGTTGAGGCGCAGCAGAAGAAGACGAGGGGGTCGGACCACCTCGTAGATCTGGAACGATCAATCACTGGGATTTACTGAGCGCTCACCGTGCGCAGACCGTTGCGCTTAAGCGCAGCCGGGAGAGGACGACGCGACACAATCAGCAGACCGTTCCCCGCCCCTGACGAGCTGGGCGGTTTAGAGGGGGACACGTATATTAACGAGATACTTTATAATGTTGTAATTTAAAGAGGTACGTAAATGCGGCGGGGTCGGAAGGTGGGGGGCGAGTATCAGAACGCTCGAAGGTCACACGCCGCCAGCCCGCCTGGCGTCAGGCTGCAACGGACAGGCCACCCCGCAGTCACCCCCCGAAAGGGACCGGCGGCTGTCCCCTCCCCGACCCGCCGGGGGAGAAGGGGGCCGTCAGGTCGGAGAGGAGGGAGGAGGAGGAAGGGGAATCGACCTCTCTTCCAGGGAAGGTCATCTCCGGATTGGAGGTGATGTGATCTTAGGCGAGGGCCTGGGCCGCCTTGGTCTGCCCCGTGTCGGTGCCCTCCAGAAGCCAGCGGGAGGAGCGCCTTGCGGAGAGAGGGACAGAGAGCCCAAGGTGAGGCGGGCTGGGGGGATGGCCGGGAACGTCGCCTCCGCGCCTCCCCCTCTGGGGACGCCGGGCCCCCACCGGCCCATCCCAGACCACGCCCCCGCCCTCAGGGAGACCGCGGCCCAGGGGCGCATCTCGTCCGCCGGCCGTCTTACCCGGGCATCCCTGGCACCCCGCTCCACTCTTGCCACCCCCCTGGGCAACCACGGTCCCCGCTCCTGCCGCTTCCCTGCACCAAAGCCAGGAACACTCTGGCGGGAAGAGGACCGTCGCGCCAGGATTTTCCGGGGGGGGGCTCCCCGCGGCCCCCCGCAGCCCGGCCCATCAGGCCCCACCTGGGGGCCCGGGGGCACCAGGCTTCTCCCCGTGCCCTGGCGCTGAGAGGGAGCAGGGTTTTCGCTCTTTGGGGCCCTCCCCCTTTCCCCCCCACCCCGGCCCCGAGAGCCAATCCCGAGGGGGGCCCCTCCCCCGAGCCCCCACCCCCCACCCGCCGCCCCTTCCGCCAGACCTCGAGATTCCAGCTCCCGGCTAGGGATCGGTCAGCGCCGGGCTCCTCGCTCTTCACCATGCAGGTCAGGGCCGACACCGGCGCCGGCTGCCAGCAGCTTCTGCCACGCCGCTTCCCGCACAAAATCGGGCTTGTCCTGTAGGGAGGGGGCCCGGCTCAGGGAGGAGAACCCCCCGCCCCCCGGCAACGATGCCCAAACTCCCCTTCGCTTGGGCAGCAGGGGCACTGAAGGTGAGCTCCAAGGAAGAACCTCCGGGCAGGGCGGCGGGGGTCCGACCGTCTCCGCTGGGGGACTGGGGCCAGGCCTTCCCGGAGGCTGGGGATAGATGGGGGCGACCAGGCCGGCCTCTGGCCTCCCGGGAGGGTGGGGTCTGGCCCGACCTGCCCCCGCCCCCCGCCTTCACCTTGGGGTGCTGCTCGGGCACGTGCTGCTTGGCATACTTGGCCAGCTTCCAGCAACTGGGGGTCGGGGCTCCTCGTGGGTCGTAGGCTGTTGGTGCAGTTGACCAGCGTCGAGGCCACGGCGAACAGCACCGACCTCTCCTCCGACTGCAGGACCACAAGGAGGTCAGCCGGCTGCCGCCTTTTTTTTTAAAAATTGGTATCTGTTAAGTGCTCGCTACGTGCCAGGCACTGTATACTAAGTGCTGGGTAGATACGTGCTAATCAGGTTGGACACGGTTCACGTGGGGCTCACGTTCTTCATCCCCATGTTACAGATGAGGGAACTGAGACTCAGAGAATAAACATGATGATGATTCTGGTATTTATCGAGTGCTCACTACCTTCCGGGTACTGTATTAAGCACGGGGTGGGGTAATAATAATAACGTCGGTATTTGTTAAGCACTTACTAGGCGCCAGGGACTGTTCTAAGCGCTGGGGTAGAGACAAGGTCATCAGGTTGTCCCACGTGGGACCCACGGTCTTCATCCCCATTTTAGATCCAAGTTGATCAGGTTGGACCCAGCCCGTGGGGCTCGGTCTCAATCGCCATTTTACGGATCAGGGAATTGAGGCCCAGAGAAGAAGAAGGATGATAACTCTGGTATCTGTTGAGCATTCACTGTGTGCCAAGCACTGTACTGAGCCCTGGGGTAGATACGAGCCAGTCGGAGTGGACACAGACCACGTCCCACGTGGGCTTCGATCTTAATCCCCACTTTACAGGTGAGGTAACTCGGGCCCAGAGAAGTGAAGTGGCTTGCCCCGGGCCGCACGGCAGAAGAAGTGGTGGAGCCGGGATTGGAACCAGGTCCGCGTGGCCGCCGGACCGATGCTCTGGCCCACTAGGCCACGCCGCCGTCGCCCCGTCCCCCCGTCCCCGCCTGCGGCGGGGGACGACTCTGGCCAGGATCTGGCGCTCTGCGCCGTGAGCTTCCGCCTAAGGGCAACCGGGCGACTCCCGGGCCAGGCCGGGACCTGCTTTTGGGCCTCCTGCGAGTCCCGGGGAGGCCCCACCCCCCGCCCCACCGTGCAGGGCACCGCCAGCAGCCCGCCCCCCGCCCTCCCCGGAGGGCGAGAGCTTCGGGCCGGGCTTCCGGAGGATCTCTGCCCCGCGGGCCGGGCGGCGCCCCCGAGCCCCACGCCGGCGTGGCTACCTGGCCGAGCTGGAACATGGCCTTCAGGGCCTCCTCGTCCTCCACCAGCTCCTCTTTCACGTCCGCGTCGAAGGTCAGGTAGGCCAGGCCCTCCACTGCCCAGCGCCGCGTGCCCGGGTCCATGTCGCGTTGCACAGCCACCTGGCGGGGAGGCACGGGGCGGGGCGCTGGCTGACCGCGTCCCCCCCAACCCCCCGCCCCGGGCCGGACCAGACCGGACCGTCGGGGCCCCGCTCACCTGCGACACTGCTTGGCCAACTTGAGGGTGGAGCCCTCGGCGAACTGCTTCATGCTGATGTCCGTCCCCCCGGCCGAGCCCAGTTTGCAGAGCCCCTGTGGGGGAGCGGGGAGTGGAGGGTGAGAGCTCCGGGAGGAACGGAGAGAGAGATGTCCACACCCCCTCCCCCCCATCGCCCATCCGGCCTGCCCTCTGGTCTCTGAGGGAGGTCCGGCTGTGTGACCTTGGGCAAGTCACTTCTCCTTCTCTGGGCCTCAGTTCCCTCATCTGGAAAGTGGGGATGAAGACCGTGGGCCCCAGGTGGGATGGGGACTGACTCCACCCCAGCGCTCGGTACGGTGCCTGTCCCAGAGTAAGGGCTTAACGAATATCACGGTTATCATTATTATAAGGCTGCCATGGCGTGGGCCCACCAGGGTGGCCTCTGCGCGCCTAGGAAAATGGCGGATAGCAGCGGAAACCCGGCGCGCGGACTCGGATAATGGGACCTGTTTAAGCGCTTACTATGTGCCAAGCGCTGCTCTAACTGCCACGGCAGATACAGGTTGGACACAGTCCCCGTCCCACGTTGGGGCTCACAGTCTTAACCCCCATTTTACACACGAGGCAACTGAGGCCCAGAGACGTGCAGTGACTTTCCCAAGGTCACACAGCAGACGCATGGCGAAAGCGGGATAGGAACCCAGGTCCCTCTGCCTCCCAGGCCCACGCTCTCTCCACGGAGCCACCGCTGCTTCGGGCGGCCCGGTCCCCGGCTCACCACCAGCGCCCGGATGCGGATGGTGTCCCTGTCGCTGCGTTTGTAGAGGTCCTTGAGCAGGGCGACGCCGTTGGCGGTGATGAAGGAGGCGCGCTTGGCCTTGCCAGCCGCGTGGATCAGCGTCTCCACCGCCAGGAGCTGCTCCGTCTCGCGCTCCGAGGCGCACAGCGCGATCACGCCCTCCATGACGCCGCCCAGCTCCAGGGCCCGATTCCCGGCCTCGCTGGGGCCCTGCAGGAGGCACGAGACCGTCTGGATGGCCCGCAGCTTCCCGGCCGGTCCTTGGCCCTCAAACCAGCTCCTAGAATGATGATCGTGGTATCTGTCAGGCGCTCACTAGGTGCCGGGCACTGCGCTAAGCGCGGGGTGGATACAAGCAAACTGGAGTGGACGCGGTCCCCGTCCCGGGTGGGGCTCACGGACTCTATCCCCATTTAGACATGAGGTGAGTTGCCCGGGGTCACGCAGCAGACAAGTGGTGGAGCTGGGATTAGACCCCACAACATCGCCAAGATCCGCCCTCTCCTCTCCATCCGAACGGCTACAAGCTCTCATAACATCCCGGCTGGACGATTGCGTCAGCCCTCTCTCTGATCTCCCATCCTCTCCGTCTCTCCCGCTCCTCAAAAACCTCCAAGTGGTTGCCTAGCAACCTTCGCGCGAAGCAAAAACTCCTCACTCTGGGCTTCAAAGCTGTCCATCCCCTGGCCCCCTCCTACCTCGCCTCCCTTCTCTCCTTCTCCTGCCCACCCCGCACGCTCCGCTCCTCACTGGGCCTCGTTCTCGCCCGTCCCGCCGTCGACCCCCGGCCCCCGTCCTCCCGCTGTCCTGGAATGCCCTCCTCCTCACCTCCGCCCGAACTCTCGTCCCCTTCAAAGCGCCTGCCGAGAGCTCACCTCCCCCAGGGGGCCTTCCCAGACTGAGCCCTCCCTTTCCCTCCGCTCCTTCTCCCATCCCCATCGCCCCCACTCCCCTCTCTCTGCTCTACCCCCTTCCCCTCCCCACGACACTTGTGTGTATTTGTATATATTATTTCCTCTATTTTATTTTAACGATGTCTATATATCTATGATTCTATTTACCTTTTTCCGATGTCGGTATCGATGCCCTGACTACTTGTTCTGTTTTGCTGTCTCCCCCTTTGAGACTGTGAGCCCGTCGTTGGGCAGGGATTGTCTCTATCTGGTGGCCGAACTGTACGTTCCACCGCTAGTCCAGCGGCCTCCTGCACACAAGTAAAGCGCTCAATAAATCGCGACTGATGAATGAAACCCGACATTGCGACTCCCAGGCCTAGTGCTCTATCCCCTACTGCGCTCGGCTGCGTCTCTTCAAAGGGCCCACAGCACGCGGAGACTACCAGCGGCAGACTGGGAGAGACGCTTCAGGATTCAAAGTCAAGGGGAGCAGGCCAGGGGACAGCTCTGAGACATCACCCCATCCCTTCAGCCCCTTGCCCGGCTGGGAAAAACCCGGGAGGGCCCCGGCCCAGGGAGGAGAGGGAGAAGGCGAGGGCTGGTTTTCTGGGGGAAGCCATGCAGGGCAGGTGTGTGGCCTAGGACCCTGGGAGGGTCGTTCTGCACGGGGCCTCCTCTCCCCGTTACAGGCAGACTTCCCCTCTAAAATCCTTTTGGGGGCAGGGAGTGGATCTGTCCTACTGTTACAGCGAATCGGGCAAGCAGTGTGATATCTGAACACTAACTAAGCGCTTGGGAAAGTATAACACAACGATACAACCGACACATTGCCTACCCAGACAGAGCTTACACTGAGCGTTTAGTACAGCGCCTCGGCACACAAGTAAGAGCTCAATAAAACGACCGACTGATCGCCTGACTTCCCCGGGGGCGGGCCCCCTTACTTGATGTAGCTCTCACAGAAGCCGGTGGAAGTTTTCGCGCTCGGCGTCCCCCTTCAGGTCATCAGTAGAGCTTGTTGAGGAGGACCGAGGCGCTCATGCGCGTGTTCTCCGTCACGGCCCCCCCCCGGGGGTCTCCGTCACCGAACCCCCGACGTCCAGGATCTTCTTCAGACCTAGAACGAACGCCCGGCTCGGCTGTGGCCCGGTTCTCCCCCGTGCCCCCGGCGGAGCGGAACCAGGGCCGGGGAGGGGGCTCGGTGGCTGACGCCGGCCAACGGCTCGTTTGCCCGGCACGACGGGCTTTTGGCTGCTGGGGGGGGTCGGGGGCGACTGTTGGCAGGGGCCAGAGGGGTTTGGATAATCCCTGGGCCAGCTGTCCGTGGGGAGGAGGAGAAACGCCGGGACACGGGTGTCATCCCCACCGAGCCAGGAGAATGCCCGGCCCCTAGCTCTCCACCGAGCAGGAACGTGTCGGCTGATTCCGTTGGACTGTCCTCTCCCAAGCACTTGGTACAGTGTTCCACACATAGTCAGCGCTCAATAAATACCACCGACTGATTGACGGGCGGCTGGGCTGCCGTGGGGAAGACGAGGAGCTAATATTCTTACAGGGCAGGTGGACAGGGGACCGGGGGTCACGGGGCAGGTGCCGGACAGGAGGACGGGATGGGATGGCATAGGGGCAGGTGGATGGATGGGGGGCCGGGGTGGGGTGCCGGAGGGTGGGGGGATGGAAATAGGGCCATGGTGGGGCACCGCGGGGGCCGGGCGGACGGACGGGGGCCAGGGAGGGGTGCCCCAGGGGCAGGCGGGCCCGTACGCGGAGTTTCGGGTCCCCGGCCCGGGCCCTTACCGTGGTCTATGACCCAGAGGGCCAGGCCGTTGTCGGGGTCCCGCAGCGATTTCCGGGGAACCACTTTGATGAGCAGGGTCAGCGCGTTGTCCCGGCCCTGGGCGGGGATCCCGGCCTGGGTCAGCACCTCCAGGAGGCTGCCGATCAGCAGCTTCAGCTCCCGGGCGGGATCTGCCGGGGAAGCGCTCGGTGGGTACCGGCGATCGGTTGCGACGGGGTGCCGAGGAGGCCCCGTGTCGGACCGGGCCGGGGAGAGGCGCTGGAAGGCCGACGCCCCTCCAGCTCTGGGTCGTGGGGAGTGGGCGGGGACCTGTCCGGCACCGGGGCAGAATGCCCTCCGCTCATCCGCTCACCCACGATGATGGCGCCCTCCTTCCCGCCGAAGTTCTTCTTGGTCCCCTCCTTGAGGGCGTCGAACATGACCTGCAGCAGGTGGCAGGCGGCCAGCGAGACTTGCGGGCTCTCCGCCCCCAGGGTGCCCACCACTCGCCGGGTGCCCAGGACGCTCAGGATCGCCACCGTCTGCGGGGGTCGGATGCCTCAGTCCGGGCCTCTCCCCGGGCCCGCCCCACCCCAGCTGGGAAAGCAGGGTCAGACACCAGCAAGGACGGGACAGACACGGCCCCCCCCCCAACCCTTTTTTAATGGTATTTACTAAGCGCCTACTACGTGCCTGGTACTATACTGAGCGCTGGGGTGGACACGAGCAAATCGGGTTGGACACAGTCCCTGTCCCACATGGGGCTCACAGTCTTAACGGCTCACATTTTACGGTTGAGGTAACCGAGGCACGGAGAAGCTAGGTGACAGGCCCGAGGTCTCCCAGCAGACAAGTGGCAGAGCCAGGAATTAGAACCCAGGTCCTTCTGACTCCCAGGCCTTTTCCACTATGCCACGCTGCTTCCAGCTGAAGTCCTTCTTCGCGCTGGGGCCTTCGAGGACGGGGGAAGCCGGGGAGGGACCCACTTTCCAGCGCAGCTGCAGCAGGGCTGGTCCTGAACGCTGCCCCGTGGCCCGTCTCCCCCAGACCCACCGGAGCCTCAGGTTGGGTGGTGGCCCTGGCCCGAGGGAAGGCGTCTGGACCGGGATCTCCTGGACTTGTCTGGGGACATCTGGGTCTTTCCCGGGCCCGGGGGTCCACCCGCTCCCAACCCCCTCGCCACCCCGGGAGGCCCCGGATGGTGACGGTGTCCGGGCGCCAGAGATCCTCACCCCGACCCGGGCTGACCCTGGTTCTAGCACCCTAGGGAACGTTTCTTGCTACGTTTCACTCTCCCAGGCACTCAGTGCAGCGCTCCGCACAGAGTGAGCGCCCCCTAAATCCTCCTGAACTGGATGAGGGAATAATGTCGAACTGGAGCAGAGGATCTTGAGTGAACAAAATGGGTCCAGGTGGGTTGGGGAAGCGGGGGAAGCTGCTTCCTCTGTGAGGTGGCCCTTGGGGTGGCCAGGAATGGAAGTCCACACCTCCAAGCCAGGGGCAGCAGTCCTGGCCTCCGGCCGGAAATGCATCTATTTATCGTTACCCCCGGCCTCTCCGAGTGCTTACTACAGTGTTCTGCACCCAGTAAGCGCTCAATAAATACAACTGACTGACTGAGAGGGGAGCACCCAAACCTGGCTCCACCCAGCTGGGGAAGCAGCGTGGCCTAGTGGAGAGAGCACGGGCCTGGGAGTCAAAGGGGCCTGGGTTCTATTCCCTGCTCGCTCCGCCCCTAGTCTGCCGTGTGACCTCGGGCAAGTCACTTCACCTCTCCCGGCCTCCATTCTCTCGTCTGTAAAATGGCGACTAAGACCGTGAGCTTTCTGTGGGACGGGGACTGTGTCCGACCTGCTTCGCTTGCATCCGCCCCAGTGCTCAGTACGGTGCCTGGCACGTGGCAAGCGCTTAAGAAATACCGTTCAAAACCAGCAAAAAAGCCAGATGCGTTTCGGGGCCAACCTGATCTCTCCCTCTCCGTCACCACCCGCCCCGGCGAGGGGCTCCGGAGGGCGGCGGGTCCCAGGCCCCGTCCCGCTCACCCGGGCCTGATGCTCGGAACAGAGTCCGACCAGCGTGCGCAGGGCCGCCAGCATCAGGTCGGCCTCGCCCGTGTCCAGCAGCCGCAGCAGGAGCCGGGCCCCGTCGCTCTGGAAGATCTTCTCGGCGCCCGCGTCCTCCCGGGCCAGCACGATCAGGTTCTGGGCTGCCTGCGGAAGAAGGTGGAGGAGCGTCGCAGTGGGCGCTCACACCCTGTCACGAGGGGTCCCGGGGCCAGCCCGGCGAGTCCAACGAAAATCCCGGTTGCCAAGATCCCCGGGATCCCTCACCGGGCCCAACCGTGGCTTCTGGGTTGAGCCCTCCCCCCGGCCCCCCGGCCCCTCCGGAGCCCCCAGGTCCCGGCCCTCCGCGAGGGGGCAATTTCCACCGCAGCCGGCCACTCTTCGGTCCTCCCGGGATGGAACAAGGCCCGGGAGAAGCCGCGGCGGGGACCGGGGGGCCGCCACTCTGCCCGAGGTCCCCGGGGGTCTGTCGGGGGCTGGTACCTTCTGCTTTTTTTCCGTGCCTTTCTCCTCGGGGTCCAGTAATATCTTGAACATCTGCTCCACTTTGGAGTCCGTCGACTGACTGTACCGCACCTGAGACCCGACGCCAGACACACCAGCAACCCCCGACCGTGTCACCTCTGCTCTCTGCTCCTCGCTAATCCCCGCCCGGCCCGGGACCCCAGGCTGACCCAGGGCTCACCCCAGGCCTGACCGGTCAGCTCGGAGAAAGAGGCCGCGTGGCCTAGAGGAAAGAACCGGGGCCCGGGAGTCCGAAGGACCTGGATTCTAATCCCGGCTCCGCCACCTGTCTACCGCGTGACCACGGTCACTTCACTTCTCTGGGCCTCCGTTACCTCATCCATCAGATGGGGATGAGACCCCGTTCTCCCTCCTACATAGATGGTGAGCTCCATGTGGGACAGGGACTGTGTCCGACAATTAACCTGGACCTCCCCGGCGCTCAGGAAAGTGTCTGACACATAGTAAGCGCTTAATATCTTTTTTTTAAAAAAAGCTATGACGGTGGGGTGGTGGGGATAGACGGCAACTTCCAGCGGTCCCCGGAGGGCTCTTTCCCTTTCTCGGTTATTGTCAATTTGGCCTTGGAGGAGACCCCCACCCCCCACCCCGCCCCTCCATCTCTCCTCTGAACTGGGGGGCAAGAGGGGTCTCAGTTGAGCTGAGCCCCTCCCTGGTGCTGTTGGCAAATGAGGAGCAGCAGACTTAACCCCCTCACCCCCAATCTGGGCTTCCCGGGGTGAGAGCCCTCCGCTTCCCCGGTCCTCTCTCTGGCTTTCCCATGTCGGTCGATAACCCCAGCGCTCAGAACGGTGCCAGGTAAGTGCTAGAAAGACCTGGGTTCTGATCCCGGCTCCACCACTTGTCTGTTGTGTGAACCTGGGCAAGTCCCTTCACTTCACAGTTCCTCAGTTACCTCATCTGTAAAGTGGGGATTAAGACCGTGAGCCCCACGTGGGACAGGGAGTTTGTCCAACTTGACGGCTCTGATCTCACCCCGGCTAGACTAGGCATCGGCCTCCTCGCCTCCAGTCTCTCCCCTTCCAATCTCTCCCGGCCGCCGGGGCCAGGACCGTCTTCCTGAGGCGCTGCCCGGCCCACAGCTCTCCTCGCTCCAAAGCCCTCCGCTGGCTCCCCTCGCTGCTCCATATCAAGCCAAGACCCCTCCCGGTCGGCTTCGAGGCTCTCCGCTACCTGGCTCTGCCACACCTTTCCCTTCTCCTTTCGGGTATTCCCCAACTCCCTTTTTTCCCCATCTGTCCCATGTTCTCGTTCTCTCTTTCTCCCTCCCTCTCTCTCATTTTATTTCTTAAGCAATCTGTGCCAGGCACTGTACTAAGCACTGGAGTAGATGCAAGCTAAACAGGTTGGACGCAGTCCATGCCTCACCTGGGGCTCGCCGTCTTACTCCCCATTTTACAGATGAGGTCACTGAGGTCCGGAGAAGCGAAGCAATCCGCCCAGGGTCACAGAGCAGACTAATGGCAGAGTCAGAATTAGAACCTACGTCCTTCGGACTCCCAGGCCCGGCTCTACTCAGTAGGCCACGCTGCTCGACACGTCCGCCTCCTTCCCCTCACAGCTGCTGTTCCGCCAGCCTGGAACTCCCTCCGCCCCAGTCCAACGGGCCACAGCTCTCCCCATCTCCAAAAAAAAAAGCCTACCTCCTCCTCCTCCTCCTCGATGAACTCCAACAGCCCAAGTGTCTGACCTAAAAATCTTCCATTTTCCCTCGGCACGTACGTTCGTAGGTACGATCGACTGTACCGTCGCCTAATCCTGATTACCCCAACTGCAATGATTTTTCTGACCGTCTCCCATATCAGAGCGTACGCTCCTCGTGGCAGAGACCGTATTCTCGTACTTCTGGACTTTACATCCAGTGGCACAATAAAATCTCGCCGCCTCCCACAAGCCTTTCCCGATTCTTTCCCAGCACCCCAAGTCCTATAAATCCAAATACCCACCTCCTCTGGCGGTTTGAGCGTATTTATTCCTCCCCGCAGACTTTCGTGTACGTGTTCGTTCAGTCCCGTATTCGCTCGCTCTGACTACTCTATCTGTAAACATTTTTAAGTCTGTCTCCCCCGTTCGCCTGTAAGTTCCTGATTCCACCGCATCTTCCCCGGCGTTTAGTAATAATAATGATGGTATTTGTTAAACGCTTACTACGTGCCGAGCACCGTTCTAAGCGCTGGGGTAGACGCGGGGTCATCGGACGGTCTCACGTGGGACTCACGGTCTTCATCCCCATTTTACAGATGAGGTAACTGAGGCCCGGAGAAGTGAAGTGGCTTGCCCAAGGTCACCCAGCAGACAAGCGGCGGAGCCGGGATTAGAACTCACGGCCTCCGACTCCCAAGCCTGGGCTCTTTCCCCTGGGCCATACTGTCAGCACAGAGGCTGGCACAGAGTACGCACTGAACTACCACTGATATTATTACAGCGGGGATTACGTCGCTTCTTCTTTTCGTGACCAGTGGCATTCGTTGAGCGCTTACCGCGTGCGGAGCACCGTACTAAGCGATGGGGGAGAGGACACCGCAACAGAGTCGGAAGACACGTTCCTTGCCTACAAGGAACTTTTACGTCTCGAGGTGAAGCTCACAGTATAGTTTGTCCCACAGCTCACGGCAACGCAGTGCCCAAGCGGGTGTTCAATAAATAATAGTACTACTAAAGGAAGAGATGAAATTGGGCCCCCCTTCTCTTGCTATAAACCAATTATCCCAGAAGTCTTTCTGCTCCCGGAGTATCAGTTAATTGACGGTGTTTATTGAGCACTTACTGCGTGCAGGACACTGTACTCAACTCCTGGGAGAGTAGGACACAACCATCTACTTATTATTTTGTTACACTGTACTCTGCACACAGGGAGCACTCGATAAATCCGATCGACTGACCGACCGACTGACGGTACAACAGACACGGTCCCCGCGGAGTATCCGCCTCGATCACGACCACCGGTTTCTGGGTGTGTTTCTTTTTCTACAGTAACCCACGGCGGTTCCGGCGGCCCGGGCGTGGACCTCCGCGACCCTCGGCTTCTCTTCGGCCCCCGGCCCGCCCCTCCCCTCCCGTCCCCCGGCCATACCTTCTCCTGAATCTGGCTGCCGAGGGCACGCATGGCCTCCTGGAAGACTCTGTTCTTGGGCTCCAGGCTGACGCAGCGCTTCAGGTCGAGGACGGCCTGGTCCAGGCGGCCCAGCTTCTCTAGCGCCTGGCTCCTGCGGAACAGCGCCTTCACGTCCCCGCCGTCGGCCTCGATGGCTGAGCACGAACGGGAGCGGCGTCAGGGCTCCGCGGGGCGCTCCACGGAGCGCCCACGGGTCTCCGAGCCGGGGCGGCGACCGGTGGGGGGCGGGGGGCCCGGACTGGTGTACGGGCGCGTCTCGGGACCGCCGGAGGAGGCGGGGGGTGGGGTGCGGCCGGCCAGGAGCAAACGGCTGGGCAGGTGGGAGAGACAGAGAAGAGAGGAGCAGTCCCAGGAGAAGCTGACAGTCCCGGCCTAAGGGAGAGAGAAGCGTGTGACCAGCGCAGAGACCCCGAGCCCGCACCGCGGATACCTCTGGATGCGTCAGCTTCGGCTTTGGGATAATCCTCCTGCGGGAAGAGAGAGAGAGAGAGAGAGAGAGAGAGAGAGGGGGGATTCGTGGTCCGGACCCCGCCACCACCCTTGCGCCTCGGAGCCTGGGCCCGGGCCCACCTCCCCGCTCCCCGGATTCGTCCCTGGTCCAACAGAAACAGTGACGTTCTCTCGCCCGGGAGAGGAAAGGAACCCAGGGGGTATTTCTGGGGCCTTCCCCGAGTCACCCGACCGAGCCGTGCAATCCCAACAGCCTCCTCGGCGCTGGGGATTCCTCCTCGATTTGTTTAGCCTCTTGTGCCTGTCACACACATCTGATCTCTCTCTCTCAACTACGGCACGTGCATCCACCGAGGCCCCACCGTGACCTCATTCCAACGGACAATTGTTCTCCCCACCTACAAAGCCTTATTAATTATGGCACTTGTTAAGTACTTACTTTGTGCCAGGCACTGTACTAAGCGCCAGGGTGGATTATCTTTCTACAGAAAAGCTCTGGGCGTGTAACCCCCCTTCCTCCAAAATCTCCAGTGGTTGCTTGAGTATCAAGCAAAAACTCCTCATTCTTGGCTTCAGACCTGTCCATCCCCTTGCCCCCTCCTATCTCACCTCCCTCCTCTCCTTCTACTGCCCACTCCGCACACTCCGCTCCTCTGCCGCCGCTCACCTCCTCACGGTCCCTCGTTCTCGCCTGTCCCACCGTCGACGCCCGGCTCACGTCCTCCCGCCGTCCTGGAATGCCTTCCCTCCTCACTTCCGCCAAACTACCTCTCTTCCTCTCTTCAAAGCTCTACTGAGAGCTCACCTCCTCCAGGAGGCCTTACCGGACTAAGCCCTCCTTTTCCTCTGCTCCTCCTCCTCTCTCCATCGCCCCGACTCGCTCTCTCTTCTCTAACCCCCTCCCCGCCCCACAGAACTTGTGTATATATTATTCTATTTATTTTAATGTGTATATATCTATAATTCTATTTACTTATATTGAGGCTATTGATGCCTGTTTATTTGTTTTGATGTCTCTCTCCCCCCTCTAGACTGTGAGCCTGCAGCTGGGCAGGGATTGTCTCTATTTGTTGCTGAACTGTACTTTCCAAGCGCTCAGTACGGTGCTCTGCGCACAGTAAGCGCTCGATAAGTACGACTGAATGAACGGATGAATATAAGCAAATCGGGATGGACGGGGTCCCCCGTCCCACCCGGGACTCGCAGTCTCGGTCCCCATTTTACAGATGAGGTAACTGAGGCCCAAAGAAGTGAAGTGACTTGCCCAGAGTCCCACAGCAGATGAGTGGCGGAGCCGGGATTGGAACCCATGACCCTCCGACTCCCAGGCCCGTGCTCTATCTACTATACGACGCTGCTTCTCATTATTGAAGTCACTTAACTTCTCTGTGCCTCAGTTACCTCATCTGTAAAATGGGGATTAAGACTGTGAGCCCCACGCGGGACAACCTGATTCCCCTGTGTCTACCCCAGCGCTTAGAACAGTGCTCTGCACATAGTAAGCGCTTAACAAATACCAACATCTCCTCCGAGAGGGCTTCCCCGGTGAAGCCTCTTCTCCCTTCTCCCACTCCCTTCTGCGTCGCCCTGACTCGCTCCCTTTATTCACCCCTCCTACCGGCCCTTACGTACATATCTGAAATGTATTTCTATCCACGTCTGTCTCCCCCTCTAGACCGTGAGCTTGTTGTAGGAGGGGAATACGTTATATTGGACTCTTCCGAGCGCTCGGGAAGGTGCTCCGCACCCGGTAAGCGCTCAGTAGATATGATCGACCGATGCTGAGGGTAGAGATCACGACGTCTGTGGTACCGTACCCTCCCAAACGCTCAGTGCAGGGCTCCGCACATAGCGAGCGCTCAGCAAACACCACCGATCTTCTGACTGAACCGTCTGGAACTTCGGTCTGGTCCCGCCTAGGACACTGCCCTGCTTACTACGGAGGCGCAGCCCGTGGCGGGGGAAGCTACGTGTTCGGGCGGGTGGTACTTGGCGGACGCCTCCCGTTCGGTTGGCAACCTCCCCTGCGGGCGGAGACCGAGGCTCTTTTTTTAACTTGGAGCTGCCGGGCCCAGTCTGAGCTCCCCGCCCAGAGCAGGCAGCGGGCACCGGGATTCGTCCGGCGGGCGACTGAGAGCCTGAGCCTCCGCCTCCTGGAGGAGCGACTCCTGGGTGTCAGCTGGGAGCGGGGGCGGGCGCGCGTGACGGACGTTCCCGACCTCACCGGGCTCCTGGGTTTGGTCTCCTGCCCCCTAAAACCGTGGTGTGCGCGCATACGTAGGGATTGCCTCTATCTGTTGCCCGATGGCTCATTCCAAGCGCTTAGCTGAGTGCTCTGCACGCAGTAGGTGCTCAATAAATGCGACTGACTGAATATGAGTGTGTGCGTGAGGGAAGGGAGGGCCTTCCCCAACGAGGCCCTAATTTCCCCTCCTCCCACTCCCTTCTGCAACGCTCCTGCATTTGGATCTGTTCCCTTTACTCGCTCCTCCCTCATTCCCACAGCACTGACTCCCATATCTGGAAATTTATTTATTTCTATTAATGTCCGTCTCCCCTTCTAGACCGTAAGCTCGGCGGCGGCACGGAACGTGTCTTCCAACTCTGTCACTCTGGACACTCCCGAGCGCTTGGTACGGGGCTCTGAACGTAGTAAGCGCTCCAAAAGAGAAGGAGCGTGGCCCAAGTGGACGGAGCCCAGGCCCGGGCGTTAGAAGCACCTGGATTATAATCCCGGCTCAGCCACCTGCCTACTGTGGGACTTGGGGCAAGTCGCCTCACTTCTCTGTTCTCTCATCTGTAAAATGGGGATGTAAGGGTGGGACGGGGGCCGATTCCACCCCGAGAAGCGGCTTGGCGTAGTGGATAGAGCACGGGCCCGGGAGCCAGGTCACGGGTTCTAATCCCCGTCGCCGCTCGTCGGCCGCGTGACCTCGGGCAAGCCGCTTCCCTTCTCTGTGCCTCGGTTCCCTCATCTGCAAAATGGGGTTTGAGACCGGGAGGCCCACGTCGGGCCGCGGACCGTCGATTCGCTTGTATGCTCCCCAGCGCTCAGCACGGTGCCCGCCACACAGTAAGCGCTTAACAGACACCATGAGAGTAAACGGATGCGACGGATGGATCGGGCAGGAGGACAGCGGCCTGGCTCGTGGCCGGGCAAGGTCCCGGTCCCCCGGGGACTCACCAGCTTGAGGTGGCAGGCAGCTCGGTTGCGGTGCAGCACGGCCCGGTCCCCCGGGGCGGCGGGCAGGCGGAGGGCCAGCGTGTAGGCCGTCAGGGCCCCCTCGAAGTCCCCGCTCTTGAACAGCTCGTTGCCTTCCTCCCGCAGCCGGGCTGCGCGGGCCTGGGGGGCGAGAAAGGGGCTCTGGACCCACCGGGCACCTCCAGGGTGGCCCCCGGGGTGACGAGGGGTCGGGTAAACAGGGTTGGGGAAAGGAGGAAGGAGCGAGGGAACGACTCACGGTCCCCTTGACTGTCGCCTCGTCGCGGGCAGGGAACGGGTCTGAAAAATCTCTAATGTCGCACTCTCCCACGTGCGTAGCACAGCGCTCTGCACGTAGTAAGACAGCACTGATGGGTTACGGCGTGGCTCAGTGGAAAGAGCCCGGGCTTGGGAGTCAGAGGTCGTGGGTTCTGATCCCGGCCCCGCCACTTGGCAGCTGGGTGGCTCTGGGCAAGCCAGTTGACTTCTCTGTGCCTCGGTGACCTCATCTGTACAAATGAAGGTTGTGAGCTACTTTGTATCTACCCCTGCGCTTAGAACAGTGCTTGGCACAGAGTAAGCGCTGAACAAAAACCCACATTACCATTACCGTCCGTGTCGTCCTCTAGACTCTAAACTCAGTACGGGCAGGGGGTGTTTCTGCTAATTCTGTTGGGTTGGACGCTCCGAAGTGCTTAGTATAGTGTTCTGCACATAGTAAGCGCTCATGGCTCAGTGGAAAGAGCAGGGGCTTTGGAGTCAGAGGTCATGAGTGCCCAGCTCTGCCACTTGTCAGCTGTGTGACTGTGGGCAAGTCACTTCACTTCTCTGGGCCTCAGTTCCCTCATCTGTAAAATGGGGATTAAGACTGTGAGCCCCATGTGGGACAACCTGATTCCCCCGTGTCGCCCCCAGCGCTTAGAACAGTGCTCTGCACATAGTAAGCGCTTAACAAATACCAACATTATTATTATTAACAGATACCCTCCCAACGCATTACACTTTAACGACTGTATCTCCTTATGGGCAGGGAAGGGGCTGATTCAGTTGGGTTGGACGCTCCCAAGCGCTTAGTATAGTGCTCTGCACCTAGTAAGCGCTCAACAGATACCCTCCCAACGCATTACACTTTAACGACTGTATCTCCTTATGGGCAGGGAAGGGGCTGATTCAGTTGGGTTGGACGCTCCCAAGCGCTTAGTATAGTGCTCTGCACATAGTAAGCGCTCAACAGATGCCTCCCCAACGCATTATATTAACGACCGCGTCTCCTTATGGGCAGGGAGGGGGCTGATTCTGCTTTGTTTTGGACCCCCCCCCCCCGCCCCGCCCCGCCAAGCGCTCAGTACAGTGCTCTTTGCAGAATCAGCACCCACTAATTAGCACTAATTATACCGAGGCCTGCGTCCCCCTCTAGACGGGACACGCGCTAGGGCTGGGTAGAGCCCGCGTGGCTCGGGGGCAAGAGTCAGGGGTCATGGGTTCGAATCCCGGCCCCGCCCCTGGTCAGCTGGGTGACTTCGGGCGAGTCACTTCTCTGGGCCTCGGTGACCTCATCTGTCAAATGGGAAGACTGGGTCCTCACGTGGGTTTCTCCCCCGGCGCTTAGCACAGGGCTCGGCACCTAGTGAGCGCTGAACTGATTGAATAATTATTATGAATTCTGTGGCCTGGGGTTCTCCAGAGCGCTCTGCGCAGGGGAAGGGTTCAAGCGGTGGGATGGATAGATAGATTGATTGACTGATTGATTGATGGAGGAAGAGGATGCGGGGCGAAGGGCGGGGACCCTCACCTCGTCCGGCTCCATGGCGGCCTCTGCCCTCTCCCTCTCCCTCCTCCTCCTCCTCCTCCCTCCCTCCTCCCTCCTCCTCCTCGGGCCGTGCGCATGCGCCCCGTGACGTCACCGAGGGGGCGTGGCCGGGCCCAGGGATCCTCTCCCAAGTGCGGCCCGACCCGACGCGGAGCCCATTCGCTCATTCATTCATTCCCTAGTATCGATTGAGCGCTTACTATGTGCAGAGCACTGGACTGAGCGCTTGGAATGGACAATTCGGCCACAGAGAGAGACAGTCCTTGCCCACTGATGGGCCTACAGTCTAATCGGGGGAGACAGACAGACAAAAACAATAGCAATAAATAGAATCAAGGGGATGGACATCTCATTAACAAAATAAATGGGGTAATAAAAATATATCCAGATGAGCAGATGAGCACAGTGCTGAGGGGAGGGGAAGGGAGAGGGGGAGGAGCAGAGGGAAAGGGGGGAAAAGAGGGGTTAGCTGAGGGGAGGTGAAGGGGGGGAGAGGGGGAGCAGAGGGAAAAGGGGGAGCTCAGTGTGGGAAGGCCTCTTGGAGGAGGCGAGCTCTCAGTAGGGCTTTGAAGAGGGGAAGAGAGTCAGTTTGGCGGAGGTGAGGAGGGAGGGCGTTCCGGGACAGTGGAAGGACGTGGGCCGGGGGTCGACGGCGGGATAGGCGAGGACGGGGGACGGTGAGGAGGTGGGCGGCGGAGGAGCGGAGCGGGCGGTGGAAAGAGAGAAGGGAGGAGAAGTAGGAGGGGGCGAGGTGGCGGACAGCCTTGACGCCTAGAGGGAGAAGGTTTTGTTTCGGGCAGAGGTCGATGGGCAACCCCGGGAGGCTTTTGAGGAGGGGAGTGACAGGCCCGGAGCGTTTCTGCAGGAAGATGAGCCGGGCGGCGGAACGAAGAATAGACCGGAGCGGGGAGAGACGGGAGGAAGGGAGATCCGAGAGGAGGCTGACACTATAATCCGGACGGGATATTACGAGAGCCCGTACCAGTACGGTAGCCGTTTGGATGGAGAGGAAAGGGCGGATCCTGGCAGTACTGTAAAGGTGAGACCGGCAGGCCTCGGTGACGGATCGGATGTGTGGGGTGGATGAAAGAGCCGAGTCGCCGAGGTTGCGGGCTCGAGAGATGGGAAGGATGGTCGTACCGTCCACAGTGACGGGGAAGTCAGGAAGAGGGGGATCCTCTCAACAGGTCCAAGACTGAGCTCCTCATCTTCCCTCCCAAACCCCGTCCTCTCCCTGACTTCCCCGTCACTGTGGACGGCACGACCATCCTTCCCGTGTCACAGGCCCGCAACCTTGGGGTCGTCCTCGACTCTGCTCTCTCATTCACCCTACGCATCCAATCGGTCACCAACGCCCTCCAGTCTCACCTTCACCACATCGCCAAGATCCGCCCTTTCCTCTACATCCGAATTGCTACCTTGCAGTTACAAGCTCTCATCATGTCCCGACCGGATGACTGCATCGGCCTCCTCTCTGATCTCCCATCCTCCCGTCTCTCCCCGTTTCAGTCTATACTTCACTCTGCTGCCCGGATCAGCTTTCTGCAGAAACCATCTGGGCATGTCACTCCCCTCCTCAAAAACCTCCAGGGGTTGCCTAGCAACCTCCACATGAAACAAAAACTCCTCACTCTGAGCTTCAGAGCTCTCCATCCCCTGGCCCCCTCCTACCTCGCCTCCCTCCTCTCCTCCTCCAGCCCAGCCCAGCCCACACGCTCCGCTCCTCTGCCACCGCTCACCTCCCCACTGGGCCTCGTTCCCGACCCACCCCTGGCCCACGTCCTACCACTGACTTGGAATGCCCTCCTTCCCCACATCTGCCAAACTCTCTTCCCCTCTTCAAAGCCCTACTTAGAGCTCACCTCCTCCAGGAGACCTTCCCGGACTGAGCCCCCCTTTTTCTCTGGTCCTCCTCTCCTCCCCATCACCCTCACTTCCTCCCTCTCCTCTACCCCCCTCCCCGCCCCACGGCACTTGTGTATATTTGTACACATTATTCTATTTATTTTATTAATGATGTGTATAGATCTATCATCCTATTTTGGTGCTATTGATGCCTGTCTACTTGTTTCGTTTTGCTATCTATCAACCCCTTCTAGACTGTGAGCCCGTTGTTGGGTAGAGATGGTCTCTGTTGCAGGATTGTACTTTCCAAGTGCTTAGTACACTGGTCTGCTCACAGGGAGTGCTCAATAAATACCGTTCAATGAATGAACAAATGAATAAATGAAAGTGCTGTCCCCATCACCCGTCGCAAAGAGAGGGGAACGGGAACGAGCCAGAAGTTCAGGGATCCTCCCCCAAGTATCGGCGCCTTGGCCTTAGGCACAGCGAGAGCCCACTCTGCTCTGCTGCTGCCCATCCTGGCACCGGGACACAGCCCTCGCCCGCCCCTCCCTATAGACTGGCATAGCTGCTGCTCCGGAAGCCTCCAGAAGCACCTCCTGATAGTCTCCCGAGCGTCTTGGATCCCAGAAGACCTTGAAGATGATGATGATGGTGTTTGGTAAGCACTTACCCTGTGTCAAGCACTCTTCTAAGCGCTGGGGCAGATACAATCTGCTTGGACACAGTCCTTGTCCCACATGGGGCTCCCAATCTTCCTCCCCATTTTACAGATGAGGGAACTGAGGCACCGAAAAGTGAATTGACTTGTCCAAGGTCACCCAGCAGACGAGTGGCGGAGCTGGGATCAGAACCCAGGTCCTTCTGACGCCCAGGCCCGTGCTCTATCCACTGGGCTGTGCTGAAGCCCAGCAGAATCGGTCCCCGTTGGGGGGAGGCAAGTGCAGAGAGGGGAATGTTAGGCGTGTTGAATAAACGTGGTATTTGTTAAGCGCTTACTCTGTGCCAGGCACTCTACTACGCTGCGGTGGATGCAAGTAAATCGGGTTGGACACAGTCCACAGCCCATATGGGGCTCACGGCTTTAACCCCCATTTTCCAGATGAGGGAACTGAGGCACGGAGAAGTGAAGTGACTTGCCCAAAGTCACACAGCAGACAAATGGCAGAAGCAGGATTAGAACTCAGGTCCTTCTGACCCCCCCCCCCCAAGTCCCGTACCTTGGAGAACTTACTTGCTCCAATGGCTTCAGCTGCCATCCCTTAGGTAGGTGACATCAGATTCCCCAATCTGTCTCCAACCCTTACCCCTCTCCTTCTCTGCAGTCTCCCATTTCCTCCAGCCCTCGAAACGTCTCTATCTCAATGCCCGCCCCCCCCCCCCCCGATACTTCAAATAAACACATCCGAGACAGAACTCATCTTCCCGCCCAAACTCCGCTTTCCCGTCTTTCCCATCACGGTAGATCGTGCCAATCAACCATATCCCTGAGGCCTGGGACATGTCCCAGGCTGGGCCAGGATCTGAAACAGGCCGGGCTCCAGAAAACCTCTTCCTGCTCTCGATCCACCAGTCAAACCCCCTTCCCCCAACCCCCCAGAGAGTCACCGAGTACCCCTCCAGTAACCCTCCGCTCTCCCTCTTCCCCTCGGGACCTGAGGTGCTGGGGAGGGAGGGGTAGGGTAGAGACCGCCCTCTGCCTCAGTTTGGAAACCTCTGTGGGTCCAGGACCTGGCATCTTACCTCATGGGACTTCCGTCCAGAAGGGGAGAACTGGGAACAGGACGGGATCTGAGAGGGCCGGCTCCCAAGAGTGGGGGGAAATGGGGAACGGGGGCAGCCCGCCCTGAAGGGAAGATGCATACGGGATGTCGCCCCACTCCCATCAGAACTGGATGGAGGGAGCAGGCCCGTGGGGTGCTGCTGGCTGGTGCCAGAAAGAAAGGGAGCTGGGGGAGAGCGAACGCTGGGGACGGAGGCCGGCGGAGAGGAGACTCGGGGTGAGGCCGAGGAAGAAAGGACCCAGGTTTGGGGAGCAAGACCCAGGCATGGGCAAAGGCCAGGGAATAGAAGGCCAGGGTGGGCAGGGGCCTGGGGGAGCAGAGGGCCGGCGTGAGCCAGGTGAGTCTGGGGAGTGGATGAGGCTGTGCGCAGAGAGATGGAGGCCAAGGAGGGGCGGAGGCCCAAGCACCAGCAGGAGTCCAGGCTGGGGTTGGAGGCCGGAAGAGCGGGGCCTGCGCCCGGGTGAAGGGGGAGCAGGGCCCGAGCAGAGGTCGGGGGAGTTGGGCCCGGACGTGGGTATGAGCCGGGGGAGCAGAGCATGGGCAGAGGCTGAGGAAGCAGAGGCCCGGAGTAGGCAGGGGTCTGGGGTGACAACAGGGCCAAGGGAGCAGGGTCTGGGGTGTGGGCGGAGGCTGGGGGACAGAGAGGCCAACATGGGCAGGGGCCGGGAGCGTGGGCAGAGGCTGGAGGGGCAGGGCCCGGGGAGTGGACGGAGGAGGCTCGGCAGCGACCCGAAAGGCCGACCACACTCGGGAGTCAGCGAGCGCCAAGGGACGGACAGGGGCAGCTGCCCGGAGCTGCCGCGGGCACCTGCCGGCCGGATGGGGACAGAGGGTGAAGAATCCGACTGGTAAAGGGGCTGCCCCTGCCCACCGGGCTCGGAGGAAACATCGCTGCCAGGACTGGTGAGGAGGGAGGGAGCAGAGACCGCCCCCCGTCGCCCAGGGCGAAGCAGAGACCGCCCCCCGTCGCCCAGGGCGGCGTGGAGTCTCCCCGCTCCCGCCCCAGAGGAAGAGGCCGGCCTAGGGCAGCGGCGGGCCGGGGGCCTGGACCGCTCTCGCCCTGGTGACCACAGCCCGCTGATCCCCCGGGCCCCCGCCCAGCTACCCGCCGTGACACAAAGGGCAGAGTCAGTGTTGAGTTTCCAATGGAATTTTGTTCACATGGGTGTGGTGGGCACACGGCCACAGTCCCCGCCTCCATTTCCACCCAGAGTCCTCCCCGCCGCTCTCCTCTGCACCCGGCCCCGGGGGCGAAACCAGCAGCGGCTGCCACAGACCCAGGTCCGGTGCCAAACGCCTGCCCCACTCTGGACACACACTGAGCCCTCTCGAGGGGTTTCCTTTGGAGCCGGAGAGGTGGTCAGCTCTGCCTTGCAGAAGGTGGTGGTGGTGGTGGGGAGCTCCGTGACGGCCCCCTCCCCTCTGGGGGCCCTTGGGGGGGGGGGCAGGAGCAGAGACGGACGGGCCCCGCCTCGCCCCTCAAGTCCCCGCCCCACCAAAGCAGGGGGCGGCGGTCCTCGGGCCTGCCGCTCTTCCTGAGCCCATGCTGGTCTGGGCATCTCCTCGTACTGCAAGTCAGCAGCCAGAAGGGAGGGCACCGTTTCCTGCATCCCTACACCTCACACTGCCACGCCGGCGGCTCCCCCGCCCAGGGACCGACCACCGCGGCCCCGGCCCCCGAAGCCCGGGCCCGGCCCCCGGGGGGCCCTCCAACACCGAAGCAACAATAAACAGAGAACAGGGGGCAAGGCCCGGCCCGTCCCTTGGGGGGAAGCTGGGGGGGGGGGGGCTTCCGGCCCACCGGCCGCGGCAGGGTGGGGCGGCGATCTTCGCCACGTGGGAGGGATCCCCGACGGTCCCGGGGGGACACTAGCCCAGGCGGAGCCGGAAGGTAGCGATCTCCATGGGGTCCAGGTGGACGTCGGTGCCGTTGGAGGGCGAGGCCAGAGCGTACAGCAGGGTCAGCGAGGTGGGCTGCAGGGAGGTCACGTCCAAGCCTCGGAACAGGCTCCCCAGGGCCACCTGCGCAGAGGTCAGAGGGCGGCCGGAGGGCCCAGTGACACCAGGGTCCCGGGCCCGGATGGCGGGATGCTGAGAGGAACGAGGTGCCCTCCGGGGAGGGGACGGACCACCCGGCAACCTTAACCGGTCCCCAGAGCTCCCTCCGGGACCCCCGGCGCGGCGTCCGCCCTCCCCCCGAGAAGGCACGGCACGGAAAGAGCCAGCCCGGACCCCGCTCCCGGCCCACCTTGCCCTGGCTCGTGGTGCAGTTGAAGCCCAGGTTCTTGGCCTCCAGCCCGCAGTCGAAGCCCTTGCGGTGGAGGATGAGGGCGGCGTCGGTGGAGGGCAGGGTGTCGTCCTGGAGAGGACAGGGAGGCGAGGGGCCAGGGTGGAGAAAGATTGGAGGAGCGTTAAGAGCGGCCCCCTCGGGCCCGGGAGCAGCCGCTGCCCAGCGGAGGGCCCAGGGCGCAGGACTGGGGATTTGGGCCTAGGACACCCGCGGGCCATGGCTCATCTCCATCTCATCCATCTTGCCGCCGATCTCGCGCCCGAGTCCCGGCCCCGGCTTGCAACGCCCTCCCTTCTCCTATCCGATCATCTCTAGGAATCCTTCCTTAAACCCTCCTCTCCTCTTCTCCCACCCCCTTCTGTGTCACCCTGACTTACTCCCTTCATTCATCCCTACTCCCAGCCCCTCGGTCCTCGCGTACGTGCCCACGGTTTATTTCTATCAACGTCTACCTCCCCCTCTAGACCGTAAGCTCGTGGTGGCAGGGAATGTGTCTCCTTATTGCTGCACTGCCCTTTCCCGAGTGCTTAATACAGTGCTCTGCACACAGCGGGCACTCAATAACTAGGACTGACCGACTGACTGATTGGAGGGTGGCCGGGGGTCGGCGCTGACCTCGCCCTGGAGAGTTCTCAGGTTGAGCAGGTGCACGTCGCAGGGTAGGGCGGAGGTGAAGGGGTGGAAGGAGCGCAGGGTGGAGCCGGCCGGCCGATCCGCGGCCACGGGCAGGGCCAGCACCGGAGTGTTCAGGTGCATGGAGCTCAGGTGGCTCAGCAGAGACGGGAAGCTGGTGGGGCGGCTGTCTGACACCTGTGGGGCCGGGGAGGGCGGCTGAGGGCCGGGGTCCCCGGGGCCGTGGGACACGCGCACGCACACACGGCCGGCCCCCGGGACCACCCTCCACCCGGCCCACCATCAGCTGACCAGAGCTGCCGGGCTGGGCCTCAGCGGGGGGCGTCCCTGCCTCGACCCCCCTTTCACACCAACCAGGGCCGGGGTCCCAAGCGAGCACCCACGGACCGCCCCCCGCCCGGCCCACCATCAGATGATCACAGCTGCCAGGCTGGGGCTCAGTGAGGGTCGGCGGTTGGTGGGGGGTGGTCCCCGCTCCACACTGAGCGGGCCAGGGCCCCGGGGGTCTGGCTACGGGCACCGCGGACCGCGACGACGAGGCCGCGCCCCGTTACCTCTTGGCCGCAGCTGCCGCGAGAGGCCAGACTCCTGAGCATGCAGGCCAGGTGGGAGAGAAAGCCGGGGGACTGGGAGGGAGGTGGCGGGAGGGTTACCGGGGGAGACCGAGGGCACGCTGGGCCCAGAGGCTTGGGATGGGCAGGGGACTCTATTGTACTGGACCCTCCCAGGCGTTTACTGCAGCGCTCTGCACCTAGTAAGAGCTCAAATAATTACCACCGATTGAGACAGGGCGGCAGGAAAGAGACGAATGGGACGGTGGACGGCTTCCCCCTCCCTCCGCCCGGCCCCAAACTGGCTCCTACACTAATAATAATAATCGTGGTATTCGGTAAGGGCTCACTACGTACCAGGCCCTGTACTAAGCGCCCGGGTGGATACGAGCAAATCGGGTTGCACCCGGTTCCTGCCCCGCATGGGGCTCCCAGTCTTAATCCCCCCGAGGGAACTGAGGCCCAGAGAAGTGAAGTGACTCGCCCGAAGTTACACAGCGGACAGGTGACAGAGACGGGATCAGAACCCCCGCCCTCCTGACTCCCAGGCCCACGCTCTAGCCGCTAGCCCATACCGCTTCTCCCTGGGGCTTACCGGTCCGGGCCCAACGGGGCACCCCTTTGGGCCGGGGGGGAAGGGGGCCCGGGGCGGGGGCCCGGGGGCTCCCGGCGAGCAGACTGACCTTGGCAGAGGCCGTGCGGCGCTCCAGCAGCAGGCGGAAGCGGTTGCAGGTGGGCTTGTTGTCCTTCAGGCCCTGGCCCAGACCCCGGTTATCGTCCTGCATCAGCCGCCGATCCAGGATTACCTCCAGCTGGCCTACGTGAGCCGGGAGGGCCGCTAGCACCCCCGACCCCGCCCGGCCCCCACCCTGCCCGCGGCCGCCCGGCCCGTCCGAGGGGAGGGGTGGGGAGCCAAGGAGGGACCGGGGGGAGGGCGGACAGGGGCCTGGGAGTCAGAGAACCTGGGTTCTCATCCTGGCTCTGCCTAACGCTTGCCGGGTGACCTGGGGCGAGTCACTTCGCTTCTCCGGGCCTCAGTTCTCCCGGTCCCCCCTCCTACTCAGACCGTGACCCCCCCCCACGGGACAGGGACCGTCTCCGACCTGATTCACCGGTATCTACCCCAGCGCTTAGAGCGGTATTTGCCACACGGTAAGCCCTTAACAGATACCATAAAACAAAAAAAAGGGCTGCAGGATTAGGGGGCAGGGGGCCCAGAGGGAGGCGGGGGGGTCTCCGGCTCACCGCTGGCCAGGCTGGACACCCCGAGGGCCTGGGCGGTGTGCAGGGTGAGGCGGTTGTGACGGTCCTGGATGTAGGCCATCACGGGCATGGGGTAGAAGTTGGCCTGGAGGGGCAGCTTCTTCAGGTATCGGCGGGGCTGCACCTGTGGTAGGGGGAGACGCCCGGGCCTGGGCCCCCTGGCCTCCCACCGCCCCGGCCCCCCCATCCCCAGCACCCTCTGAGAGACCTCCCCAGCACGAGGCTTCCCTCGGCCCACTCCCGGGCGGCCTCCCCCTGCCACTCTGTCGGGTCCCTCCCCTGCCCGCCCGCCTGCCGGGGAAGGCGGCCTTACCTGGAAGCCATTGAGGTCGGTGAAGAAGGCTCCGTCGCTCTCGATGTCCGTCTGGATGCGCAGGGCCAGCTCCTTGTTGACGTGGTCGCGGATGTCCACCAGGAAGGAGACGTCTAGGGACAGTCCCTCCGGCCCTGGGGGCCGGGGCCGGGGGGGACACGCGAGTGGGACGGGGTCGGGGACGACGGGGCCGGCGGGCCCGGGGGGTGGAGGCGGGGGGAGGCTGCCGAGCACCCGCTCCGGCCGGCCTCACCTGGCAGGTTGTAGAGCCGGACCGCCTGCTGCACGTGCTGGTAGTAGGCGGCCACCTCGGAGAAGAAGGGGCCCTCGGTCACCCGCAGCACGGGGGGATCCTTGGGGGTGTAGGGCTGGGGACGAAGCAGATGCCATCCCCGCTGAGCCCCGCTAGGCCGTGCCCGGCCCGCCGGGCCCCTCCCTCCCGTCCCCGCGGGTACACACCTTGGCCTCGCCGTCGGGGAGGAAGAGGTAGGCCCCGCTCTTGTCCTTGGAGGCGCGGGTGCCGTACACGACCAACTCCACGCCCACCCGCTGCTCCCGCTCCTCGTCCAGTCGTCTGACGCTCTGTCGGTCAATCGTATTTATTGAGCGCCTAATGCCTGCGTAGCACTGTACTGAGCGCTTGGGAGAGGACAACAGAACAGGCACGTTCCCTGCCCACAGAGAGCTTACAGTCTAGAGGGGCAGACAGACATCGATATACATAAACACACTGCAGATATAATAAATGAATAGATATTACAGATGGCGCTGAAGCTCGGACACCGGGCGTGACCCCGATCCCGGACCGGTCCGATCCTCGCTCACTTGGTTGCCCACCTCCCCTGGAGAGGACAATACCGCAAGAGTTGGGAGACGTGTTCCCGGCCCACGACGAGCCTACCGTCGAATCATGATGGTATTTGTTTTCGTTAAGAGCTTACTAGGTACCAAGCACTGTTCTAAGCACTGGGGAAGACGCAAGATCATCAGGATGGACCCGGCCCCCGTCCCATATGGGGCTCACGCTCTTAAATCCCCATTTTACAGTTGAGGGAGCTGAGGCGCAGAGAAGTTAAGCGACTTGCCCAAGGTCACACAGCGGACGAGTGGCGGACAGCACGTCCTTCTTACCACCAGCCCCGTGCTGTTACCCACTCTGCTTCCAGGCTAGAGGGCGGGGATCGGGTCTACCACCCGTACTGCACTGTACTCTCCCCTAGGGCTGGGAACAGCGCTCTGCACACGGTAGGCACTCGATCCGTACCATCGGTTGGTTGATCGGGCCCAGCCTACCCGCCCTCCCAGCCCGGGACTCTGTCTCCGACAGCGGCACCGGGACACTCGGAGCAACTGGGGGCTGGTGGTCCCTCCGGAGTGGACCGTGCGACCAAACCTGCACCCCGCCAAACCTGCCCGTGCTTTTCGGCTGCCTCGTACCTCAGGGGCTCAGGGGGCCCCAGGGATGGAGCAGATTACCAAGGTTTCCGGTCGATCGATCGTATTTTTTGAGTTTGTGCAGAGCGCTGTACTAAAGTGCTTGGGAGATCACAATACGACAGAATCAGGAGAACCATTCCCTGCCTGCTAAGAGGGAGAACGGAAGAGGAAACTGAGGCACAGTGAAGTGACTTGCCCAAGGTCAACATCAGTGCAGTCAGTTCAGGATTGGGCCTGACGGGGTGCCCAGGACCCCCAAGTCCGAGCTGAGAGGGGAACGCTCAGGACCCCCTCTGCAAGGCAATCCCTGCAGCCAAGGGGAGGTAGGGGTAGGAAGAAGTCTTTCCTTCTGTTAGTTTGATTCCACCGCCCTCTTGAAGTACTTACCGTGTGCCAGAAGCTGTACAACACCCTGGGGCGGATACAAGCAAATCGGGTTGGACGCAGTCCCTGTCCCGCCTGGGGCTCACAGTCTTAATCCCTCCTCCTCCTCCCCCTATAATGATAATGATTGTGGTATCTGTTAAGTGCTTACCGTGTGTCAGGCACTATACTCAGCGCTGGGTTGGATGCAAACAAATCGGGTTTTGACACAGCCCATATCCCATATGGGACTCACAGCTTTAACCCCCATTTTACAGATGAGGTAGCTGAGGCTCAGAGACGTGACGTGACTCGTCCAAGGTCACGCAGCGGACGAGGGCAAAGCCGGGATTAGAACCCGTGACCTTCTGACTCCCAGGCCCGTGCTCTACCCACCAGGCGCGCTGCTTCTCCCGATCTAGCGTGGCCTCTCCATCCCCTTGAACGTGACGACAGCCCTCCTCTGTTCCCTCTCCGGATCTGGGCCTTCAACAGGGGCGGCCCCCTGGGCCGTGGCTTGGGTTCCCTCCCCCTTCCCAATGAGCCCCCCGACCCCCGCCACCATATTCCGTCGGTCTGAGAAGCAGCGTGGCCTAGTGGGATGAACACGGGCCTGGGAATCAGAGGACCTGGGTTCTAACGCCTCTCTGCCCCTGGCCTGCTGCGCGAGCTGGGGCGACTCGCTTCGCTGCTCTGTACCTCAGTTCCTCATCTGTAAAATGGGGACTCAATACCTGTTCTCCCGACATGCAGTGTGAGCTCCATGTGGGACGTGATGATTTTACACCTACCCCGTGCTCGGTACAGCGTGTGACGCCTAGTAAGCGCTTAACGAGTACCACCTTTTGGACTGTGAGCCTGCTGTTGGGCAGGGACCGTCTCTAGCTGTTGCCGAACTGTACATCCAAGCGCTTAGCACAGTGCTCCGCACACAGTAAACGCTCGATAAATACGGTTGAATGAATGAATGAATGATTACTATTAGTCTTTTTGAATAAACCAAAAAAAGGACCGCCACCCCGGCTCTGTCCGAAAGACCTTTGTTGCCCCAGCGCCCAGAATGGCCCCCGACGTCCAGCTCGCCCCCGGCCCCACCTCTCCCTTCCAAAGCCCGGACAGCTTCCTCCCCAGCCCCCCGCTCACCCCCGGGGGCCCCATCCGTCCCGTCCGGCCTTACCTTCAGGAGCCCGGTGCGTCCGGAGAACCAGACCTGCATGTAGCGGTTGCTCAGGGCGAAATCGCCGTCCGCGGCCTCGCTGACCCTGACCGAGAAGGCCTCGTGGTCGCTGACCGGCAGCCGGCGGCCATGCAGGTAGACGTGCACCGACGAGGGCAGTGTGCGCTGTCCGTCTCTGCCCGGGAGCAGCTGCAGGACGCTGAGGCCCAGGGCGGGCAGGCGGGCTGGCACGGATACCTGCGCGGGCCGGGGTTGGTGAGCCCGGAGCCGCCCCCGCCCCTCGCTGAGCTCCGCCCTCCGCGGACCCTGTGACCCCGGGGGCCCCCGCTCCCCGCATCCCGGGCCCCAGGTGGGTGCGGTGGGAAGGGAAGGAGGAAGCAAAACGGGAGGGGACAGGTGGCGGCGGGCGGACCAGGGGCCCACCTGGCTACCAGCGGGCAGGGAGAGGGGCGAGGGAGACTCTGGGACCTTCGGGGAGAGTAATGGGTCAACCTCCAATCTCTCAGGCTGGGGATGAGCCTGAAATGATCCCGTACTTTTACTTTCCTAACGGGCTTTCCCACCTCATCCCGCCCACATCCCTGGGAGGCGGGGAGAGACGGATGGCATCGTGCCCAATCGCCGACGAGGCCCCAGAGAGGATAGGTGACCGGGCCGATGTCGCCCGGCAGGCGGGGGAAGGGGCGGAACGCGGTCTCCAGCCTTCCCGACCCGTGAACGCGCCCTCTCACCCGGTCGGCCGCCCTCCCAGCCCCGCCGGCCAATTCCCCGCTCTCCCCAGCCCGCCCGCGCCTGCCCCTAGGTGAACCTGGTAGATGCCGGGCACCATGTTGGTGGCCGAGGCCCAGTGGGCGCTGAGCTGGACTGCCAAGGGCCGGCCGTCCTCGGACAGGACCCGTACATAGGGGGAGGTCACGAGCAGAGACACCAGGCACAGACGCTCCTGGTCCAGCGGGTTGAACAGCACCACAAACCTGCCGGGAAACGGTGCCGGGCCAGGTTAGGGATCGCCAGGTGGAGGAGCGGCCGGAGCAGGCCAAGGCGGAGGGGAGGCCGGGAAAGGGATGGGAGGGTCACACGGAGGGCAACCAAGGGGGAGGGGACTGGGAAGGACGGAAGGAGGGGACCGAGAAGGCGGCTCAGGCCGGGCTCGGGCCGGCAGGCCGGGCTCACCGCGGGGCAGAGTCGAGGCGGATCACGGTCCTCTCGGGCAGAGCGTCGTGGTTCGAGCGGGTGTCGTCCTTGGGGGGGGGGCGGGTCAGGGCGGAGGAGGACCCGGGACATGGAAACAGCCTCCGTCAGGATCTTGGGCGGGGGCGGGGGGAACCCACGTACTCTCCCCTATCCGACCAGTTCCCCACCTGGCCTCGCCCAAGCCTCCACAGGGCTGCCTCCCTAACCTGGACTTTATTCTCGGGTCCCTCTCCCCATCTGGACCGTGAGCTCTGATGGCAAGGGATTGGGTCTCCCGACTCTGTTGTACTTCTCCCCCTCAAGCGCTCAGTACAGAACTCTGCACGAGGTAAGTGTCTGATAAATACCCGTCAATCGATTGATCGACTGACAGGTGGGGCAGCCGGATGCCTCGGCTGCACCCCGAAGACCCGCAGATCGATCACTCTAACGGTATGTATCAAGCGCTTACTATGTTCAAAGCACTCTATTAAACGCTTGGGCGAGTACAACACAGCAAAATTGCCACACTTCCTCACGGTACCCGTTAAGCGCTTATCATGCGTCAAACACTGTTCTAAGCGCTGGCGTAGGTAGGGACTGTCTCTATCTGTTGCCGATTTGTACATTCCAAGCGCTCAGTACAGTGCTCTGCACATAGTAAGCGCGCAATAAATACTATTGAATGAATGGGAGTTAATCAGGTCGGACGCAGTCCCTCTCCCGCATGGGGCTCACGGTCTAAGCAGGAGGGAGAACGGGGACCGAATCGCCGTTTTTCAGTTGAGGAACCGAGGCTCGGAGGAGCCGAGCGATTTGCCCACGGTAACGCAGCAAGAAATCGGCGGGGCCGGGATCGGAACCCGGGTGCCCCGACTTCTAGGCCCCCTCCTCCTTCTCCCAGCCCCAGCGCCTGAGGCCCGGGGGCCTTGGCCACCCACATCTTGCTCAATGCCAGGCTCCTCCTGCCAACACCTTGACCGGCGGTTCCCGCCCCCATCCCCGCCCCGGGAGAGCGGAGCCCGGCCTCACCGAGCTGAGGAAGGGCACGTCCGGGTCGAAGTGGTACGTGTCTTTGTCCGCCAGCACCAGGTAATGGGCGGCATTGACGATGACCCGTTTGAGACTGACCAGGGCGCGCAGGAGCCTGCGGGGACGGGGTGGGGGGCCAGAGGAGAGCGCTGAAGCCCCCCCGGGGCTGGGCTTCCCCCTTCCCTCCCCGCCCCCGGGCGGAAGCCCCCGGGGCCGCACCTGACGCCGTAGTCGGCCGCCACAGCCTCCTTGGCGGTGCCCGTGATGGCGTCGTGATGCTGGAAGAGCCCCAGGGCACGCCGGGCGTCGGTCAGCGAGGCGTAGTCGGACAGCGGGTAGCGGCTACCGGCGGGGCCCGAGCGTCGGGCGTAGGCGCTGGCCAGGCTGAACAGGATCTCCGCCCCCCTGCCCGGCCGCGGACGCCGACCCGTCAGAGGCCGGCGTCGACCCCGGCCCCGCGTCGCCCTCCCCGGCTCCCGCCGGGCTCTGCCTCACGCCTGCCCGACGCGCCCCTCTCGCCCCCTCCCCCCCCGACATCAATCAACCGTATCCGTTGAACGCTCCCTGGGTGCGGAGCGCGGTGCTGAGACTGCGACGTAAGAGTCAGACAGAAACCACAGACATACCTCACGTACCCCTTTCGCATTTCACGCACACCACACGCCACCCACACCACACGTCGCCCCACGCGTGCGCCTCCCACGTTCTCCACATGCACCCATCGCACACCCCGTACACGCACCTCACATATACCCACCACGAGCGCTTCGCACGCCACGCAGGTGCCTCGTTCTCACCTGCCCCACACACACCCCTCCGCCCCGCGGCCCACCATGCCCACTTCATTCGCTACGTCGAGCACCTCGTACGTCCACCCCCACCCCGCCACGCCTCACATACGGGCCTCAACGGGCCACCCTCATCTCCCCCTCGCCCCTGGGCCCCTCACCGCAGGTGAGCCTCCAGCACGCGGTCCAGGCTCTTGTAGAAGGGCCGCGAGGTGTAGTAGCCGGTCCAGTAGTGGTCCTCCCGGTCAGCGTAGGAGAAGAAATCCCCGCTCAGCACGGGGAAGCCGGGGGGCCGGGCTCCGGGCTCCACCCCAGTCCTCTTGTACAGAGCGTCGAAGTAGTCGGACAGCGTGCCGAACTGGGCCTGAGGAGACCCCCGCCCCGGCCCGTCAGTGCCCCCCGGGACTCCCCCCGGGAGCCGGCCGAGTGCAGGGAGTCGGGGAGCCCCACAGCCCGCGCGGGCTCAGAGAGGTCGGCCCGATTCCCCCCGCCCCGGCCCACCCGAGGGCGGCGGGGTCCCTGCGGCCGCGGTGCTCCGGCCTCATCCCTCCCGGACCCCAGCCCCGACCTGGACACGGAGGCCGGGCTGTCCGTTGAGGAAGTCGAAGAGGCGCTGGTAGTTGAAGAACTGGGCGTCCCACTCCTGGGGCTTGTCGTAGCGGAAGTCGTCCCCCAGCGGCACCAGCAGCACGTTACTGCGGAACAGCCGGGACTTCTTGCGGTACTGGTCCAGGAGCAGGGCCGCCCTGCGGGGGAGGACGTGGGACTGTGGGGTCGAGGTGGGAGGGAGGGCAGGGACGCAGGTGGGCGCGTGCTGGGCGGGCCTGCCGGGACCCTTGGAGAACAGCTGGCTGGGAAACACGGTCTCCCGGAGGGGGGCGGTTGCCCAGGACCTCGGAGAAGCAGCCAGGCCCAGTGGATAGAGCACGGGCCCGGGAGTCAGAAAGGACTGGGTTCTAATCGCGGCCTCGCCACCCGTCGGCTGTGTGACCTGGGGCAGGTCATCTCACCCCTCCGGGCCTCGGTCCCCTCACCTGTAAAACGGGGAGTAAGATCGCGAGTCCGCATGGGACGGAGACCGTGGCCAACCCGATTATACCCCAGGACTTAGCAGAGTGCCTGGCACATAGGAAGCGCTTCAACAATACCACCCAAAAAAAAAAAAGAAGCCACGTTTCTGCCAGGAGAAGAGGATGCTGCGAAACGTGATCTCCGAGCACTGCCAGGGCCCTTCAAGAAGTCACTTCTCCGGCAGGAGACGAGCACTCTGGGAACCGAGGCCTCCCGGGGCTGGGGGAGGCAGGTTGACGCGGCTGAACGGTGAGAGCCGGTAGGAAGCCCGGGGGACCGCCGGGGGCCGGGTACCTCTCCGCCACATTGGCCTCTGTGATGGCCCGGGGCGGCACCTTCCACGGGCAGTTGATCCGCCCGCCGGGCAGCCTCTTGAAGTCAAACTGGCAGCAGATCTTCGGGTCGGGGCCGCAGGTGTGGGGCACGTCGTAGCTGTAGAAGGGCATCATGTGGCAGAAGATGTCCGTGCCGGAGTCTGGGTCTGCGGAGGGCACGGAGGGGTGAGGGGCAGGTGGGTGGGCCCGGTGGGGAGGGAAGACTGTGGAGGGGCCGGAGGGAAACGGACGGGGGAACGGACTCAAGGCCCCTGAACCCGGGGCGGGCCAGGGAAGACGGAGCAAGCTCCCCACGAGGAGCAGGCCTGCCTCCGACCCCGTTCTGCCCAAGAGCCGGCCCGTGATTGGATGGAGGGAGGGAGGGAGGGAGGGAGGGAGGAGGCGTTTCCCAGGTCCCGTGGTCCAGCCCTCCTTCCCACCCTCACCCCACGTCTGTCGCCACATGAACTCCAGGCTGTGGGTGGCGGCGAAGTGCTTCTTGACAGCGTAGTGGACCCTCTGGATGAGCATGCTGGTCAGGTTGGAGCGGCGCAGCAGGTAGGGCATGGTCGAGCTGTGTCCGAAGGGGTCCACGGCCCAGCCGGACCGAGGGGTCACTCCTGCGGCGGGCGGGGACGGGGCGCAGGTCATGAGCCTTGACTGAAGTCCCAGAGCCCGGCCCGGGGCCGACGGTCCCGGCCTCTGCCCGCCGCCCGAGTGTGGGGCGGGCCCGGGCTACCTCGCCGGCTACGGCGGGATCTGCGGGAAGGCGGCCCCGGGCTACCCCTCCCCGCCCCGACGGACCCAACCCTGCCCGCGGTGTCCCCTTCCCTGCCCGGACGGAGGCGGCCTCCTGCCCGCCCGCCGGAAGGCCGTGCCGCCTCCCCTTCCTATCCCGCCTCGCTCCACCTCTGGAGGAAGGCCCCAAGCTGTGGCAGCCCACAACCTCCACAGCCAATCAATCCCTCCATGGTATCCGTTGGATGCTTAACTCTGGGCAGAGCACTGTACTAAACGCTCGGGAGAGCAAAACAGAGTAAATCGACACAAACCTTGCCCCGAGGGACCTGACGGCCTAGTCGGGGCGACGGACGTTAAAATGAATTACAGGTAGGGGAGGCAGCTGAGTATTAAGGACCCACAGTTAAGTCCTGTAGAGCAGGGAAGGGGGAGCGAGTACCCAAGTGCTTAGGGGATAAAAGGCCGCAAGTGTCTAGACGATGCAGAAGGGAGGGCAGATGAGAAGCTAGGGAAGGAGAGGTGACTTTAGCGGGGCTTGGGAGCCGCGGAGAGTGGCGTGCTGTCAGATATGTAAGGGGAGGGAGCTCCAGGTAAGAGGGAGGGCTGATGGTGAGATGGATGAGATGGAGGAACAGAGAGTAGGTTTCGTTTTTGCTTTTTTATGGCATCTGTTATGTGCCAGGCGTGAACTAAGCATTGGGGTAGTCACAAGTCAATCAGGTGGGACACAGCCCATGTCTTACATGGGACTCACAGCTTTGACCCGCATTTTACAGGTGAGGAAACTGAGGCACAGAAGCGACTTGCTCAAGGTCACCCTGGAAACGAGTGGCACGGCCGACATCGGAACCCAGGTCCTTCTGATTCCCGGTCCCGGGCTCTAGCCACTAGGCCACCCTGGACGGGAATGTTCGGGTCTGGGTTGCCGTAGGATATCAGTTGAGGTAGGAGGGGGGGAACCGACTGAGGTCTCTAAAGCCGACGGCGAGGCGTTTCCATTTGATGTGGAGGTGGACGGGCAACACCGGGAGGTTTCCGAGGAGCGGGGAGACGTCCACAGAACGCAGGCCTTGGGGAGGGTCGTGGTGGCCGCGCTCGCGGGACTCCGAGCCGTGAAAAGCCCAAAACTCCACTCCTCTAACCCCGGTGCCCTACTGTGCGTTGCATTTATTTATGTATTTATTTATTCACCCCTTTCGGTATCTATCCTGATCTTGTAAGTTGTTTTAATGTTTTTCATCGCACCGCTCCGCGTGCATCTGTCACCCGTCCCCTCTTCCTGTAAGCTTAGATCTCGAGTCCCCGAGGGACAGAGGCCCCTCTGCGGGGCTCAGAACAGTGCTCCGCACGCCGGGAGGACTTGGTGAAGACAGTTACTGCTCCTGCTGCTCCGGGGTGGCTCTGCGGGGAGGGGGGAGCGGACGGGCGCGGGGCCCGGCTGGGACTCACCCAGGTTCTTCTCGAGCCACTGGTGTCCCTCGATGAGTTGGTCGATGAGCGCAAAGTAGTGGGAGTTGGCTTCGTCCGGCATGACCCAGCCTCCGGTGGCCATCTCCAGCTGACCGTTCCCCACCAGTCTGCGGATCGGAGACTTCGGGCTCAGGATGCCCCCCCTCCCCTGGCACGCTCGCCCCCCCATCCCCACCACCACCGGGTCCACCCCCGATGCCTCTCCCAGGCCTGCGGCATCAACATCAGTGGCATTTACTGAGCGTGTGCAGAGCACCATAATGGTACTTGTTAAGCGCTCACTATGTGCCAAGTGGTCCTCCAAGCGGCCGGAGTAGGTTGGAGTTAAGCAGGTTGGACACAGCCCCTGTCCCACACGGGGCTCAGAGTCTTGATCCCCGTTGTACCGGGGAGGCCCGGAGGAGTGAAGTGACTTGTCCAGGGTCACACAGCAGACACGGAGCGGAGCCGGTATTAGAACCCAGGTCCTCCTGACCCCCAGGCCCGAGCCACGCTGCTTTGAGAAGCAGCGTGGCTCAGTGGAAAGAGCACGGGCTAGAGATCATGGGTTCAAATCCCGGCTCCGCCGCTTGCCAGCTGTGTGACTTTGGGCAAGTCACTTAACTTCTCTATGCCTCAGTTACCTCATCTGCAAAATGGGGATTAAGACTGTGACCCCCATCTGGGACAACCTGATCACCTTGTATCCCCCAGCGCTTGGAACAGTGCTTTGCACATAGTAAGTGCTTAACAAATGCCAACATTATTATTATTATTATTATTATTATTATTATTATTATTCTCTACTGTACTGAGCGCTCGGAAGAGTACAACACAGAGTCGGTTGACACATTCCCTGCCCACGAGGAGCTGACAGCGTAGAGTCGCCATTAGCCGCCTACTCCGCCCTCTCCCTCTCCCGGCTCCCCTCGCCTTCTCCCCAGCCCCTGCAGCCGTGGGCTCTGTGGAGGGTGGCTCCCCCCGAACCCGGGGCCCCGCGGGTCGGGGGCCGCGGTGGGGGTGGGGGGCATCTTGCCTGCGCACGGCCGCCCGCTTCTGCGCGTTGATATTGTCCCACCACTTGGCGAAGAAGGACACCTCTGCCCAGAGGAAGCGTCGGCGGGGATCCTCCTGAAGCTTGAGCACCATGCTGTTCAGGATGTGCTGGGTCTGCTCCACGTAGTACTTGTCGAAGGTCTTGATCCAGCCTGAGGTCGGGGGGAGGGGAGGGGCTCACCGCAGGCTCCGGCCACAGCGACGGTCCCCCGCCGTCCCGGGTGGGCAGCCCAGACCCTGGCTGCCCCCCTCTGCCCCCCGCCCAGGGCTGTGGCTCTGGCAGCGGCTCCCGGAACGCTGGCGGGGGGGGGATCGCGGGCCGGTCGACGCACTGAGCGCCCAAGGCAGGGGCAGGGTCGACCGGCCCCCTGACCCTCCCCGCTGCTCTACTGTACTTTCCCAAGCACTCAGTACAGGGCAGTAAGCAGTCTGATACTACTGACTGACTCACTCACTTTCCCGGCCCAGACGGAGGGTCCACAGTTCCGCCCCAGCATTTCCCACTTTTTTGTTTCTCACGGCACGGACTAAGCGCTTCCTACACGCCGGATACCGTAACTAAGCACCGGGGTAGCGCAAGTTAGCGGGTTGGACGCAGTCCGTGTCCCACATGGGCTCACAGCTTTAAACCCCATTTTACAGAGGCGGTAGGCCATTTGCCCAAGGTCACACAGTGGACGAGTGGCGGATCAGGGATTAGGACCCACGTCTCCTGAGTCCCAGGTCCGGGCTTTTACCACTAGGCCGAGCCGCTTCCCGCTTGAAAAGAAATAGGGCGGGGGTGGGGGAGGCGCCTCCACTTGGACGCTGGGCCCCACCGGGTCCGCGTCCCGCCTACCGCTCTCCCCCGACGGGTGTCTCCGGCCTCACCTGGGTCATTGTGCGAGTGGGGCACCACGAACACCTGCAGGATCTCAGAGTCCCAGTCGTGGGGGCTGTACGGGATGTCGAAGCCCTGCTTCCACACGCCCCCGTCCACGTTGTCAAAGGGCAGCTCCTCCGACACGGCCAGCATCTGCCGGGCGGCCGAGGGGCTCAGCGGCCCACCCCGGGGAGGGGGCGGGGGGGCCCGCCTCCCCTCCCGCCCCCTCCCACCGCCTCACCTGCAGCTCCGCCTTCGGGCCCCGGCCCCCCAGGGCGAACTGGCAGTCCTGGGGGGCGATGGAGAGGAAGCTGGGCCGGGGCTCGGGCGGCAGCCCCCAGGAGCCGTTGAGCACGCGGAAGGGCGGCCGGGCGGGGGGCTGGACCGGGGGCTGGGCCGGGGGGTCCTCGGCGTTGGCCGTCAGCTCCAGCACCGAGTCCTTGATGTGGCTGATGATCTCGTGGTTTTCCTCCAGCAGCTGCTCCAGCTGCTCGATGCGGTTCTGCAGCACCGAGATCTGGCTCTGCTGGGAGGCGGGGAGGCCCGGAGGCCGGGACCGCTTACCCGCGGCTCGCCCGGCAGGGCCCCGGCCCCCATCCCGGCAGGCTGGCCCGGCGAGACCGGGCAGGGGAAGAGGAAGGCCCCTCTCCGATGCCTGCTGCAAGCTGGCGATCTTCTCCGGCTCTGGCCTACCGGCAAACCGCCGCCTTCCCTCCCTTCGACCGCCCGGCTCCGGGGAGATCGCCCGAGCCCGGCGGGCCACTCGGCCGGACTGGGG
The DNA here is from genome assembly GCF_004115215.2 of Ornithorhynchus anatinus. Classification (NCBI taxonomy): domain Eukaryota; kingdom Metazoa; phylum Chordata; class Mammalia; order Monotremata; family Ornithorhynchidae; genus Ornithorhynchus; species Ornithorhynchus anatinus. The sequence goes on from NC_041749.1 coordinate 55,569,668, forward strand.
ACGGTGGCCGGGAGGTAGGTAGGTCGGGGGAGGCCTCACTCTTGGGGCACTGGCCGGAGATGCCCTAAATCCCTTCCGGTCCAGAAGAGTCACCCGGGGCCGGGATGGGGTGGCCAGCTGGGTGGGCCCCGAGGCCCAAGGAGCAGATCCCTGCCTCGGCTCTCCGAGGAGGAGGGCGGTACTGGGGGAGCAGGGGGAGGGACTCACTCGGGGGAAGTTGCCGCCGTTCTGGTGCCGAGCGGGGTCATGCTGCACCCGGTCCAGCATGAGGTAGAGGGAGAAGACGGCCACGCAGAAGATGGCGGCCCCACACACCGTCACCTGCTTCTTCAGCTTCATGCCGGGCTCCCCGCGCGCACCTGCGGCAGGGGGCCTCCGCTGAGCAGGCGGACGGACCCCCTGATCCCGGGTGGATGGGGGGGGCTGAATCCTCCGCCGGGGGGGCGCCGACCCGCAGGCGAGACGGGATCCCGGGCCTCCGGCCTACGGCCCAGGAAACGGACCCGGCGGGCCGTATCTCTCGGTTTGGGCGTTTGGACTGGGGAAGGGGTGCTCTCCCTGCCCTCCCCACCCCCCAGGAAGGGCCAGTCCTTCTCCGGGCCCCCCGACCGGCCTGCGCCGGCCGGGAGGGCCCTCCGAGGCCGTGGGGTCCGCTCCGCTCCGCCGCCCCTTCCCCGCTAACCCCCGGGCCCCAGAGCAGAGGAGCACGACGCAGCTTCGGGAGTCATAAGAACCCGGCGGGGCCTTCCGCGGCCCCCAACCCGGGGACCGGGCAAGTAGAGCTGTGGCCCCCGACCTCGGGGTTTGGATGTGGGGCTCAGGAAGCTTTAAGGCTCACTCTGGGGCAAAGCCTCGGGATGGGGGGCGGCGGGGGGTGGAATCCAGTCTAGGACTCACCCGCTCTGTGGACAAAGAGAAGCAGCGTGGCCTAGTGGAAAGAGTCCGGGCCTGGGAGTCAGAAGGATCTGGATTCTAATCCTGGCTCCGCCCCTTGTCTGGTGAGAGAGTGACCTCGGGCAAGTCGCGTCGTCGCTTCTCTGGGCCTCGGTCACCTCATCTACAAAACGGGGATTAAGACTGTAAACCCCGGGTGGGACAGGGACCGTCCGACCTCGATAGGTCGGTATCTATCCCGGCGCTCAGAACGGCGGGTGGCGCAAGGTAAGCGCTCATCGTTATCATCATCATCGGGGATTAAGATCGCGAACTCCGCGCGGGACGGGGACCGCGGGCGACCGGCCGGTAGCGACCCCACTGTTCGGAGCGGTGGCCGGCGCGCGGCGAGCCCGTGACCGACGCCGTGAGAGCCCAGAGAGGCGAGGCCACGCGGCCGGCGACCGTGCCCCCGTCGCCCTCTCCTCCCTCCTCCTGGGACCCCGCGCGGGCCGGGGACCGTGAGATCGTGGTGGGCCGGGCGCGCGTCTGGGTGTCGCTGCGGTGTCCCGACGACGGGCCGGGCGAGTCGGTGGCCACCCCGACGCTTCGAACGGCGCGGGCCGGGCGGTAGGCGCTTAGCAAGTACTCTCTCTGCCCGTCTGTCTGTCCGGGTCTATATATAGAAGGCGGGAGGTCCCGGAGGGCCTCGATGGGGGAGGCCCGGCGGGTGCCCTACTTAGCCCGCTCCCGGCTGGCGGCCGGCGGTGTATTTTTAGTCGGCGGGGGCGGCCGGAGGGGGAAGGGCAAGAGGAAGGGCTGTGGTTACCGAGGTGCCCCGGGGCCCCCTCCCAGGCCGGGCACCTACCTGGCGGGCCGCACGCTCTTACCGGGGCCTTGCCGGGTGCGAAGCGCCGTCCTAAGCGGCCCGTCGGCCGGCGAGGCCGCCCCTCCCCCTGCAGAGAGAAGCCCCAGCCAGCCAGCCCGCCCCAGGGTGGGCCCCCCTCCCCTCCCCTCCCCTCCCCTCCCCTCCCTCGGCTCCGTCCCGCTCCGGAGGTGCGGGGTGGGAGGGAGCGGGCCCGGCCCGGCCCGGGAGGCCCCGGGGCCGAGGGCTCAGGGCTCGGGGCCCCGGGCCCGGCCCCGCCGAGCCGCCACGGCCGCCGCCGACCCCCCCGCTGCCGCCGCCGCCGCCGCCACCGCCACGGCCGCCGCCGCCACGGCCGCCTCCACCGCCGCCGCCGCCGCCGCCGCCACGGCCGCCTCCCGCGCCCAACGGCGACACCCGCGCCGCTCCGACGGCATCGCCCGCACACGCCCCACGGGCCCCGGACGCCGCCACGCCTCCCGCACCAGCATCCGCGGCGTCATCGTCATGTGGCCCGCGCTCGGTGGCCCGACCCTCCAAGGGGGCTCATCCGCCACGCTGCGTCCTCCAGGCCCAGGCCCAGGCCCAGGCCCAGGTCCAGCGGGGAGCCGAGGCCCAGGGAAGGGGCGGGCCCGCGGGCACCCGGGCGGCGGGGCCGGGATTCGCACCCGTGACCCCCGACTCCCAAGCCCCGGCTCTGAATGAATGACGTGGCTGCTCTCTGGGAAGCGCTTACTATGTGATAATGTTGGTATCCGTTAAGCGCTTACTCTGTGCCGGGGGAGATCCGGGGTCCTCGGGCGGTGCCACGCGAGGCTCCCGGTCTTCATCCCCATTTGACGGATGAGGGAACGGAGGCCCGGAGAAGTCAAGTGACTTGCCCACAGTCACACAGCTGCCTAATAATGTTGGTATCTGTTCAGCGCTTCCTATGTGCGGAGCGCTGTTCTAAGCGCCGGGGGAGATCCGGGGTCCTCAGGCGGTCCCACGCGAGGCTCCCGGTCTTCATCCCCATTTGACGGATGAGGGAACGGAGGCCCGGAGAAGTCAAGTGACTTGCCCACAGTCACACAGCTGACAAGTGGCAGAGCCGGGAGTCAGACTCATGACCCCTGACTCCGAAGCCCAGGCTTTTCCACTGAGCCACTCTGCTTCCCACGCTGCTATGTACTATCTGCTGCCGAACTGTACATTCCAAGCGCTTAGTCCAGCGCTCCGCATAGAGTAAGCGCTCGATCGATACTATCGAATGAATGAATGTGCCGAGCACTGTTCTAAGCGCTGGGGGAGCCACGGGCTCATCCACCGCTCCCACGGGAGGCTCCCACTCTTCATCCTCGTTTTCCAGACCAGATCGCCGAGGCCCAGAGAAGCGAAGTGACCGGCCCGCAGTCGCAAGGACGGCGGAGCTGGGATTCGAACCCATGACCTCTGACTCCCAAGCCTGGGCTCTGAATGACGTTGCTACTCTCTGTTAAGCACTTACTATATGCTTACTACGTGCTTCCTATGTACTATCTGTCACCCAATTGTCCATTCCGAGTGCTTAGCCCAGAGCTCTGCTTACAGTAAGCGCTCGATCGATACTATCGAATGAATGAATGTGCCGAGCACTGTTCTAAGCGCTGGGGGAGCCACGGGCTCATCCACCGCTCCCACGGGAGGCTCCCACTCTTCATCCTCGTTTTCCAGACCAGGTGACAGCAAAGTGACAGGCCCACGGGCCCACGGGCGGCGGAGCTGGGATTCGAACCCGTGACCTCTGACTCCCAAGCCCGGGCTCTGAATAACGTTGGTACTCTCTGTTAAGCGCTTACTATGTGCTTACTATGTACTCTCTGCTGCCGAATTGTCCATTCCAAGCGCTTAGCCCAGCGCTCTGCATATAGTAAGCGCTCAATCTATACTATTGAATGAATGAATGTGCAGAGCACTGTTCTAAGCGCCGGGGGAGATACGAGGTCATCAGGGTGTCCCTCGTGGGGCTTCCGGATGAGGTCATTGAGGTGCAGAGGAGGGAAGTGATTTGCCCAAGGTCACACGGCTGACGAGTGGCGGAGCCGGAACCCTAATGTGGGACCCCCTAATTACCCTATTTATTTTGTTATTACCCTATTTATTTTGTTGAGATGTACATCCCCTTAATTCTATTTATTGCTATGGTTTTTGTCCGTCTGTCTCCCCCAATTAGACTGTGAGCCTGTCAGTGGACAGGGATTGTCTCTATCTGCTGCCGAACTGTCCATTCCAAGCCCATAGTACAGTGCTCTGCACAGAGTAAACACTCAATAAATACCATTGAATGAATGAATGTGCCGAGCACTGTTCTAAGCGCTGGGGGGGATACGAGGTCATCAGGGTGTCCCTCGTGGGGCTTCCAGATGAGGTCACTGAAGCATGGAGGAGGGAAGTTTGCCCAAGGTCACACGGCTGATGAGTGGCAGAGCCGAACCCTAACGTGGGACCGCCTCATTACCTTGTACTCATTCATTCAATAGTACTTATCGAACTCTTCCTATGTGCAGAGCACTGGTCTAAGCGCTTGGAATGGACAGTTGGGCAACAGAGAGAGACAATCCCTGCCCAACGACGGGCTCACAAGTCTAAACGGGGGAGACGGACAACAACACAAAATCTACCCCGGCGCTTAGAACAGTGCTTGGCACATAGTAAGCACTTAACAGATACCATCATCATCATCATCACATCAGCCTTGCCCCCAGGCCCCTCCCGCAGGCCCTTCCCCCCACATCAGGTCCACCCAGACTCTGCCCCAACTGCCCCTCCTCCTTGGGTCTCCAGCCCCAGATCTCCGCACAGTGCTCTGCGCACAGTAACCGCTCGCTGATCGATCGATTGATCGGGGGAGCCGCAGGGGCTCGTCCTTCTCCCCCACATAGAGTCTCCCCCTCCGCCCCCGCAGGGCGGGCCGGCCTAGGCAGAGAAGCGCTGTGGCCTGAGGGAAAGAGCAGGGGGCTGGAAGTCAGAGGGACCTGGGTTCCGATCCCGGTTCCGCCACTGGCCCGCTGGGTGACCTTGGGCGAGTCACCTCACTTCTCTGGGCCTCGGGTCCCTCATCTGTCAAATGGGGATTGAGACTGGGAACCCCGTGGAGGGCGTGGACTGCGTCCCACCTGATTACCCCCTATCTACCTCAGCATTTAGAACAGAGCCTGGCCCATCAGAAGTGCGTAACAAATACCTTAAAAAATAAAAAAAATTCTGGCAGCCCACCTCTCGGGCCGGTTCATAGTAATCAATCACTGACATTTATTGAGCGCCTAACCATGTACAGAGCCCTGTGCTAAGTGTTGGGGAGAATACAGTAGAGTCGGTAGATGCGATCCCTGCCCACAGCGAGGCTTACGGTAACAGAAATAGTATTTATTACACGCTGACTGCTTGCACAGCATTGTTCTAAGCACTGGGAGAGGATATTTAATCGGAACTTAGACACGGTCCCTGTTGTATATATTTTCATCACCCTATTCATTTTGTTAATGAGATGTACATCACCTTGATTCTATTTCATTCCAAGCGCTTAGTACAGTGCTCTGCACATAGTAAGCGCTCAATAAATACTATTGAATGAATATTTATTTGCTATTGTTTAAATGAGATGTTCATCCCCTTGATTCTATTTATTGCTATTGTTTTTGTCTGTCCGTCTCCCCGGATTAGACCGTGAGCCCGTCCAAGGGCAGGGACTGTCTCTGTTACCGATTTGCACATTCCAAGCGCTTAGTACAGTGCTCTGCACACAGTAAGCACTCAATAAATACTATTGAATGAATGAGTGAAAGAGTTAAAATGGGAAGAGACTGGAGACCGACGCATCGGGGGGGGGATGAAACAATCAATCACGACATGAAACACAAAGAGCGAGCTCGAAGTCTCGGTGGCGACGAAGAGGTCCTGAGCGCACTTGGACACCTCTCCCTCAGCCCCAAGGATCTGCCCAGATCTTAAATGTATTGATTTCTATTAACGTCTGCCTCTCCCTCCAGACTGGAAGCTGGTTGTGGGCAAGGAGCGCATCTGCCAACTCTGTCCCACGGTACTCTCCCGAGCGCTTAGTACAGTGCTCTGTATGACCTGAGCTCTCGGTAAGTCCGACCGACTGGTTGAGCGGGAGCAAGTTTTATCCCCAGCCCGGTGGGCACGGAGCAGGCCCAGAGCGGGGCCCCCTCGCTGGTGGGAGGGAAGGGGGCCGTTACGACAATGCTCTTCGTGCTTTTCTCGGAAGGGATGGAGTAGACGCCCAGCCTCTTCCTTCCTGCCCTCCAGACTGTAATAATAACGGTACTTGTTAAGCACTTACTATGGGCCGTGCGCTGGTTTAAGCGCTGGGATGGATACAAGTTAATTGTTGGACCCAGTGCCTGTCCCACGTGGGGCTCGCAGTCTTAATCTCCATTTTACAGATGAAGAACTGAGGCACAGAGAAGCCCAAGGTCACCCGGCAGACAAGCGGTGGAGCCGGGGATGAGAACCCAGTTTCTTCCGACTCCCAGGCCCGGGTTCTAGCCACTAGGCCCTGCTGCTTCTAGGAACGTGTCATGGCTTAATGGAAAGAGCACAGGCTTGGGAGTCAGAGGTCTTGGGTTCTAATCCCGGCTCCGGCACTTGTCGGCTGTGTGACTTTGGGCGAGTCACTTGACTTCTCTGTGCCTCAGTGACCTCATCGGTAAAATGGGGATTAAGACGTGAGCCCCACACGGGACAACCTGATGACTTCGTATCTACCCCAGCGCTTAGAACAGTGCTTGGCACAGAGTAAGCGCTTAACAAATACCGTCATTATTATTATTAATTCTGTTGTGTTGTACAGTTGTACAGCTCTGTTGTACAGCTCTTAGTCCAGTGCTCTGTGCATAGTAAGCACTCAATAAATACCACTGATTGATTGAGTCTAGCAGCACAGAGCAGGCCCGGTGGCCCCAAGCCTCGCTTGCTTGCCCTCTCCGGTACCCGGGGGGGTCCCGGGCCTCTCTCCCCCAAGACCTCCCCCGTCAAGGAGACACACACGTGAGGCCCAGCGTTGGGTGCCCCTGACTTTATTATTAATTCAGAACAAAAGGCAAAGCTGGGCCCTGGGGGAAGAGCGGAACGGGGCGGGGTGTGCCCGCCGGGGGCGACGGGCTCCGGCCGCAACGGAGGAGGGTGGCGGCCAGGCCCCCCAACCTCCTGTCGGGCTCCTCGGCCCCAGGCTCTGGGCTGGTGGGTGTCGGGCGGGAGGCCCGGGGGCGCGGCGGAGGGGTGAGCTTCCCCTTCCGGGTATCACCGGTGCCGTTTGCGGATGGCCTGCAGCTCCTGGTGGATGGCGTTGAAGCTGGGTCTGTCGCTGGGCTCGTAGGCCCAGCAGTGCTCCATCAGCCGGAACACGGCATCCGGGCACAGGTCCGGGCAGGGCAGGCGCCCTCCTGGCGAAGCGGGCACGGCCGAGGTCAGGACGGGGCGGCTCCGGCGGGGCATCTCTCGGGGGGCTCGGCAGCGGGACGGGACCCGAGGGTTCCTCCCCTCTAGACGGTGAGCTCGTGGTGGGCAGGGAATGTGTCTGTTCTACTGTACTCTCCCAAGCACTTAATACAGTTCTCCGCACACAGTAAGCGCTCAATAAATACGATTCCCCGACTGACTGATTCACTCCCGGCCCAGCACCGGGAGACCGGGCAGCGGGGGGCGGGTTGGGGGTGGGGGCTCCTGACTGCTGGGATCAGGCCCGGGGGAGGGCTCACCTTTCTCCACCAGCTCCCGGGTTTGCTGGTTGTTGAGATTGGGGTAGGGCGAAGCCCCCAGGCTGAAGGTCTCCCACAGCAGGATCCCGAAGCTCCACACGTCGCTCTCGGAGGAGTAGCGTCCTGCCCGGGGGGTGGGGGAGACTGAGTCGGGGGAGGGCCTTCGGAGATGAAGTCCGGCTGGAGGAAAGGGGGGGTCTGACCCAGGTCCGCGGCCCCGGGGCTCAGCTGGGGGCGGGGAGGGGAAGCCGGTACCGTAGTTAAGGGCCTCGGGTGCCGTCCACTTGACGGGGATCTGTCTGAGGCCTCCCGAGGCCGCGTAGACTCCATCGGCTCCCTCCCGGGACATGCCAAAGTCGCTGATCTTCAGCGTGTTCTTCTCCGTCACCAGGCAGTTCCGGGCGGCCAGATCCCTGGGCGGAGGACCCCCGCCACGTGTGCCGTCAGGGGTGGGCACGGCGCCGGGAGCCCCACCGCTCTGCCCCCCATCCCCCGCCCCTCCTGCCATCCTCACCGGTGGATGCAGCTTTTGCTCTCCAGATACTCCATGCCCGCCGCCGCGTCCCCCACAAACTGCAGCAGCAGCTTCACCCGCAGCCGGGAGCCCTCCGTCCGCAGGAAGGTCAAGAAGTCTCCGCCTGGGAAGGAGAGCTCCGGATGACGCCGGGCCCCACGGACCTAGGGAGTTCCCCCCGGGGAAGAGAACCCTGGCCGGTGCCAGGTCCCGCCGGGTCCAGTTGGCGGGTCCAACTTCCTCCTTTGCCCAAAAGTCATTCGGCGTGGGGGGGGGGGGGGGGCACCTTCGGAAGTAAGAGGAGGAGGAGGAGGAGGAGAAGGAAGAGGAGAGCCGGGCCCGGAGCCCGCCAGAGGGCCACACTTGCTTGCCCCTCCGCCCGCCCGGCCTCTCACCCTGCACCAGCTCCATGACGATGTAGATGGGCTGTTTCTGGGTGCAGACTCCAATGAGGCGCACGATGTTGGGGTGACTGTACTGCTTCAGGATCCTGGGGGGAAGCCGGTGTGAGGGCGAGGCGGGGAGGAGTGGGGGTGGGGATGGGGGTGGGGGTGGGGGTGGGGGTGGTGCAGGGGCGGACCCACCGAGCGGGGTCAGGGATGTGGCCGCCTCCTCTTTCCCTTGGCCTCTCCCAAGCCGGGGCTGGGGTCTCCCAGAGACACAAGTCAGGGGACGCCCAGAGGTGATAGCCCCTCCTAGGAGGGCCCTGCGGGGAGGGGCGCTGGCGCTGGGGGAGGAAATGTGCCGATCCGGGCCGGGGCTGGCTGGGGCTGGGGTCCCGCCGGCCACCCACCTTGCCTCCTGCAGGAACTTGGCCTTGAGCTCGGGCGGGAGAGTCTCCCGGCAGGACTTCACCGCCACCAGGGTGTTGTCGGCCCGCAGCCGGCCGCTGAACACCTCCCCGAAGTTCCCCTGAAACAACCTGGCCTTCCATCCGCTGGCCCTGCTGGGGCCCCCTGCAGCCCCACCCTACAACCCAGGTCTCCCCTCGCACCCAGGCACCCCTCCCACCCCCCGACCTCTGCCTCGGCTTCACCGGCCTTCCCACCCCACCGTTGGCTGTCACGACATCCCACCTTCCAAACCCCCTGAAAAGCACCCCCATCTTCTCCTACTCTTCCAGGAGGGCTTCCTTGATGGGCTCCTCCTCCTCCTCCTCCTCCTCCTCCTCCCTCCTTAGACCCTTCCTCTGTGTGCATTTGATGCCTCTTTATTCACCTGGGCCCTTAATTTTCCCCAGTTCCCAGACTCTTAACTCCTGTACATCTCATTGCCCGAGGTCTGCCCCGATCGCCGGCCCCCGGTCCCCGGGCCTGAGGCTGCTCGCGGGCAGGGATTGTGTCCTGCCTGGTGGCTGGCCCTAAACCGCCCTGCCAGGCAGTGCGTATTCTCCAGGGGAGAACGAGGGTAAAGGCCTGGATGTCCCAAAAGCCGGTAACATGTCGGTCCGGCCGGGCTGGAGTGGCGAGACTTGGGGGCATTCAGGAGCAGGCCGGGCTGCCCCCTGATGGGGCCCAGCTCTGTCACCACCATCAGTCATAGGGTATTTCTGGAGCTCATGGCCTCCCGGGGGCTGCAGCGGGTAGATGCCGGGGAATCCGGTCGGGCACAGGTGGGAATGGTCGAGGAGCCGGGGCGGGCTAGGGGATGTGCCCGGGCCCGCTTAGGCTTCGCCGGGGAAGTCTTCCCGGAGGAGGAGGGCCTGGGGCGGTGGCTCGTGTCACAGGGGGCGTGGCGGGGGAAGAGGTCCGCCTGCTGGGGCGTGGGGTGGGAGTCGGAGTAGGTACTCACCCGTCCGATCCGCTCCCCGAGCACCAGGTCCTCGTGGTTCAGGACCCACTTGTCCTGGGGGGCGGGGGGGAATGGGGTCAGCCACGGGGAAGAGCGGCCACGCTCCGCGGGAGGGGCCGTAGGGAACGGACCTCCTCCCCCCACCCCGTAGGTATGACGCCTCCCTCCCCCACGGCGGGCTCCCCGAGGGCGGGACGGGGGCAGAGGCAGATACCCGGGGGACGGGCTTGCTCAGGATGACGCCGCTCTTCTTGGTCAGGGGCTGCTGGGAGCGGAGCAGGTGGTCGACGAGCAGCGGGATGCTGAGGAAGCCATCCCCTTCCAGCCGGTACACGTTCTGCGGAGGCGGGGAGAACGAGCGGGTCCGAGGGGGCGGCCGGGCCCGGGCACAGGGCGGTGGAGGGGGCGATAGGCCGTCTGGGCCCCTACCCCTCCTTCGCTCTCTCCCTCTTTCCCTCTCCACAGGCGCCCTCCCGGCCCCGGCCGCCTCTTCCCGCCACCCTGCAGGCTCCCCACCACTCTCTGGGCTCACCCTCCCACCTCGCGGGCTCTCCCCACCACCCCTGGGGCTGCTCCGGCCATCCCCAGGCTCTCCTTGCCACCTCTCTAGGCTTCCCGCTGCCCCCATCCCAGGTTCTAGCCCTGCTAGCCCTGCAGCCTCCCACCACCTTGTGGGCTCCCCCCACTGCCCCTTGGGCTCTCCTTTCCAACCCTGAGCTTTCCCCAGGCTCCCAGCCGCCCCCATCTCGGACTCTCCCTGCTAGCCCCGCAGCCTCCAGCCCCCCAGCCTCCCCACCACCCTCTGGGCTCTCCCCACTGCCCAGCGGGCTCTCTCCTCTGCCTAGTGGGCTCTCCCCACCACTTCTCTAGGCTCCCTGCTGCCCCGTGGGCTCCCCCTGTGATCTCGAGGGCTTTCCCCGCCACCCTGCAGGCTCTTCCTGCCATCCCCTGTACTCTCCCTGCCACCCCGCATGCTCTCCCCCCGAGCCCTCCAGGCCCCCCCCACCCCATGGCTCTTGCTGCCAGTCCCAGCCTCTCCTGGCCAACTGTCTAGGTTCCCTGCTACCCCCGGGCTCTTCTCATCAGCCCTCCAGGCCCCCCACCACCCCGCAGCATCTCCCTGCCATCCCGAGAGCTCTTTCTGCAATCCCTGGGCTCTTCTATGGGCTCTACCCATTGGCCCCCCCAGGTTCTCCTCTCCATCTCACTACCACCATTTCAGGCTCCCCACCACCCTCTGGGCTCTCCCCGCCGGCCCTCGGGCTCTGCGTGGGCCGGCGCCGGGCACTCACGTCGGCCGACTGGATGATGAAGTGTCGGGGCTGCCCGTCCCACAGCACGGACAGCACGTACTCCTGCTTGCCCTGGCTCTCGCGCACGAGGAAGTCCCCGGAAGCCTGCAGCAGCTCCTGCACCTCTGTGCGGGGAATGGCCCCGTGGTACCATTCCTGATCCTGCAGGGGCTTCTGCGTGGCCGGGACCAGCGGCAACGGCGGAGGGAGCTGGCGGACGGAGAGAGGCTGGGCCCGGCTGAGGCCAGGGCCGCCCCCCGCCCCCCACCCCGACCCGACCGAGAAGCCACGGGGTGGGGCAGGGCAAAGGGGAGGGTGGGCAGGGCGGGGATGGGGCGGGTCCCCCAGTGGGTGCCTCCGATACTAAGGTCACCTCACTTTGGGGGCAGCTGCAACACCGCCCATGGGCTGACCTCTCGCACCCCAACTGAGTGAGTCCAATCCTCCTGAGACCCCCCACAGGTCCTCCCCGTCCCGGGGAGACGTGGGAAAGGCCAACGGGGGGAGCCGGAACCCCCAGGGGGGCAGGGCCACTTACTGAGAATTTGGGGCGGAAGATGCCTGAGATGTGATTCTTGAGGATCTCCAGGGTGGGGGTGCGAGACCCATCCCGTTCCTGCTCCTGGGGAGGAACAGAGCTCCTTATCTTCCCACCCAAACCCTGTCCTTTCCCACACTTTCCCGTCACTTTAGACGGCACCACCATCCTTCCCATCTCACGAGCCCCTAACCTTGGCATCAGCCTTCACTCCTCGCTCTCATTCGACCCACATATTCAGACCATCACCAAATCCTGTCGGTCACCCCTTCACGACATGGCTAAAATCCACCTTTCCTCTCCATCCAAACTGCTACCTCGTGAGTACAATCGCTCAGCCTATCCCGCCTAGATTACTGTTGATCTCCCAACCTCCTGCCTCTCCCCACTCCAGTCCATACTTCACCTCGCTGCCCGGATCATCTTTCTACAGAAACGTTCATGACGCGTCAACCCCCTCCTCAAAAATCTCCAGTGGTCGCCTATCCACCTCCGTATCCAACAAAAACTCCTCACCAGCACTCCATCACCTCGCCCCCTCCTACGTCACCTCACTTCTCGCCTTCTACAACCCAGCCCGCACATTACGCTCCTCTGGTGCTAACCTTCTCACTGGGCCTCCACCTTGCCTGTCTCGCCGCCGACCCCTGACCCATGTCCTACTTCTTGTCTGGAACGCCCTCCCTCCTCGAATCCGCCAGACTCTCCCCCTTTTCAAAGCCTTACTGAAGGCACATCTCCAAGAGGCCTTACCAGACTAAGCCGCACTTTCCCTCATCTCCCGCTCCCTTCTGTGTTGCCTCTGCCTTTGCGCTTCCCCGCTTCCGAGGCCCACAGCACTTATGTATATATCTGTAATTTTATTTATTTATATTGATGTCTGTTTATTTGTACTGATGTCTGTCTCCTCCCTTCTTGACTGTGACCTCGTTGCGGGCAGGGATTGTCACTCTTTATTGCTGTATTGTACTTTCCCAAGTGCTTAGTACAGTGCTCTGCACATAGTAAGCGCTTAATAAATATGAATATATGAATGAATGAATGAATGAAGGGGGGGTCAGAGCTGACTGGGGGCTGGCAGAGGCCCAGCTGGGTTCTGAGCAGGGCTGGGCTGAATGGAGGTGTGGGGAGGTGGCTGACCGACCGTGGAGGAGGAGGAAGACCAGTCCACACGAGCACGGGGGGTGTCCCCAAAGGATAGGTCGGGGAGGGGACCAGGGAGGCCGGGAGGAGGGGAGGCCGGGTGTGGGGAAAAGGGTGCGTTGACTGGAAGAGCTGGAGTGCCGGTCGTTCCGCGGCATGAGGACGCGGAGGTGCCCCTGGGCCGGGAGGTCGGGGAGGGGGTGGGGAGGCCGCGGGCGGAGGGAGGGGCGCGCTGACCGTGGAGGAGGTGGAGTGCCGGTCATCCTGCAGCACGAGCACGGGGGGTGGCTCCCCGGGTCCCAGGCTGTCCAGCTTGGCCTGCAGCAGGTCACACTGGGCTTGCAGCTTGGCCTGGCTGCAGTGGGCTATCTGAAACTGCTGTATGGCTTCCTGCAGGGCCTGGCGCTTCCCCAACAACTGCACTCTGCAAGGGAGGGCCGAGGGAGGCTCAGGGGCTGGGAGCCGGGGCTGGGGGAGGGGGAGGCCCGGGCCTTGACCCCGGCCCCGGCCCCGGCCCCGCCGGCCTGGCCTCACCTGTCCCTGGGCGGGAGGCTCCGCTCCTCACTCTGGATCTCCATCTGCAGCTGGGCCATGGCCTCCTGACGTCGGAGCATCGTCTCCTTGGCCTGGGCCAGGTCCTCGTTCACTGAAGTCAGGCTGCGACCCGGAGAAGCCGTCAGACCCCCGGCCCCCGCCCACCTCTGGGAGCCACAGCCCCTCGCCCGCATCTGTTTGGGGCCATGAGGCAAAGCCCTTGGTCGGCCCAGCTCTGCGTGTATCCCACGCCCCTCCCCTCTGGCCCGGCTTGGCCTTGGCGGAGGTGGGCGGCGGGCCGGGGAGGCCGGCCTGCCGGGACCCCCCCTCACGCCTCCCCGTCCCATGGCCGCCCCGCAGGCTCACGTGTGCTGCACGCTCTCGATGGTCAGCTCGTTCAGCTGCAGCTCGCCCGGCTCCAGCTGCTCGCAGTCCTCCAGCAGGGAGTTGTCGAAGGTCACGCAGGGCGGGATGTCTGGCGGCGACCTGTGGGGACGTCACGGGCTCTGAGAGGGAGCCAGGGGCAGGATTCCTGCTCATTCTCTTGTTTTGGACTTTCCCGAGTGCTTATTAGCTCTGCACCTAATAAGAGCTCAATGAATACTACTGATTGATTGATTGATTAAGGCGAGGGCAGTCAGTCATCGGCATCTATTTACTGGATGTCTAGGCATCTCTGCGCAGAGTGCTGTACTAGACACTAGAGAAGCAGCGCGGCTCAGTGGTAAGAGCATGGGCTTGGGAGTCAGAGGTCATAGGTTCTAATCCCGGCTCTGCCGCTTGTCAGCGACTTGGGGCAAGTCACTTCGCTTCTCTGTGCCTCAGTTACCTCATCTGTAAAATGGGGATGATGACCGTGAACCCCATGTGGGACAACCTGATCAGTACTTAGAACAGTGCTTTGCACATAGTAAGCGCTTAACAAATGCCACCATTATTATAATACTTTTTTAAAATGGTATTTATTAAGCGCTTTCTATGCTCCATGCTCTGTATTAAGCGCTGGGGTAGGTGCAAGTTAATCAGGTTGGACACAGTCCAAGGTTACACGGCAGACAAGTGGAGGATCCAGGATTAAAACCCAGGTCCTCTGATTCCCAGGCCAGTGCTCTTTCCGTTAGGCCACGCTGCTGCCGCCTCTGCGTGCAGAGAGCTAGACTGAACACTTTCTGAGCACAGAGAACTGTATTGAGCACTTTCTGTGTACACGGTGTTGCACCGGGTGACTTCTGTGTGCAGAGTACTGTGCCGGGCCCCTTTTGTGTACAGAGAGCTGTAGCGGGTCCCTTCTGTGTGCCTAGAGCTGTTCTGGTTGCATTCTACTAAGTGCCTTCTGTATGCAGAATCCTGTACTGAGCTCCGTCTGTGTGCAGAGGATTACACAAGGCGCTCGGGTGAGTACCATAAAAATGGAAGATGTGAAGACATAGCCCTGCCCCCTGTGGAGTTTTCCGTAGAATAGTTGAGACAGGCAGGCCCGGGGAGTAAGGACAGGTGGAAAAACGTAGCCACAGCTGAGAAGAGCCAGGATTAGCGAAAAATCACTACATCAGTGGAATCGATAAACAATGTGAGCGACACAAATGGCTGGTGAGAAGCTACAGCAAAAATTAATGGAGGAAGTGGCTTTTTAAGAGCCTTTAAAGAAGGGGAAGCAGCATGGCCTAGTGGATAGAGCAAGGGGCCCGGGAGGCAGAGAGCCTGGGTTCTAATTTCGGTTCCTCCACGTGTCTGCTGGATGACCTGGGCAAGTCCCATCACTTCTCTGGGCCTCTCAGCCGTAAAACGGGGATTCGGACTGTGAGCCCCATGTGGACCGGGGACTGTGTCTAACCCGACTGTCTTGTAGCTACCCCAACAATTAGCACAGTTCCTGGCACACGGTATGTCAACCAACACCATCTCGTGGCATCACCTAGCAAGGAGGAGGCCCCGACCCTCGACGCCGGGCTCCCCACCAGCTGATTCCTTCCGCTCCCCCTCGGCTCGCACTCAACCAGGCGCCACCGCGGAAGGGTGCGGGCGGTGGGTCGGAGATGGGAGAGCCGGAAGCCAGGCACGATAAACGGGGGAGCTTGGGAGAAGCAAAGTGTGAGAAGAGAGGGGGGAGCCGAAGGAATCGGCCGGCGAAGAGTCTGGGGTCAAGGGTCGGGGCCTCTTTTCCAGGGGACGCGGAGAGAGAAGAGGAGCCACGGGAGGTCTGCGAGGAAGAAAGCGAAGCCTTCCGAATTGCATTTTGGCAACGTGATCCGGGCAGCAGCACAGAGTGAAGAGGGGTGAGAGGTTGGGGTCGGGGAGAGCGGTGGGGAGACGGATGGAGTCATCCGATCAGAAGGTGATGACCGCTTGGACCAGGGGGTGGCTGTCAGAGCGGGCTGAAAAGGGGAGATGAAGCGTCCGGTTTTGGACACGCTGTGTGAAGAGTGCCGGTGGGCATCCGCTCCCTGAGGCGCGAGGAGATGTGGGGTGGTGGAGCCGCAGGGAGGCCGAGGGAGGCGTGCCAGCGGCAGGAGGAGACACGGGACGGTAGAGCAGGGGAGGGACCCCGGGGAAAGGAGGGGATATGGGATGGCGGCGCCAGGGATGGGCCGGGCTAGGGCCGAGGCGAGGGCAGGGGCGGGAGCTGACCGGTGCTGCTGCAGGAAGCTGTGGTATTCGGCGTGGGGGTCGATGCGGGCGGCGGCGGCGGCGATGTCCCGATGCACGGCCACAACTTCCTCCTCCACCAGGCTGCTGATCTCGGCGTATTCCTGCAGGATCTCCTTCCTGTTCCCACGGCAGCCCCATCAGCCGGGCCTCCCTCCTCCCCCTCGACGCCCAGCCTCCCTCCTCCCCATCAATCCCCAACCTCCCTCCTCCCCCAGTCCCCGTCCCCCTGCCGCCCCCCGCCCCCGAGTGAGCCGCGGCTCAGCCATCGCCCCCTCTCCCGGCTGCCGCCGCCGCCTGGGCCCTCACAGGATGTGGGCCATCTCCTGGTGCAGGTCCTGCAGGGACTGGAGGAGGGTGGGTAGCATCTGCTGGTGGTGGTGGTGGTGGTGCAGCTGGGCGGCCTGGACGCCCAGCACGTAGCGGTTGTGCTGAGCGTACAGCTTCCAGAGGCTCCGCACGTACTTGTCCTTGGCCTTGTCTCGGTCCTTGTCTGCCCGGCCCGGGTTGGGGGAGGTTGAGGAGGAGGAGGAGGAGAGTTAGGTTCTTTCCCACCGCCGCCCCCCCACCCCGACCCGTGCCCCTCTCCGTCCCTCGGCCCTCTCCCCCAGGCCCCTCTGCCCCGGGGGGCCAGATGGGCGATGGGGCTGGACCCCGTCGGCCCGGCCGTCCCCCCACCCCCGCCAGCTGACCCCGAGGGTCGGGGGAGGGCCGGGGGGGAGAGGGGGCCGGGGGAGGGCCTGCAGACCGAGCACGTTGTGTGGGCCACTCACCTTTGCTGGTCTCATGGTATCTGCGCTTAGCCTGAGCGCTGTCCCGGGCCAGGACCCGGTACTGACTCTTCAGCTTCTCGATCTCCTGGCTGTGGATCTGGGGGAGACAGGGGGGTAGCAGCCGAGACCCTCTCCCCCCACCACCCCGGCTGGGTGTGGGCGGCCCCCGGGGCCCGGGAGGGGACCAGGTTCGGAGACAGCAGTGACAGCCAGAGCCCTCCCTCCGGGCCCAGGTGGGTCAGCGGGTTTGGGGCTCGACCGCAGAAAGAAGAAGTGGGGACGGGGGAGACTTGGCGGGGGCCAGTGAGAACGTAGCACGAACCTCAGAACGAAGGCTGAAGGAACTGGGATTTCTAGCCCGCAAAAGAGAGGTTAGACTGAAAGGATTTCTGGACTATTATTATTAAGATATTTCTTAAGCACTTACTACGTGTCAAGCATTGTTCTAAGCACTGGGGTAGACACCAGTTAAACAGGTCTGACAGTCCCTGTACCATATGGGACTCAGAGTCTACAAAGAGAGGCTGGGGGGAGCGGCGGGGGGAGACTGAAGAGAAGCAATGAAGCCTAGTGGAAAGCATAAGGGACGAACAGTCGGGACATCCCGGGCTTTAGTCCCGGCTCTGTCGCCTGCCTGCTGGGTGCCCTTGGGCAAGCCTCTTTATGTTTTAAATAGTATTTAAGTGCTTACTAAGTGGCTCGCACTATACTAAGCTAACCGACCAGTATGGACACAGTCCGTATCCCACGTGGGGCTCGTAGACTTAATCTCCATTTTCCGGATGAAGGAACCGGGACACAGAGAGGTGAAGTGACTTGCCCGGGGTCACAGGGCAGACAAGTGGCAGAGCTAGGATTAGAACCCAGGTCCTTCTGACTCCCAGGGGAGCCTTTCCAGTAGGCCACGCTGCTTTCCCACGGACCACCTAACTGCTCCGTGCCTCGGTCTCCTCATCAAGAGAGCGGCGTTAAGGTCCTCCCTCTCAGACCACGAGCCCCCTGGGGACTGGGGCCTGTCGGATCATCCTGGGTCTACATCATCTAGTAATACCGTGGCCGCCATCCCCGTCGTCACTCGGGGAATCTTCCTACACTGTGCTCTCCCAAGCGCTTCGTACAGTGCTCTGCACATAGTAAGCCCTTAGTAAGGTGGGGTGGGGAGGGCCACCCGGAGGGCCCCCGCGGCCACTAGGTGTCGCCGCCATCCTTCCCTCTGCTGGCCGGCGGGGCCCAAAGCTTTCCGGTCCAGTGGCCCCCAGGCCGGGGTCGCTGGCCCTTCCAGGAGGCCCCTGAGTGGCACGTTGGGGGCAGGGGAGGCTCGGCGGCGGAAGGCAGGCAGGAAGGGAGGCCGGGAGCGCCAGCCCGCACAAAGGGACGGGGGGAAGGGAGGGAGGGGTCGCCAGGGGTCGCCAGGGACGGGGGTCCGCCACCCTGTTAATGGCCAGACCTGGAGGGGTCACTCGGAGGGACCTCAAGAGAAGTGGGGGCTGAGGAGGGATTTGAGGGTTTAGAGCTGGGTGGGCCCCCCACCCTTATCCCGCAGCGCCCGGGGCTCACGGCCAGGAAGGGGTCGGGAGGGACGCGGGGAACCACCGGGGGTCGGGAGGCCGGACGAGAGATAATAACAGTAACGATGGTGATGGCATTTGTTAAGCGCTTACTATGTGCCCAGCACTGTTCTGAGCCCTGGGGTAGATAATAAGGCATCAGGTTGTCCCACGTGGGGCTCACAGTCTTAATCCCCATTTTACAGATGAGGTCACTGAGGCCCAGAGAGGTGAAGTGACTTGCCCAGAGCCACACAAAAGTGGCGGAGTCGGGGTTAGAACCCACTACCGCTGGCTGCCAAGCCCGGGCTCTTTCCGCTGAGCCACGCTGCTTCTCCTTGCGGGCGGGGGACCTGTCTACCAACTCTGCCGTACTGTCTCCTCCCAAGCGCTTCGTACACTGCTCTACACACAGTAAGCGCTCGACAGATGTGATCCATTGGCTGTTTGGAACGCGTCCGCTAACTCTGCTGTACTGTACTCTCTTACGTGTTCCGTATACCGCCCTGTACACAGTAAACGCTCAACGGATACGGTTTATTTACTGGAACGGGTCCGCTCGCTCTCCTGAATTGTACTTTCACAGAAAGGGCTCAACATTTGCAAGCGATTGCTTGGAATGTGTCTGCTAACTCTGCTGCATTGCACTTTCCCAAGTGTTTAGTACAGTGCCCCGCACACAGTAAGCGCTCAACAATTTCAAGTGATTGATCGGAATGTGTTTGCTCGCTCCATCGTATTGTACTCTCCCAAATGTTGAGGACAGTGCCTTGCACAGTTAAGCGCTCAACAATTAGGACGAATTGACTGGAATGTGTCCACTCACTCAGTTGTACTCTCCCAAGAGTTTAGTACAGTGCCTTGTATGTAGTAAGCACTCAATCAAAACCATTGTTGAGGAGAAGGAGGAGGAGAAGGAGAAAGAGGAGGAGGAGCTCGGTGTCGGGGGTCAACAGAAAGTTGGAGGGGGGAGGGGGGAGGCAGCTTGGCGGGCTGACCGGGACGGGGTGCCCAGAGAAGGGAAACCTGGCAGGCTGGCCGGGATGGGGAACCCGGAGAGGGGAACATGTGGTTATAGGGAACGGAACCGCTTCTGAGTAAAACCACTTTCGTTTATTCCCCGAGGGAGCCGGTGCCTGTGATCGAGGCTGGCGGGCGGGGAGGGCATGAGCCGTCACACCCCTGGAGTTGCCCTTCGCCGCTCCCTGCCGCGTCCCCCTCCCTTTTAATGGCATCTGTTAACCGCTTACTACGTGCCAGGCACCGTACTAAGTGCCGGGGCGGATACAGGCTAATCGGGTCGGTCGCTCGTCCCTTGTCCCACACGGGGCTCGCGGCATTAATCCCCATTTCATGGATGACCGTGAGCCCGTTGTCGGGTAGGGATTGTCTCGATCTGTTGCCGAATCTGTCGAACTTTCCAAGCGCTTAGTACAGCGGTCTGCACTCAGTGAGCCCTCAATGAATACGACTGAATGAATGAAAGATGAGGGAACCGAGGCCCAGAGAGGTGAAGTGACTCGCCCACTGTCACAGAGCCGACGAGCGGCGGAGCTGGAATTAGAACCTAGGTCCTCCAACTCCCGGACCTAGGCTCTTTCCGCCAGACCCCCGTTCCCTGACTCGGGTCCCTGCAGAGCGGGTGGGGGGCTGGCCGTGGAGGTGTGGGGGTATGGGGGCGGTTACCTTGGTGAGATCCTGCTGCAGCCGCTGCCATTGCTCACCGAAGGCCTTGCGCAGCTGCTGCCGCTCCCGAATCATGACGCTCAGCTTGCTCAGGGGCCCCGAGTTCAGATCCTCCGCGTGCTGCCGCAGAATCCGGCTCAGGCCCTCCGTCTGACTGACTATTTCTGACCAAGACTGCGGGGGGCAGGTGGAAGGGGCACGGGGCGGGGGTCAGGGCTGGGGCAGCGACCGACGTCGGGGTCGGCGGGGGCCAGGAGGCGGGCTGGCGAGGGAGGGGGAGGAAGGAGGTCGGAGGTTGGGGATGGAAGGGAGGAAGGAGATTGGGCAATGGGGGAAGGAAGTGAAGGTTGAGGACTAGGGAGAGGATGGAAGTTGGAGCTTGGGAGAGGAGAGAGGTCGGGCATTGGGGGAGGAAGGTTGGAGCTCGGGGATTGAAGCGGGGGGCGGGGGAAGGAGGTTGGCGATTGGGTGGAGGAAGGAGGTTGGAGACTGGGGATTGGGAGGGAGGGAGGGAGGGAGGTCGGGGACGGGGGAAGAGGGAGGTTGGGTTGTTGGGAATGTGGAGGTTGGGTGGGAGGAAGTTGGGGATTGCAGGACAACGGGGAGAACGTGCAGGCCGCGGGGCCGCCGGAGCGGTGGAGCGGAAGGCCGGGTCCCCGGGGCCCCGGGCAGGGGCAGGACGGAGGGTGAGGCCTAGTCCTCCAGGGGCCGGGCAGGGGCAGGACGGAGAGTGAGGGAGCGTGAGGCCTAGTCCCCCGGGGCCCGGGCAGGGGCGGGGGCAGGGACAGGGGCAGGGGCAAGGGCGGGAGGGAGCGGGAGGCCCCGGTGGGCAGGGGCCCCGATGCCCGGGTGAGCTCCGGGGTCCGGGCGAGTCGGTCCCCGTCCGCCGCCCACCTGGCCGATGGGTCCCGCCGTCCGGTCGGTGCCGTCCTGGTGCTGGGCCATCTGATGGAGCAGGCCCGCGTACTCGCGGTCGCTCTTGACCCGCTGGGCCATCCACTTCCTCATGCCCTCCAGCAGCCGCAGCTCGGCCTCCTGCAGGCGCTGCAGGGCCCCGTGCCCCTGGGCGCTGCTCAGCTCCGACGCGAAGCCCATGGCCCCGGGCCTGCCCACGGACAGGCCCCGTCGGTCCCTCCGGCCGGCCTCCGGCGCGGAGGGCAGAGGGATGCCCCCCGGGCGCGGAACGGACGGAAGGCGGGCCGGCGGCCAGCGTGGAGGCGGCCGGCTTCCCCTCTCCCCGGCCCGGGCCCGGGGGCTCCCCTCGCCCCACCGCGCGCGGAGAAGACCCTCCCTCTCCCTCGTCCTCGCCCCCGCCTCTCCGGTCCCCGGGGGCGGGACTGGCCATCGCGCCCGTCGCTGCGGGCGACGGTGGTGGCGCCCGCTCTCCCGTCCGTCCGTCCGTCCGTCCGTCCGTCCGTCCGTCCTTCCCTCCCTCCGGCCCGGGGCTGGGATGGGGCCGGAGCCCCTCGCCCGTCAGCAGCCTCCGGGGTCCTTGGCCGCCGCCCCCCGCCCCATCCCCCGGGCCCGGACCCGTTACCGGCGCTCCTCGCTGCTCCCGGAGGAGGGGATGGCGCGGACCCCGGACCTCTCCGGCCCCTCTCCGGCCCCTCTCCGGCCCCCGCTCCGGGCCCTGTCGCTGTCCGGTCCCCGTCCGGCCCCTGTCCGGCCCCCTCTGCCGCCCTGACCAGTTCCTGATTCTGCCGCTTCCTGCTCCCGCCGTTTCACGTGGCCGCAGCGCCGGGGCGGGTCCGGGGAATGGGGGGGCGGGGGGGCCGGGATGCCGAGACCCCCCGCCAACCCGCCCGGGGGGCTCCCCGCAGGCGGCCGCCCCCGGACCCCCGCTCTCCGCCCGCCCCACCGGGGCCGGGGCTCGACGCCGGGTCTTCCTTCCCGGCCGGGCCCCCTCCCCAAGCCGTAGAAGTCGGGCGG
Organism: Ornithorhynchus anatinus; assembly: GCF_004115215.2. Classification (NCBI taxonomy): domain Eukaryota; kingdom Metazoa; phylum Chordata; class Mammalia; order Monotremata; family Ornithorhynchidae; genus Ornithorhynchus; species Ornithorhynchus anatinus. Next base: position 55,591,537 of record NC_041749.1, read on the forward strand.
CCCCCGCCCCGGGCCGTCTTCACAGCCCGGAGGCCGGTCTGTCCGGCAGCTCCCCCAACCACGGTCCTCACGTCCCCCACCACCTCAGGACCTCCCCCTTCCTCTCTGTGGCTGCTCATCACCCCCCACAATCTCAGCACCCCCGACCGTGGCACTCCTGTCAACTCTCCACCCCACCGCAGCTCCCCAGAGTCCCCAACCTCGGCCTTCCGTTCCCCCTGCTGCGCCACCCTCCAAATGGCGGCCCTCCGCCCTTCCCGTCTTGACCCTCTGTCCCCCCACCCTCCCGAGCCAGTCGCACAACTGCCAAGCTTCGAGGGTGCCTGGGCGGAGCTCCCCAGGGACACCACTCGGTGCCCCAGGGCCCTCGGACACACGAGGCCCAGGTGGACACACCAGGCCAAGGGGACGCACGAGGCCCAGGTGGACACACCAGGCCAAGGGGACGCACGAGGCTCGGGGGACGCCCCAGGCCGGGGGGACGCACAAGGCCCAGGTGGACACACCAGGCCAGGGGGACGCACGAGGCCCGGGGGACACAGCAGGCCAGGGGGACGGCTCCCCGGGACGGGGTAAACAGGGAGCCGGGAGAGCAGGCGCCGCTTATTAGACCCCGGACCTGGGCCACCTCTGGAGCCCGGGGTGGGGCAGGAATTGAGGGTCCCGTGCCCAGGAAGGCCAGCCGCTGCCGGGAGCTCTCCCCCCTTCACGGGGTTGGCGGAGAAAACCGTAAGCTCGCTGTGGGTAGGGGACGTATCTATCGTATCATACTCTCCCAAGCGTTCGGTGGTGCTCTGTACGCACAAACTGCTCAATAAATACGCTGGACTGAGAGACTGAGGATGGGGGGTGGCAGCGGCGGGGTTTGCCGGGTAGAGTGGTGGTGGTGGCGGTAGTGGGGGCGGGGGGGCTGCCACTGCTGCGGTTAATGCAACACCCAGGGGGAAGGAAGCAGGCGACTTCATGAAATCGGCAGCGAGGACAGGGGCCGCACGGGAGAGCTAAGGCGGGGCGAAGGGCATCCTTCCCACGGGGGCGGGGCACGGCGTGGGGCAGCGGGGTCACAGGCTGCAGGAACAAGTCACGAGTGTGTGGGTGTGTGTTTGTGTGTATGGGGGAGGGGGGGGCAGGGGAAGCGCGCACTGAAATTGCATAGTCTCTGCACATTTAATCACTTTTTAAAATCTCTATCATCATCTCGTGTCCATTAAATAGAACCCACCACACTGGGCCCGTTAAATTACAAGAAAACAGAGTCACTGTGTGCACCAACCCAGTATCATACAAAACCAGCCTGGGCCGGCCTTGGGGGGACGGAGGGGGCGTGGGGGTGGGGGCAGGGGGAGAGCTGATTGTCCCATAGGGCGGGCAGGGGGTGCAGAAGGCACGTCGGAAGGGGGGAGAGGGCGGACACCCTCAGAGTCAGTGCTTCTCCCCCTGAAGGCCCGTGGTGGGGAGGGGACCCCCCCGAGACCCTGCCCGCCCCGGGCTCCGGGCGATTCGGGACAGAGGTGGGCTCCAACCCCCATTGCACACCAGCTAATGACCCAGCTCAGTATTGCCCTCCCCCCGAGGGGCTGGGGCCGGAGTGGGAGAGAGACGGGGCTCTCGGCCAGATGGAAGGTGGGCGGGGGGGTGCGGGGGACGGTGAGAGGGGGGTCCTGGCTACTGCCCCAAGTTAAAAAAAAAATATAAAAAAAAAATCAGCATCTAAAGTGAAATCACAGAGTGAAAAATATATCTCGAACGGCCCCTGAGATCCCCACGGGGGAAAGCAGCATTGGGGGCGGGGGGGAAGAGAATAGCTCCCCTCCCCCCCGAGGGGGGCTCCAGAGCTGGGAGAGGGAGGGGAGCCCAGAAGCCCCAGGCTCAGAGAACAGGGAAGCAGTAGAGGCCCAGCGGCTGGGTTGGGGGTGGGGGGGGGAGAGGTGTGTGGGGGCCCAGTCCGCCCAGCGCAGGGTAGGGGGTGGGAGGGGTGGGGCCCAGACCAGCTGTGGGACCAAGCCGGGCAGGAGATGGGAGGGCGGTGAGGGGCGGGGGGATGAGGCCTTCCTAACCCACGGCCTGGGCTGAGCCCGGGAGCCCACGGTGCCGTGGACGCACATGGCATGGGTGGGGTGTGTACTTGTGGGTCTGCGTGTGCACGTGTGGGTCTGCGTGTGCGCGGAGGCAGGTGGACGGGCGGGGGGCAGTGGGTGAGGAGGCACGGGGTCTCTTCCCCGGGGAAGCCGCCTGCCCTTCACTGGGCCCGGGGCTCTTCCTATGACCGCTGTGAGGGCTCAGGCCCCCAGAGCCTGGGCGGGGGGTGTGAGGGGTGAGATGCGGGGGGGGGGAGGTGGGGGGAGGTGGGGGGAGGGAGGGGCTGCAGAGTTGCAGGTTTGATGCCCGGTGGTGGGCGGTGGGCTGGGGTGGGGGGGGCGGGGTGGAGGATGGGGAGGAGCGGTGCCCCAAGCTGCCCGCTGGCCTGGCTGGGGCCCGTTATTGCTATAGAAGGGGGCAGCCAGCAGCAGGGGTCTATGGGCAAGGGCAGGGAACCCCACAAGGAATCATCTCCCCCATCCCGGACCTTCAGGGCCGGACACCCCAAAAAGCCCTCCCCCCGGCCCCCGGCCGCACGACCCACCGCTTTGCTCCAGGCTCGCGGCCCTCTCTCCGGAGAGCGGGAGACCCGAGGAGCAGCCAGGCAACCGGCCTCGGCAGGGCCAGAGGCTTAGCCTGTGCCCGGTCACGGACGCGACCGAGGTCCACCCCCGGCCCTGCACCCGCTTCCGGGTGGGAGGGGCGGGGCAGGGGTCCAGCGGGGCCCGGCCAGCCCCCTCCTTGCCCGGCCCCCCGCCCCCGGCCGAGTCCCGATAATAGAAAAATACTTTGGTGAATTAAAAAGTGCCCGCAGGGTGAGGGCGGGGAGGCCGGGGCGGGGGGTGGGGACGGGCCCTGGTCAGAGAGCGCTCTGGTCCTTGATGAAGGCAGTCCTCTCGCCCCGGCCCTCGTCCTCGTCCGACTCGGAGGGGCCGCCCTCCTCGTCGTCGCCGTCCCCCCCCCCGCCGCCAGGCGTCCGGCGGCAGCCCCTTGTAGGAGATGAGGCCGCCGCCCAGAGAGTACACTTTGGCCCCGCGCAGGCTGAAGCCCGAGCGCAGCTGCAGGACCAGGAAGATGATGACGAAGACCAGCACGATGAAGGCGCAGCTGAGGCTGGCCACCAGCATGGGCAGGTGGGCCGGGAGCAGGTCCTCGCCCGGGCGGCCCCCGGCCCGGGGCGACTCGCGGCTGCTCGGGCTCTGATGGGAGCAGGTCAGCCGCGCGGGGTCGTGGTGGGAGTGGGCGGGGCAGCTGAGGCAGTCCGTGGGAGCGGAGCCCCGGCAGCTGGCACAGGTCGGGTGGCAGGGGGCGCAGAGGCTGGGGCCGACGGGCTCCGCGCCGCGCTCCGCGCCGTACGGGGTGCTCAGGACCAGGGCGGTGTAGCCGGGCGGGCAGTGGCGCACACAGCTCTTCTCGTGCAGGGAGAACCCTTCCTCGCACACTGTCGGAGGGAGAACGGGGGTCAGTGGGGCAGCGGGTGGGTGTCCAGGCCCCGGGTGGGGAAGGGGAGGGGGAGTCCAGTGGGTGCGGGTCCCCGTCAACCCCCCACTGCCTTCAGATCTCCCACGAAGCCCCCGGGACTGTGCTTCTCCACCCCATCGGCCCTTTGCCCTCTCCCTGCCCCCACCAGCCGTGCCCCTCCCCGAGGCCATCCCGCCATCCCAGGAGAGCGGGGGTGGGGCCGGAATCCGGAACCCCGCCGGGCCCCATCTCCCCAGGGCACCGACCCGTCCCCGTCCCCGGGGACTCGGCCCGACGCGCCTGTATCCACGTGCCGGGTGTGCCCCTCCCCGGGGTGGGGGTGCCCGGGCCCCTCACTCACCCACACAGGCCCGGCTGGGCGTCAGGGTCTTGCAGCCGCTGCTCTCGGGGGACGGAGAGAGGGCGGGTCCCTCGGGGGCCGTGCCGTACAGCACCAGGGTGAACTTGGTCAACGTGCCTGGGTCCGGGAGGCCAACGGTTACCGGGACCCCTCCCCCAACCCCGGCCCGTGGGTTTCCCTCTCCACTCCCCAGACCCGCCCCGTCCCGGAGGGGCCCCCGCCGCCCCCGCGGACCGTAATTGTTGGCTTCGCTGGTGTTCTCGATCTCCAGGATCCAGTCCCCCGCGGGGTCCTCATCCCACGAGTGCGTCGTCATGAAGGCCCAGTCGTTGAAGCCGTCCGCCGAGTAGTCGTGGGGCCTGGAGCGGGAGAGGGCGGGCAGAGCGTGGAGGCGGGGTGGGGAGGGGCGGGCGGAAGGCGGAACATGCCGGGGCGGGGGGTCGGGGAGGGGCTTACCTGGCGGCCAGCAGGGTGGAGCGGGTGCCCAGGGGACTGACCAGGTGGATGGCCAGGTCCCCGCGGCGGTTATAGGATAGGGTGAGCCGGGCCTGGGCGTGCTCCAGCCGGGTGATGTGGTTGGCCTCCCCGAGGCAGGCCGTCACCCTCCGCCGCACCTCCAGATGCTTCCCGATGTCCCTGCCGGGGGGTCATGCCCGCCGGGTCAGAGCGGGGGCCGCCTCGGCGCCAACGGGCAGGGGAGGGGAGGGGGCTGAGGGCACCACTGGGGGGGGTGGAGGGGGAAGCCATGCACCGGCGCCCCACGGAGCTAGACCAGGGCCACCAGCTGGGGCTGGCGGCTGGCATCTCCGGCACGGGCGTGGGTGGGCGAGGCAGAGCCTGCCCAACTCGGTCCCTGGCGCCGCCTCCCCGGGTGACCCACCGTGAGAGAGGGGCCAGGGAGGACCTGCTGCCCGCTGGGACCCAGGAACCCCCCCTCGCTACGAGGGCCCACCTCTCCGGAGACCCCACGGCTGGGAATCGAGGGACCCCTCTGGACCGTCGGCTCGCTGTAGCCAGGGGACGTGCCCGCCGATTCGGTTGTATCCGACTCTCCCAAGCGCTGAGTACAGAGCTCCCTACGTAGTAGGCGCTCAATAAATACCCCCGACTGATTGACTGGAGGCGTTCAGGCCCGGGCAAGAGCACACGTGCTGAGAGCAAACTACATTCCCCGTGCGGCGGGCTTCTGGCCCCAATTCTGGAGGCCGTCGTTACATCGGGGTGGACATCGCGCTTTGCGGGAGGAGCCTAGGGCTGAACCGACTTCGGGAAGCGAGCCCCGGGCCTCCCTACGGCTGCAGCCCGGTGGTGGGAGGAAGGGGCTAAGCCGGGCCCCGCCCCTGCCCGCCCCCAAGGTCCCGCCCCCTCACTTGGGCTCCGTGAGGATGTCGACGAGGCACTTGCGCTGCGGGGGCACCGTGGTCCAGTTCTGGGCCAGCGCCACCATGGCCCCCGCGTCCAGCAGCCCGTAGCCGTACGAGTGGCTCACTGTCGGGGAAGGCGAGGGTCAGGGGGCGCCCCGGACGGCTGAGGCGGGAAGGGGGCCCACACGAGGACGAGAACGCGCCCTCCCCAGCCCCTCGGCTCGGCCGCCCCCGGCCCCTGACCTTGGCGGCCCACGCCATTGGTGACCCAGTCGTTGGCGTTGAGGTGAGCCGGCTTGGACGTCCGCACCACCAGGTGCTGCATGTCGCGCCATGTCAGGTTCTTGCTACAGGCCGTGGGGAGGGAGCAGCCGGCGTTGGGGGAGGCCGGATCCCCGGAGAGCCCCGTGGGACCCCCGTGCCTCGGTGCCCCCCCCGGGAGACACCGGGGACCACCGAGATGATGGGACTAAGGGCGGTGGGGGGTGCCCGGTCCAGCGGGCATTCCGGCCCCCGCCTCGAGAGAGACCGGGGGCGGCGGGGGTGCCGGGTCCAGCGGGCTCTCCGTGCCCGAGTGCCTCTCCGCCCCACCTCAGGAGAGACCACGGCCTACAGAGGCTGTGGGGCTGGGGATGAAGGCGGGGGTGCCTATTCCTCGTCCTTCTTCCTGACACCATCCCCCAACCCCGGGCGCCCCAGTGACCTCGGCCCTTACTTGGCCTCCAGGGTGAGGGCGATGATGCCAGCGGCCAGCGGGGCGGAAGCCGAGGTGCCCGTGTGCGACTCGGTGCACTTCTGTCGCAGGTCCGTGGTCACCTGCGGGCAGAGGGAGCCTGTGGGCCATGTGCCCCCCACCCCGACCCGAGGAGGGACGGAGCCCTCCCGCAGGGCGATCCCGGCCCCGTCTGAGGGAGCCCTAGGCCGGGGGAGGGCGGGGCAGGGTGGGGGTGAGGGCCCGGGCCCCCACCTGCGGGGCCTCTCCCCGGGTGCCGGTCTGGGAGGCCCCGACTCACGATCTGCTTCTCGTTCTGGTTGCCGCTGCTGTAGGTGGTGGCGAGGGTGGAGGAGCAGGCCTCGCTGTACCAGGGCACGTTGCCCAGCTGGGTGGTGCTGCTGATGGACAGCGTGTAGATGCTGTTGGTGTAGCCGTCGCAGTTGCAGCTGTCGTGCTCACGCCCGCCGTTGCCGGACGCCCAGACGAAGATGGAGCCCAGGCCGCCCCGGCCCTGGGGGGAGGGAGGAGCGAGACGGGGGCGGTCAGCACGCTCTGCACTGGGAAAGGGTGGGGGAGAGAGACCCTGGCGGGGAGGGGTCGCTGCCTGTGTGTCTGGGTGCGTGTGGGCATGAAGCGGAAGTGGTGAGGTGAGCAAGAAGGGGAATGAGACTCCAGCGGGGAGGCGTCATTGTGTGTGCATGTGTGTGTACACATGCATGTATGTAAGTATGCATGTGGGTGTGTCTATGAGGAAAAAGTGTTGCCTAGATGATAGGGCACGGGCCTGAAAGTCGGAAAGGACTCTGCCACTTCTCTGCTGCATGACCTTAGGCAAGTCACTTCACTCCTCTGGGCCTCGGTTCCCTCAGCTGTCTAATGGGGATGAAGACTGTGAGCCCCATGTGGGACACAGACTGTGTCCAACCTGGTTAGCTCGTACCTAACCCCAGTGCTTAGTACAGTGCCTGGTACACAGAAAGTGCTTACCCAGTACCATTTTCTTTAAAAAAAAAAAAAAGCATACAGGGGAAAGGAGACCTCAGCAGAGATGGGTTCGCTGTGTGTATGTGTGTGTCTGCATGTGTGTGTATAGAGGGGAAGAGAGTGGGGGCGAAGAGACCTCGCTCATTCATTCAGTCGTATTTATTTGAGCATTTACTGTGCGCAGAACACTGTACTAAGTGCTCGGGAGAGTACAAACGACGATAAATAGCACATTCCCTGCCCACGACGAGTTTATAATCTAAAGGAAGGACTAGTCTACCCCTGCAGACCCCCTGCCCCCCTACCTTCCCCACCAGTACCTGCCCGTCCTTCCTCCCCCTCCCGCCGGTGCCCACCCCTGGGCGAGGGCCCCACCTGGCTGACGCCCCGGAAGAAGGCCTCCTCGGCCAGGCGGGCCGGCCCATCCACCGTCTTGCCGTCGTCCTCGGGGCCCCAGCTGGCGCTGTAGATGTGGATGTGGTCGGGGTTCAGGCCCAGGGAGCGGGCCTCCACGGCGTCCGTCACCTCGCCGTCCAGCATGCGCACGCCTGCGGAGGGGCACCGCGGGGAACCCGCCTGCTGCTCACCGCCGCCAGCCCTTCCCCGCCCAGACCCCCCCAACCCGTCGCGCGGAGGCTCCCTGGCTCAAGACCCAGCTGGGCGGAGGCCGGCCGGCAGCCGGAGCTGTTGGACCGAGCCTGGCCCGGCCAGGACAGCCAGCGGCGATGCCAGGACCAGAAGGGCCCCCGCCCCGGAGGTGCCATGGAGGACTCGGACACCGGGTTCAAAGCCCCCGGTCACCCTGGGCGCCCACGACCCTGAAACCCACCTCCAATGTGGGCGTTGTAGGCCACGCCGACGCCGCAGATGCCGTTGTTGGCCACTGCCGCCACCTCTCCCGCACACCGAGTGCCGTGCCTGTGCCGGGGCAGAAACCGGGGTTGGGGGCGGGGTGTCACAGGGGAGCAGGTGGCGGGGGCCTGGGCAGGAGGGAAGGAACCAGAATCCAGCCTCGAGCCAGCTGGGGGGGTAGCGGGTAGGGGAAGGGGCAGTTTGGGAGCGAGGACGCCGCACGGGAACCTCCATCTCTCCCCCCACAACCTTCAGGCCTTTAGCCCCTCGCATCCCCTCTCCCCCACACCACGCTCCTGTAGAGTCCCCCCGAGCTGCCTGGGATCAGGCTTGTCTGTTGTCTGTCCCGCCCCACCGCCATCGCCCCATCTTGCCCGAGGCCCCCATCTCCCTCGGTGTGCCGTGCCCACTACGCGGCTGACAAAACTGACAAGCACCCTGGAGCGTGAGTGTCCCAAAGTCTCCCCCTCACCTACCCCCCTCCACATTCTCCTCAGCTGCCTCGAGGACAGATCTCCCACCCACTTTCACAAACCAACCTTCCTCTCGCGTCTCCGACCCCATGCGCCCGCGTCCCTCCTCCTTCCTTCCTGACCGCCATCTTTGACTGCTAACTCCCAGGGCTCCTTAGTGTCCCCTAGCCTAAAAAAGCCTTCTCAGGACCGCCTCCTGCACGATCCAGCTCCATCTCCCACCTCTGACGGTGGTCCAAACTCCTCAAACGGGTGGTATACACCCACTGCCTCCACTTCCTCCTCTCCAGCTCCCTTCTTTGACCCCCTTCGATCTGTGATCCTCCTCTGTCACTCCACAGAGACCACCTTCTCCTTATTATCACGGTACTGTGGTATTAGGTACTGTGGGATCTGTTATGAGGTTACTATGTGCCAGGCACTGTACTAAATGCTGGGGTGGATACGAGCACATCATATCCACGTGGGGCTCAGTGTCTCAATCCCCACTTTACAGATGAGGTAAGTGAGACACAGACAAGTGAAGTGACTCGTCCAGGGTCACAGAGCAGACAAGTGGCGGAGCCGGCACTGGAACCCAGATCCTTCTGACTCTCAGGGCCGTGCTCTTTCCCATGTTGCTCCTTGGCTTCTGGGCCATCTCTGACGCTCGAGACTCTACCAAACCTCGGTTCTCTACCCGCTTCTTTTCTGGCTCTTTGGCCAGATCTCCCTCTGCCTCCCATCGTGAATATGGATGTTCCTCAACGCCCTGTTCCGGGTCCTCCTCTCTTCTACATTATAACCTTATTCTCTTGGGGACCTCGTCCAGTCCCATGGCTTCAACTACCACCTCTACGCAGATGACTCCCAAATCTACCAGAGAAGCAACATGGCCTGGTGGAAAGAGCGAGGGCCTGAGAGTCAGAGGACCCGGGTTCTAATCCCGGCTCCACCGATTGCCTACTGCGTGACCTTGGATGTGTCACTTGGCTTCTCTGTGCCTCAGTTTCCTCATCTGTAAAATGGGGATTAAATACCCGTTCTTCCCAGTAATTGCGGCACTGGTTAAGCGGTTTACTGTGTGTCAAGCACTGGGGAAGATATAGGATGATCAGATCGGACACAGTCCCGGTCCCACTAGGGGGCTGGTAATGTACGTAGGAGGGAGAACAGGCATTAAATCCCTACCAAACTGAGGCCCGGAGCGGTTAGGTGACTTGACCAAGGTCACGGGGCAGGCCCTCGGCGGAGCTGGGTTAAGAACCCAGGTCCTCTGACTCCCAGGCCTGTGCTCTATCCACTAGATCATGCTGTTGCTCTTCTACTTAGACAGTGAGCCCCATGGAGGACAGTGACTGTGCCCAACCTGATTAACTTGTGCCTATCCCAGTGCTTAGAACAGTGCTTGACACATAGTAAGAGCTTAACAAATACCATAATTACTATTATTCATCGTTACCGCCTCTCACGCAACAACCTCTCCCCTTTTCTACAATCTCTCACTTCCTCCTGCTTCTACACAGATGTCCAGCCGACTCCTCAGACCCAACGTGTCCAAAATTGAGCTTGTTTTTCATTCCAAATCCTCTCCCTCACCTTGCTTTTTCTTCACAGTGGAAACCACCTCCACCATCCTCCCTGTCGCTGAACCCCGCAACCTTGGCATCATCCTTTTCCTTTGATTTGTTACTTCAACCCAACCCGCACGCTTCGCTCCTCTACTGCCCACCTACTCACTGTACCTCGATCTCGTCTACCTCGCCGCCGACCCCTCGCCCACATCCTGCCTCCGGTCTGCAACTCCTTCCCCCTTCCTATCCGACGGACCGCCACTCTCCCCATCTTCAAAGTCTTATTAAAAATCACACTTCCTCCAAGAGGCCTTCCCCGATTAAACCCTCGTATCCCCCCTCCCTTCTACGTCACCCTTGCGCTTGGATTTGTGCACTTTATTCAGCCCACCCTCAGCCCCACAGCACTTTTGAACATATCCATAATTTATTTTAATGTCTATCTCCCCCTCTAAGACTGTAAGCTCCTAGTGGTTAGGGAACGTGACTTCCAACTCTGTGGTACTGTACTCTCCCAAGCGCTTAGTACAGTGCTCTGTACTAAATCCTGTCAGTGCCACCTTCACAACATCGCTACAATCCACCCTTTCCTCTCCAACCACACTGCTACCTCGTTAATACAGTTAATACTCATCCTCTGCGCCTGGATTACTGCATCAGCCTCCTCGCTGACCGCCCGGCCTCCTGTCTCTCCCTACTCCAGTCCACACTTCACTCTGCTGCCCGGATCGGCTTTCTACAAAACGTTCAGGGCATGTTTTCCCACTCCTCAAAAAACTCCAGGGCTTGCCCATCCACCTCCACATCAAACAAAAACTCACCGTTGGCCTCAAAGCACTCGATCCCCCTGCCCCATCTCCTACCTCACCTCGCTACTCTCTTCCTACAACCCAGCCCACGCACTTCACTCCTCTAATGCCTCTCACTGTGCCTCCATCTCGTCTGTCTCACTGTCGACCCCTCGTCCAAGTCCCGCCTCTGGCCTGGATCGCCCTCCCTCCTCAAATCTGTCAGACAATTACTCTCCCCCTCCTTCGAAGTCTTATCGAAGGCCCATCTCCTCCAAGAGGCCTTCCCTAAGCTCCCCCTTTTCTCTTCTCCCACTCCCTCTTGGTCACCCTGACTTGCTCCCTTTACTCATCCCCCACCCCCCAGACCTTACGTACATATCCGAAATGTACTGATTTCTATTAACGTCTGTGTCCCCATCCTCTACGTGGCAAGCTCACTGTGGGCAGGAAATGGGTCTGCTTATTGTTGTACTCTCCCAAGTGCTTAGTACAGTGCTCTGGACACAGTAAGCGCTTAATCAATATGACTGAATGAATGAATGCTCTGCACACACTAAGCGCTCAATAAAAACCATGGGCTGATTGATCCTTGACACACTCCGGCTCTCTTTCAAACCCCATTGCCAAATTTTCTTCTTTCACAATATTTCCAGGATCTGTCCTTCCTTGTCCAACCAAACGACCCCTAGATTGTCCCAAGCACTTGTCCGGGCCTGCCATTACTAATTTGGCAGCTTCCTCGCTGGTTCTCCTGCCTCCAGTCTCTCCACTCTCCAGATCTCCCTTCGCTCTGTTGCCCGGGTCAATTTTCTTTTTGTTTGTTTTTTTTTTAAACAACATAGTTTGTACATGTCTTCCCCCTCCTGGAAAAACCCTCCAGTGGGTGCCCATTGTTCTCTGCGTCAAGCAAACTCCTTGCCTAATAATAACTGTGGTACTCGTTAAGCGCTGGGGTGGACACAGGCAAATCGGGTTGGACACATTCCCACGTGGGGCTCAGCCTTCATTCCCATTTTATAGACGAGAGACTTGAGGCCCAGAGAAGTGAAGTGATTTGCCCAAGGTCCCACAGCAGACAAGTGGTGGAGGCGGGATTAGAACTCAGGTCCTGACTCCCAGGATCGTGCTCTATTGACTAGTCCATGATGCTTACCTGAGGCTTTATCTATCCCTCAGCCTTTCTCCTTCTTACCCGTCCTGTTCTCCTACCCACCCCCCTCCCCCCGGCTTTCATTCCTTTCCAGCTAAACTACTCTTTCTTGTCTTTCCCGCCTTACATCCAGTTTTTCTTTTCTGGAACTCCCTTCAAACTTGCCAGATCACAGCCCTCCTATCTTCAGAGTTCTAGTGAAATCAGCCCTCCTCCAGGAGGCCTTCCCTGATTAGAAATCCAAGTCCTCTGCTTATGTGACGGTAAAGCCGGAATTTACTCTGTGGAAAGGGAACGTGTCTACCAACTCTGTCGTACTGTACTCTCCCAAGCGCTTCTTCCTCTGGCATTTCGTCACTGTGGACGACCCAACCATCCTTCCCGTCTCACAAGCCCGTAACCTTGGTGTCATCCTTGACTCCGCTCTCTCATTCAACCCACGGATCCAATCCCATCACCAAAGCCTGCCGGTCTCACGACATCATCAAGATCCGCCCTCTCCTCTCCATCCAAACCGCTACCATGTCAGTGCAATCACTCATCCCATCCCACATCGGCCTCCTTTCTGACCCCCGAACCTCCTGTCTCTCCCCACTTCGGTGCGTACTTCACTTTGCTGCCCGGATTATCTTTCTATAGAAACGCTCTGGGTGTGTCACGCCCCCTCCTCAAAAATCTCCGGTGGTCGCCCATCAACCCTCCGTATGAAGCAAAACCTCCTCACTATTGTCTTTAAAGCTCTCCATCACCTTACCCTCTCCTGCCTCACCTCCCTTCTCTCCTTCTACATCCTAGCCTGCACACTCTGTTACTCTGGCGCTAACCTTCTCACTGTGCCTCGATCTCGTTAAGTGCATGCTATGTGCCAGGCACTGTACTAAGCGTTGGAGTAGAAACAATTTAACCAGTTGGACACGGTCCATGTCCCACATGGGGCCCACAGTCTCAATCCCCATTTTACAGATGAGGGAACTGAGGTCCAGAGAAGTGAAGTGACTTGCTCAAGATCACACAGCAAACAAGTGGCGGGGCCTGGATTAGGACCCAGGTCCTTCTGACTCCCAGGCCTGTGCTCTATCCACTAGGCCACTAAACATTGTTTAGCACAGAGCTCTGCAAACAATAAGTGCTCACTAAATATGACCGATTATGTGTTTACTACGTGTCAAGCACCACAACAGACTAAGTCCCTGTCCCACCCTGGACTCGCCAGGAGGAGGGCAGGTATCTTGTCTCCATTTTACAGGTGAGGAAACTGAGGCCCAGAAGAGTTAAGCGCTCCGCCCAGGTCATGCAGCGGACAAGAGGGTAGGGCCGGGATTAGAGCCCAGATTCCAACTCCCGGTTCTGAATTCTTTCCAGGAGCCAGGCTGCCTAAAGTGGCAGTTAGAACTCTCCACTGCCCCTTCAACACAGCACTTCTGTCCATCTATTACACACCCTGTTACTAAAGCACTACGTAACCTCCGCTTTTCCTTCATCCTCCTGTCTGTCACTGAGATTACCGTCTGGTAGGCTGCAAAAATCCTTGAGGGCTGGGATTGGGCCTATCAATCACTGTACTCTCAATCGATCAATCATACTAACAGAGCGCTTACTGTGGTGCAGGGCCCTGAACTAAGCGATTGGGAGACTATAACATCAATATAACAGACCCATTCCCCGCCCACAACGCTCTCCCAAGCATTCAGTACAGCGGCTGGCACTCCTGTTCCCCGGAACTGACACCAGTTTTTTTTTTTGCAGCGGCAGAGGGGCGGGAAAGGGGACACGACACACCTGGGGCCAGGTTCTTCCTTAAGTTTTTTTTTTTGAATAGTATTTTTAAAAATCGAAAGCGCTTACTATGAGTCAGGCACTCTACTAAGTGCCAGGGTAGATACAAATTACCGAGTTGGATCCCCTCTAGTCTGTAAGCTCATTATCAATCGAGCGATCGTATTTGTTGAGCCCTTACTGTATGAAGAGCACTGAATTAAGTGCTTATGGGTGGGGAACGGGTCGGCTAATTCCGTTGCACTCTCCCAAGTGCAGTGCTTTGGACATAGTGAGTGCTCAATAAATGCCACTGTCGGATTGGGGAAACGGATCAGTGGTCGGGGGTATTTATTGAGCGCTTACTGTGTGCAGAGCACTGTACAAAGCACTGAGGAGCATCCAAGAAGACACAGTTCCTGCCCTCAGGGAGTTTACCGTCGGAGGAGAGGCTTGCAATCTAACGGGGAAGGGGAGGGAGGGAGGAGGCGGTAAAAGAGCCAGTTCTGTGTGCCTCGCTCCCCTTGGCCACCCCTCAGCTGCCTACCCTCCTTCCTCGGTCCCTCCTCTGGCCAAGTGCTTGGTCCCCAAGTCCCCGCCCTCCCCCGCGGCCGCCCCCCACCCCCCTCACCTGTTGTCATTCATCTGCGTGTAGCGCGGCTGGGGGTCGGGGTCCTGGTCGTTAACGTCAAAGCTGGCGCCGGGGTCCTGGGAGACGCGAGCCAGTCAGCCGCCCCGCCGGAGCAAGGGGGTAGGGGGGTGGGAGGCATTGGCCCGCGGGGGTCCCCTCCGCCAACCCCGCCCCGACCACGTCCACCCTCTCTGGGGAGGGCAGACCGCAGCACCGCTCACATAGTTGGCCTCCAGGTCGGGGTGGTTCTTCTCGATGCCGTCGTCCAGGATGGAAACCACGATGCCACGGCCCGTGTAACCCTGGGACCAGGCTCCGCGCACGTTCAGGTCTCGCTGGTTCACGCTGTACTGTGGGGACGCCCACCGGGCCTGGCTCAGCACCCCCGACGAGGGAGCCAGGGCCACTCCCCCCCTGCCAGCTGAAGGGAGCGGGAGAGGGCTGGGAAGCTCAGCGGCATTCCTAGTCGGAGCCGGATGGGGAAGCGGGGATCCCGTTTACCAACTCAGTTGCTCAGGACGGTGCTCTGCACCCAGCAGGCGCTCACCAGTAAATACTGTCGATCGGCTGATTTTTTTTTTAAATGGCATTTGTTAAGCGCTTACTATATGCCAGGCACCGCGTGCTAAGCGCTGGGGCAGAGACAAGATAATCAGGATAGACGCCATCCATGTCCCACATGGGGCTCGCGGTCTTCATCCCCATTCTACAGATGAGGGAACCGAGGCCTAGAGGAAGTGAAGTGACTTGACCAAGGTCACACAGCGGAGCCAGGATTAGATCCCAGGTCCTTCTGACTCCCAGGCCCGGGCTCTATCCACTAGGCCACGCTGCCTCCCACGATTGACCGGGGGCACGGGTCAAGGAGGGGTCCCGAGGGAGGGGTCCGGGAGGGGACCCGGCTCTACCCACCAGGTACCACTGCTGGGGGAACTTGGGGTCCGTGGGCTCCGTGAACATGTCACGCTTCTTGCGCACCTTTGCCACTTGCTGCTCCAGCCACCGCACCTGGAATAGGCGAGGGGTCGGGGGCCGGGAGAGAAAGAACTCAACCGAGCTCGCTCAGCTCCAAACAGATCACCTCCGGCCCCATCCGCCCTCCACCCGACTCCCATCCCCCCGGTCCCTACACAGCACCGGATCAAAGGCGGGTGGTGGGGAGAAGGATTCATTCATTCATTCATTCAATAGTATTTATTGAGCGCTTACTATGTGCAGAGCACTGTACTAAGCGCTTGGGATGAACAAGTCGGCAACAGATAGAGACAGTCCCTGCCGTTTGACGGGCTTACGGTCTAATCGGGGGAGATGGACAGACAAGAACAAGGAGAGGAGAGGAGTCTGCTGTGTGACCTTGGGCAAGTCACTTAACTTGTTCGTGCCTCAGTTACCTCATCTGGAAAATGTGGCTTAAGGGTGTGAGCCTCATGTGGGACAGGGACTGCATCCAACCTGATTACCTCGTATCTACCCCGGTGCTTAAAACAGTGCTTGGCACATAGTAAGTGCTTAAAAAATACCATAATTATTATTATTTTTAGGAGAGGGATGGGGACAGGGAGGTGGGGGGGGGGTGTCATACCTGGGGCTCCCGCTGCAGGCGGCTGTGCCTGGGCCGGTGAGGGGTTAGAGACCTCTTCACCACGGCCCGGTGCCAGAAATGATAGTAGTCCCCGAAAATCTGAAACGGCAAGAGAGGGCGAGCTGGAGTAGGAACCCCGAGGGGGTCGGGAAGCAGCGTGGCCTAGTGGATAGAGCCCGGGCCCGGGAGTCAGAAGGACCTGGGTTCTAATCCCGGATCTGCTGCTTGTCTGCTGTGTGATCGCTGGCGAGTCATTTCACTTCTCTAGGCCTCAGTTCCCTCATCTGAATAATGGGGGTGACGAGTGTGAGTCCCATGTGGGGCCGGGACCGTGTCCATCCTGATTAATTTGTATCTACCCCAGCGCTTAGTATGGTGCCTGGCAGAATGTAAGCATTTCACAATGACTGTTATAAAAAAAAAAGGGAGAGGCGGATAGCACCCCGATTTGGCCCCCAATCAATATCTGTCCGTCTCCCCCATTAAAGGATAAACTCCTTGTGGGCAGGGAATGAGTCTTGGGCTTTGGTTAGTCTCTCCCAAGTGCTAGGTACAGTGCACCTAAGTGGGTGCGCAATAAACACCATGCCCACTAGACTACTCTCTCCCACGAGCTCCCGCCTCCAGGACAACTCCCTAGCCGTCCGTCCGACGGCATCTCGGCCCTTATTACGTTGTAAGCTGCCGAGGGCCAGGGACTGTATCTAATTTCTACCTGGGCTTTCCTGGCACTTAGCACATGCTTTGCACGCAGTAAGCACTTAGTACATACCATTTACCACTACGGTAGCGTCCAAAGGCCGATCCCGAATCCCATCCTCCCTCTAACTTTCCCATCCCAGTTAACCTCGCCGCCATCACCCTCTTCATCTCCGAAGCCCCCAGTCCTGGCTGTATCCTTATCTTGTCCTTCTCCGACACCTCTGATGGGACCCCGCCTTTCCTCTCCATCTCAAAAGCACCCCCCCTCCCCAAGTTCAGGCAGTTGTCCCCTCCAGGCTTGACTCGTGCTGGTTCGTCTCCTCCGGTCTCTCCCCTAGCCAATCTGCCCTTGACCGGATCATCTTCCTAAAACGCACACGTCTCCCTATCCTCCGAAAGCGCCAACTGTCACCCATTCGTTCCTCTCCGCCTCCAGGGGAAACACCGGGCCCCCGGCTCTCTCCTTCCTCCCGCCTATCCACTCTCTCTTCCCACCGCACTCCATCTCACGCCCTTCGTCTCTCTCACGTCAACCCGTAATAATAACGATAATAATCACGATGGTATTTGTTAAGTGTTTAGTATGGGTCAGGCACTGTTCTAAACGCTGGGGAAAATACAAGCTGATCAGGTTGGACGCAGTCCCTGTCCCACGTGGAACTCACAGTCCTACTCCCCATGTGACAGATGAGGTGACTGAGGCACAGAGAAGTGAAGTGACTTGCCCAAGGTCACCCGGCAAATAAGTGGCGGAGCCGGGATTAGAAGCCAGGTCCTTCTGATTCCCGGGCCCGGGCTCTTTTCACTGGGCCACGCTGCTTCCCTGAACCCATCACCTATTCACGGAACCCCGAGTCGGGGTCTCTCTGCTTCTGACCTCTTGCTCGCCGCCCGGCCCCTCCCTGAAGCTCCCTCCCTCTTCCCGCCCCCAATCCCTCGCTCCCACCCTCCGCCCGCCTCCCACTTCACATCCTCGGCCCTCCTCATCTTCAAAGACCTTCTGAAATCACATCTTCCGCAGGAGGCCTCCCCCCATTCATTTCTAACCTCCCTTACTTCTCCCCCTCTAGAATGGAAGCTCTCTGAGGGCGGGGAAGGCACCTACCGATTCCACTATACTATACTCCCCCGAGGGCTTACTACAGCGCTCTCCAGACAGTAAGCACTCAACACATACCACCGATCGATCGATCGATCGTTTACATCTTCCTCAGACTGAGAGCCTCATGCGGGCCAGGGACAGCGTCCAACCTAATTCACTGGAATCTACCCTATCACTTAGCGTTTGACCTACGGTAAGCGCTTAACACAAACCATTAAAAAAAAATCACCTCAGCACCGTCTCGGCATCGATGTCCTTCCTCGCTACCGCCCATGGCATTTTCGTCCACGTCTTACACACGCTATCACTTAAGTACTAACTCACAGGCGGATTCCCTTTTCTTTCCTCCGACCCACTCTGTATTTTAGTGTCCGTCTCCCGCGCTAGATCAACGAATCGCTCGTATTTACTGAGCGCTTACTGTGTGCAGAGCACAGACACATTCCCGGCCCATAATGAGCCAGCAGGGGCTTTGGAGTCAGAGATCATGGGTTCGAATCCCGGCTCTGCCACTTGTCAGCTGTGTGACTTTGGGCAAGTCACTTAACTTCTCTGTGCCTCAGTTACCTCATCTGTAAAATGGGGATTAAGACTGTGAGCCCCACGTGGGACAACCTGATTCCCTTGTGTCTACCCCAGCGCTTAGAACTGTGCTCTGCACATAGTAAGCGCTTAACAAATACCAAATACCACTAGGCTGTAAGCTCTTTAAGGGCAGGGGTCCTAACTCCACTGCACTCTACCAAGTGCTCGACGCTGTGCCCTGCACAAAGTAGGACTCGGGATCTGATTAGCTATTCTGACAGCAAAACTCTGGCAGCAGGGTGGTGGAGTGTGGGGGAGCGGTGGTCTAACTACCTCCCCCGATCCCCCCATTCTGCTCATCTGCCTGATCATTTGCATAAACCTGCCTCAGCTCCAGAGGAAGCGGTCTCACCTCCTCCTCTGAGCACAACTCTGCCCTAGTGTAAGAGCACTCTTTCACGTGGAGCACTGGGTCCAAACAGGCACAATCTGCTTGGCCTACGCGGCAGCTGCCCATTCGGCAGGGACGGACTTCATCTCTTTGCTCTGGGCCTTCTGGACCTCTCCTCTCTGCTCTCACCCTCACCACCCCTCAGCCCTCTCCCTACCCCCCACAAGACTAATATAGCCAGGAGGCAGCTGGCTGCCGGGTGTGGGTGTGTGGGTGGGGTTGCAGGGGCTCCCCTCCGGCAGCAGCTGCCGAGGGAATTCTGACCCGCTCAGACTCCATCCCCTCTGCACGGCAGACTCCGCTCTCCCCGGAAAAGGGGCCGAGGGATGGCGGGGGTCGAAGGTGGGCTAAGGGTAGGAGAAGGGGAAAGCAGCCAGCCACAGGGATGACTGGAGGCCCGAGTCCTCCAGTTTGCTGGTTTGCTGATATCCCCCAGGACGAGGGTAAGGCAGCCACTGGGCCGGCGGCTACCTCCAGGGCCCGCCCCCGCTCCGGCCCAGCCCGCCCCGTCCATCCCTCCGTCCGTCTCCCGGGGTGGGAGCGGACAGATACTCACCGGCCCCAGGTTGAGGAATCGGTGCTTCCGGGCCACCCGGTCGGCCTGCGCGGGGCCCCCGGGGATGAGCACGGCCCACGTGTTGGTGTACACGGTCTGGGCCAGGGCCTCTCCGGCCAGTAGCGTCAGCGTGGCCACGGCCGCCCACTGCAGCCAACGCTGGGGCGGCTCCATGGGGCAAGGGCGCGGGCCCAGCCCCGCTCCGCTCCTGCGCTCCTCCGCGCCCGGTCAGAGGGGCTCGGCTGCCGGACCAAGGCCCCCGGCCCGGACCCCCGGGCCGGGCATGTGGCCCCTCACCCGGGGAAGGGAGGACCAGGCCGGGGCAGGGCTGGACGCTGGAAAAGCAACCAGAGAAGAAGGGATGAACGTCGCCCACCTCCTCCCCCGCCAACCGGGGACCGGCCTGGGAGACGGCACTCCCCCCCACCCCACCCTCCACCCCTGCCACCCCCACCTCACCACAGAGTGGGGGAGGGGAAGAGCCGGCTCCTCCTCAGCCCGGCCCCCACCCCTTGCCGCATGACAATACAGAGCTCTCAGCACAACAATGCCGCCCAACGGAAGGAAGAGTCCGATTGGACCCACTGGACCTTGGGTCTGGCAGAAAGCCACTGCCCAGGCCAGGTGGGCTCTGGGTCACCCCCAATTCCTCCCTCCTCAAGCCACGGTGAAGTTTAGTAATAATAATAACAACTATTGTGGTCTTTGTTAAGTGCTGCCTGGGTGCCGGGCACCGTACTAAGCGCTGGGGTGGACACAAGCCAATCACACAGTGGACACAGTCCCCGTCCCACAGGGGGCTCAGTCTTCATCCGTTTTTCACGCGAGGGACCTGGGGCCCAGGGAAGTGAAGTGACTTCCCCAAGGTCACCCGGCAGACAGGTGGCAGAGACGGGATTAGAACCCAGTGCCTCCCGACTCCCGGGCCCGGGCTCTTTCCACCTCGCCACCCGCCCTGCCGGGGCTGATCCCGGGCCAGTGGGGGAAGCTGCCTCGGGTCGGCGAGTCCGTGCGTATCTTTCAATCGTACACGACGAATTATTTATTCATATTACTATCCATCACCCCCTCTAAACTGGGAGCTTGCTGGGGGCAGGTAAGACCGCGTCTACCAACTCTGCGGCATTATACTCTCCCAAGCGCTCAGTAAGGTGCTCTGTACCCAGTTAGGTGCTCAATAATGCCACTGACGACTGGGGATGGGAGGGGCTCCCCCGATGGGCGGGCCGGACCGGGCAGCGTGGCAGAGGGGAAAGAGCGCGCGCCCGGGAGTCGGGGAACCCTGGGTCTGAATCCCGTTTTCCCGACCGTGGGCAGGTCACTTAACTTCTCTGGGCTTCAGTTTCCCCACCTGTAAAAATGGGGATGAGACATCTGGTTCCCCCTCCCCGTTACACCGTGAGTCCCGCCGCACATCACAGTCTACCGGCATCTGCTCGGTTTATCCGGTAACTCCCTCCCCCTGCGTTTAGTACAGTGCTCGCTCGGTATACAATAAGTTTCCAACGAAAACCACAAGTATTACTGTTATTATCCCACTCAGGCTGCCTCTCCGAGATGGGGGTGGGAAGGCGGCTGGGTGACCACGGCAGGACTCGCCACCGAGGGCTCCCCCGACCCTCGCCGGAGGCCTCGGGGCCCTTGAACCCCTCGCTGCTCCCTGGAGAGCAGAGAACAGGCCCACTGGGAAGGGGTGGGGTGCGAGGGGCACGGTGGGGAGTCTCCGGGACTTCCTCCCCACCCAGCCCCGCCTGGCTCCGGGACCACAGGCGGACCAGCCCCCCCGGGGGTGGGGGTAGGGGGCCTGATTTGGTGACATCAGCCCCCATCCCTCCCCCAACCGCCAGGCCTTTCGAAACCAAACCCGCACCCGGCACCGTGGGAGCGGGGAGGGAAATCAATAACGGGGGGCGGGGGGGAGGAGGGAGGGAGTTGGTGCGTGTGTTGTCTCTCCTCCCTCGGCAAACATACACAACGGAAGCGGTCCCGCTGCCCACGTCTGAATAACTGTCCCTCACGGGGACCCTGGCCAGCCGCTCTCCAAACCGGTTCCTGAGTCAGAGGATCCCGGCGGAGAGGATCAAGGGGGGCTCCCGGGGAGGCCGGGGAGAGGGGAGAATGACGGGGGTGGGGGTGGGGGGCAGTCAGCTTGGGGAGTTGGCGGGGGTGGGGGGTGTCAGGTCTGGCCCCAGAAGGCCCCCCCCACCCCTCCCCCCTTCGGGCACAGGTAGACGGGATGGAGTCTGAAAGCCCGTGGGCCAGCCCCCCAAAGCCTCGGCGCCAGCCCCGGAGGCTTAACGACCCCACCGGGGATGGATTTATTAAACGCATTACACCGTGGGCCAAAGCGCTGGGGTAGGCACACGATAATCCCATCAGATGATACCATCTCTGTCCCGCATGGGGGCTCCCGGGAAGGAGGACGGGTCATCCTACGCCCTCTTCGCAGCCGAGGAACCCGAGGCGCAGTGAGGTTCAAGCGGCGGAGCCTGGAGAAGGATCCAGGTGACCCAGACCTCCAGCCCCGTGCCCTCGCCCCCGCCTTCGGGGCCGGAGGGAGCCAACGGGGGGTCGCGTGGAAAGCAGGCCTCGTCCTCGTCCACGGGGCCCCGGCGGAGGGCGTTCCACAGGCGGTCACGCTCGCCGGTCCGTCCGTGGGCAACGAGACCCGGCCTGGCCCATCCTCTACCCGGAAATTGCCCTTTCCCCTCCTCCCCCGGCCTCCACATACCAACCCTCCCTTGGGCGCACACACACACGCACGCACACACAAACCACCTGTACTTCCTGGGATATTTTCAGTTTACACCAAAATAACTCGGGCTGCTCCCAGCCCGCCGTCTGGTCCCCAGGCACGAGGCGCTCACCAGGCCACCCGACCCCCTCACCGCCGCTCCCTTCTCCGGGATGGGCTGGGGGGGCCGGTCCGGGCTGGTCGGCGGCCTCCCCCCCCCCCCCCGGTGGATCTGGGCTGGGGGGCCCGGAGAGGGGGCGTCCCCGAATTCTCCCCCCAAGGATCCGGAGAGGTCCCCGGATTCTGCTCCCCTCCACACCCTCAGGCTGGGCTTTCGGGCCTAAGGCCGCACACAGGCACCACACACACACACCCACGGCCCAAACTCGCCAGGCGAAGCCTGTTTCAGGGCTCTGCGGGATCAGCCAGCAGCTGCCTGATGTTAAAGGTGATTAAAGAAATATTTAATTAGCCCGCACAGCGCTGGAAGCCGGGCCTGCGGTCACCGGGCCCGCTGCATCCTCGCCCCCCAGGACGGTCCCCCGCCCCCCGGTGTCCGGCCTTCCTCACATTCCCATCACCCCCAGACTCTGACTCACCCACCCACCCACCAAGTCTCAACCGGTTTGGGGTGAGACACCCATGATCCCTTCCCACGTGAGCGGCTCCCGGGCCCGCTCCCGGCTTGGGGGCGGAGGGGAGGGGGCCGGGGCCGCCCGCACAGCCCCGTCGTGAGTCACGGGCACAACCCCTTTCCTCGCCGCCACATGGGTGTGTGTGGACACACACGTGCTTCGTGGGGAGGCAGGGGGGGAAATCGCGGGGCGGGCGGCGGGCAGGAGCTCGAAGGGGGGCCCCGAGGGGTGCGAGGTCCGGGGGTCGGGGCTGGATTCCCCTAGGTGCCCCCTCCGCGGCTGGGCCACGGGCCTCGGGGAGGACCCCGACACGGGAAAGTCCTTCCCAGCTGACCGAGAAACTCGACCCCCGGGGGCCGAGGTACGATTGGAGGAGGCGCAGGCCCAGCTCGGAGCCCGCGGGCCCAGGCCCGAGGTCCGGCCCGACTCCCCGGCCCCGGAGCCCCCCGATGGGCCGCGGGCAAGGAACGGTGACCCCTGGGGCGCTGACAGGGGATGGGGTGGGATGGGAAGGGCAGGGGGGCCGGGACCGGCCGCCCGCGGGATGCTGAGGGCCGAGGACGGGGTGTCGGCGGCGGGGATTTTTGAAAGAGGGGTGGGTGGGGAGGATCGGGGTCTCCCCACAAAGCTTACCGGTAGTGGTGGGGTGCGGGGGGAGGGGGGTGCGGGGCTGCGTGGGGGTCGGCGCGGCCTTCCGCACGGCAGGCCGGGGCCCAGCCGCCGACGCTTACCCCGGGAGACAAGCAGGGGCAAACTTTTCGGCCGGCGCCGGCGCCGGCGGCGGGGAGGGCCTGGAGGCCGGGGGTCCTCCTGCTGCTGCTGCTGCCTGCTGCTGCTGCTGCTGCTGCTGCTGCTGCTGGGGGCCCCGGCTCTCCGCCGGCCGCTGCCGCCGGGGGGAAAGCGTCGACTGGAGCCCGGAGCGGCCCGGCGGCGGCGGCGGAGGCTTGTTTACTCAGGGCCGCTGTCAGAGGCCGCTCCGGCTCCTCCTCCTCCTCTCCTCTTCCTCCTCCTCTTCCTCCTGCTGCTGCTGTTGCTGCTGCTGGTCCGGGCCGCCGAGCCGCCCCTTCCCCCTCCCCTCTCCCCCCGGCTCTGCGCCGCCTCCTGCTCCTGCCCCCGCTGCCCCCCGGCCCCTGCTGCCCCCCGGCCCCTGCTGCCCCCCGAGGCCTGGGCGTTGGGCTCGGGGACTCGGCGGCCACAACGCTGCAGGAAGTCACAGCGGCGGCGGGGGGAGGGAGGAGGGAGAGGACGACGAGGAGGAGGAGAAGAAGAAGGAGGAGGAGGAGGAGGAGGCAGAAGGGGAGGAGGAGGAGGAGGCCGCAGTGGCGCCGCCCCGAGGCCGGACGCTGGGGCCGCCCCGCCCCCCTCCCCACAATGGGGGGGCTCCTCCTTCCAACCGCCCCCCACCCCCCGGCAGCAAGGGGAATAAATGGGGAATAACCTCCTTGGGTGCCCCCCATCATCACAGCACGCGTCGACCCCGTCGAGGCCTTTGATTTTTCTCCAATTTTCCCAACTCGGTCAACCCTACTGAGCGCTCACCCTCGTCCTAAGCGCTCGGGAGAGCACAGCCTGGCAGCGTAACAGACTTCTTTTGATATCTGTTTCCCCCCTCCCTTCTAGACCGTAAGGCCGGGGCGGCCGGGGATCGCCTCTCTTGATGGCTGAACTGTCCTTTCCAAGCGCACAGTACAGTGCTCTGCACAGTAAGCGCTCAGTAAAGGCAGTTGAATGAATGAAGGGACAGACGCGGTCCCCTGCCCGCAGCGTGTTTGTAGTCTGGAAGGTCCAGAGCTCTGTCGCGTCCGTGAACCCGTTTTGATCCTCCCAAGGGTAGTAATAACGGCGCTCATTAAGCACTTTCTACGTGTCGAGCGCCGTTCTCGGCGTTGGGGGAGATGGAAGATCGTCGCATTGGACTCGGTCTCCGTCCCACGGGGGACTCCCGGCTTTAATCCCCGTTTGACGGATGAGGAAACCGAGGCCTCCAGAGATGGACTTGCGGCAGAGCGGGGGCAGAAGGTGGGTCCCGGAGGCTGAGGACGGCGGCGGACGCGTCCCCTCCCGCCCTCTTCCTCCAGGCCCGAGTGTCCTCTCTTCTGGGGGCCGGGCGTCCGTGTGGGGGGAGGCCCGCGGGAAACGTGTCCACGTCCAGCAGACGGGGATCATCTCCTGCTAATGGATCCCTGGGTTTCCCTTGTTAAAACTCTCAAGGGAAAGGGTGGGGTGAGGGGCTGGAGGAGCTGCCCCCCAGCAGGCTGAGGAGGGATAATAATAATAATAATAATAATAATAATAATAATAATACTTGCTAAGGGCTCTCTCTATGCCAAGAGCTGGGGCATGGCATAGTGGATAGAGCCCGGGCCTGCGAGTCAGAAGGTCAAGAGTTCTAATCCCGGCTCTGCCACCTTCCTGCCGTGTGACTTTGGGCAAATCACTTCACTTCTCTGGGCCTCGGTTATCTCATCTGTAAAACGGGGATTGAGACAGGGAGACCCGTGTGGAACAGGGACCGTATCCAACCTGATTTGCTTAGATCCACCCCAGTGTTGAGTTCGGAGCCTGGCACACGGTAAGCGCTTAACAAATACCACGATTAGTAGTAGTATTATTAGAATGTAATCAGCTTGGACACAGCCCCTGCCCACATGGGGCTCACCTTCCTCATCCTCGTTTTACAGATGAGGTAACTGAGGCCCAGAGAAGTGAAGCGACTTGCCCAATGTCACACAGCAGACGTGCTAGAGCCGCGATGAGACATCCCCCCCGCCAGGTCTTTCTGACGCCCAGACCCCCGTGCTCTAGCCAGTACGGGAGGCCCCATCCCCCGCCCGGAATCCCTGTTACTAGAAAATGGCCGTACTACCTTTGTCCCCTACTTTCCTGCCCTGCCCAGGTTGGCCTGGGCTGGGCGTGAATCCACCCTGCTGTTGCTTCCATGCCGAGCAATAATAATAATAATAATGTTGGTATTTGTTAAGCACTTATTATGTGCCGAGCACTGTTCTAAGCGCTGGGGTAGACATAGGGGAATCAGGTTGTCCCACATGGGGCTCACAGTCTTAATCCCCATTTTACAGATGAGGGAACTGAGGCACAGAGAAGTTAAGTGACTTGCCCACAGTCACACAGCCGACAAGTGGCAGAGCTGGGATTCGAACTCATGAGCCCTGACTCCAGGGCCCGTGCTCTTTCCACTGAGCCACGCTGCTTCTCCAGCACCCTGCTGGGCCTACGGGGTCCTCTCAGTCTTCAACTCACCTGGGAACCATGTAGTCTAGTGGCTAGAGCACGGGGCTGGGAGTCAGAAGGACCTGGGTTCTAAACCCGCCTTCCCCATGCGTCTGATCTGTGACCTTGGGCAAGTCACTTCACTTCTCTGGGCCTCAGTTACCTTACCTGGAGAATGGAGATTAAGACCGTGAGCCTCAGGTGGGACATGGAATGTGTCCGACCTGCTTCTCTTGTAAAAAGATACGCACGTAAGCGTTGCGAGTGTGTAGTATCAGAGTGCCTAAAGGGGGTCAGAGCCAAGTGCAAAGGTGACGCAGAAGGGAGGGTGAAGAGGGTGGTGAAGCAAGAGATTAGTCAGGGAAGGCTTCCTGGAGGAGAGGTGATTCGAGGAGGGTTTTGAAGATGGGGAATGAGTTCAATCGGTAGTATTTATCGAGCACTTTACTGCGTGCAGAGCACGTGGGAGAGGACCAGGCAGCAGCATGGGTAGGCAGGATCCCTGCCCACAAGGAAATACAGTCTAGCTGGGGAGACAGACATGAAAATAGGTCCCGGCCAGAGGGAAGATTTGCCAGAGGGAGCGAGGGTTTGGGGGCAGGATAGATGAGATGGAGGTACAGTCAAGAGGTGCCCTGCTCCCCTCCCGCCCCTCCCTCTTCCTGACCTTCCTTCTCCTCTCCCATCTCTCGCGGCGTCTCCCAAAGACATCTCCCGCCTTCTCTCTAAACCTACCCTCGCCACCTGCACCTCCGATCCCGTTCCGTCGCACCTCCAGCCGAATACTTAAAAAAAATCATCTTTTTTATGCTCTCTGTTAAGCACTTATCACGTGCCAAGCACTGTATTAAGCATGGGGGTAGAGAGAAGATGATCGGGTTGGCCATAATCCCTGTCCCACTTGGAGCTCACAGTCTTCATCCCCATTTTACAGAAAGGTAAAAGAGGCACAGAGAAGTGAAGCAACCTGTCCAAGGTCACACAGTGGACAAGGAGTGGAGCCAGGTCCTTTGACTCCTGAGCCTGTGCCTTTATCCACTAGGCCATGCTGCCCCCACCGTTCTCCCTTCTTCCCTCCCCGACCGCCGCCTTCATCCACTCGCTTTCTAATGGCTTCCTCCCCACTGCTTTCAAACATTCCCATGGCTTCCCTATCCTAAAAAAAACCCCAAACCCAAAGCCTCCCTTGACCCCACAGCTCCCTCCAGCGATCACCCCATCTCGCCCCTGCCATTCTACTCCAAACTCCCTGAGCGAGGTGTCTATGCCCGTCGTCTCCACTTCCTCTCCTCCAGTTCTCTCCTTGAGCCTCTCTGACCTGGCTTCCGTCCCTTTCACTTCGCAGCAACTGCCCTCTCAGAAGTCACCAGTGACCACCTCCTTGCCAAATCCAAGGGCTTCTACTCCATCCTAATCCTCCCGGACTTCTCAACTGCCTTCGGCACTGACCACCCCCTTATCCCGGAAACTTCTCCAACTTCGGCTTCGCCGACAACTGTCCTCTCCTGGTTCTCCTCCCGTCCCTCCGGCCGCTCACTCTCCGTCTCTTTCGCGGGCCCCTCCTCTGCCTCCCACCCCCTAACTTGTGGGAGTCCCTTAAGGCTCAGCTCTGGGTCCCCTTCTATTCTCCATCTACACCCACTCCCGTGGGCTTCGACTACCATCTCTTCAAGGATGCTTCTCAAATCTATCTCTCCAGCCCCGTTCTTTCTCTTTTTCTCTCTCACTTCCTCCTGCCCTCAGGAAATCTCTACCTGGATGCCCTTCCACCGCCTTCAATTGAAAATGCCCGAAACAGAACTCCTCATCTTCCCACCCGAACCCTGTCCTCGTCCTGATTTTCCCATCGCTGTAGTCAGCACCACCATCCTCCCTGTTTCACGATCCGGTGATCTCGGTGTCATCCCCCACTCGTCTCTCTCATTCGGCCCACGCATTTGGTCTGTCACCAGATCTCGTCAGCCTGACACCTTCACGACATTGCCGGACTCTCCACCCAAACTGCTACTATGCTGATCTGAACGCTTCTCCTTTTGTTCATTCATTCAATAGTATTCACTGAGCGCTTACTCTGTTCTGAGCACCGTGCTGAGAGCTCGGCAGAGTACGATATATCGGCAGACACGTTGCCTGCCCGCAACGAGCTTACAGTCTGAAAGAGATGGCAGGCGAAGGAGGTTCCCGGGGTTCCAGGTGACCCCTCGCCGAGGAGTTGGTCTGGCGGGCTTCCCGCGGGACCCTGACGGGGAAAGGATATGGTCCGGTGCCACGGCTGACCGGAGGGGGCAGGGCGGCAGGATAGGAAATGAGTCAGGGCCCTTCCTGTCTCTGACCAGCCGGGGCCAGGGGAAATGGGGAACCTAGCCTGACCCTACCTGCGAAGGAGGAGGAGGCCTGCTCTCCGCTAGCCCCTGGCTAGGACCAAAGTCTGTCCTGAAGAGAAAGGAGCCACTCTCCTCCTCCTCCTCCCTCCCCGACTAAAATCCGGGTCTTCCCCGAGTGGGGGGAGGACAGACACGGTTTCTTGGCCTTCCGGGGGCCCCCTCCCCACGCTCCGCTTTCCGGGGGACCTCCGCTAGACGTCCCAGAGCGACGGGATGTCCAAACCCCTGATAAGGGATTCTATTAACGGTGTGCGTGGCCTGCTCAGACCTCATTAGTTGGAACTGGAGCACCTGGCTTTCCACCCTTAAGGCCGGGCCTTTTGGTGCCTGGCCCAGTTCTGGAAAGTCGTCCGATGCAAGGGAACCCCCAGCCTGTAGTGGGGGGACGGAGGTGGGCCGGTGTGGGGGGGTAGGGCCACCCGATCTGCTCTGCTGAGCGACAAGGCTCCGGGTATGGTCGCTTCTGTCTGAATCTGTAGAAATCCCAGAAAGCCAGAAACCTGAGAAGACCCAAAGATCTCCCTGGCGCAAGTCCCCTTTCCCTGCTTTTGGCTACCCTTGGTCCCGAAAAACAAAATGGCCAACCCCTTATTACCCAGGGTTGGGTGATCCGGGGCCTTGGCTTCTCTCACCTTCCCGCTTGTCGTGAGCGCCCGTCCTTCGGCCAGAATGAGAAAGTTGAAACCCGCTGATTTTTGCCCCCGCACCTTGTGTCATTTCTGGTCAGAATGAGAGGGGGAGGAGATGGCCTGAAACTCTTGGCTAGGATGAGACTCTTGGATTGTGGATGGGTTTCAATTATCTGCGTGACCCTCTCTCCCCGTCCCCCATCTCTCCCCCACCAGCTGGTGGGTAATTAGAGCCTGTGGAGGAGCCCGAGAGGTTTTCTGTCGTGGGTGGGCTGGGTTTTGAAGGGGGAGCTGAGCAGGGATTCTCCTCCAGAGGTGAGGGCTCCCCAGACTGGAGAGAACAAAGAGGGGACCCCAGAGGAGGGGGATGGGGAAAGCAGACTGGGAGGGGAAGGGGCAGCGGTCCTGCCTGAAAGGCCTCCGCTCTCCCTGAGGGGATCTGACACTTTTATTAATAGAAACAATGCTTTGTTCCAAAAAAATACCCAAAAAACCCTCTCCAAACCCCCAGGGGTGCAAGTGGGGAAGCTGACCTATTAAAACCAGCTTTGGCAGCAAAGTTTACAGGGAAACCCTGGGAAAATCTGCCCGGCATCGTTCAGCCAACCAGGAGGGGGTGATTGGCTTGGGGTAGCGGTGTGGTCTAGTGGAAAGAGCCCGACCCGGGAGAAGAAGAGGACCTGGGCTCTGATCCCGGCTCCGCCAGCTGCCTCCTAGATGAGCTTGGGCGGGCCTCCCAACGTCCCTCTGCCTCCGTTCCCTCGTCTGCAAAACAGCCGCCCTCTCTCCTACGTAGACTATGAGCCCCGTGCGGGACTTAATTATCTGGTCTTTACTGCAGTGCTTAGTGCAGTGCTTGGCACAGAGTGAACACTGAACAGATTCCACAGTTATCATTTTGCTGTTCGCTCTCCTACTTAGACTGTGGGCCGCGAGTGGGACTCAGTTACCTTGTATTGACTGCGGTGCTTGGTTCAATGCTTGGCCCATAGTGGGTGCTTAAAATACCACACGTTTGGTCTCTGGGGGCAGAGTGGCCTAGTGGAAAGAGCAGTGGGCCGGGGTTCCGGAGACCTGGTCCCTTCTCTGCCATTGCCCTGCTGGGTGACCTCGGGTGAGTGACTTAACCTCTCTGGGCCTCAGCTTCCTCATCTGCAAATGGGGAGAAGATATCTCCTTCTCCCTCTAGACCGTAAGCTCCTCCTCTAGACTTGTGATCAGGGAATGTGTCTCATACCGTCTCGTTGGTATTGTTCTCTCCCAAAGGCTTAGCACAGTGCTCTGCACGTAGTAAGGGCTCAGTAAATGCCCTTGATCGATTGCTCTTGGATGGCGAGCCACGGGTAGAATAGGGCCTGGCACTGGTGGGATCTCATCCTCTCCAACCTATTCCAGAGAAGACTCTCAATAAGTACCGTAACTCATTCGGCGGGGAATCGATAAATCAATCAGTAGTGTTTACTGAGTGCTTACTGTGTGCAGAGCACTGTACTAAGCGCTCGGGAGAGGGCAGTAAAACAGCATTGGTAGACACTTTCCTTGCCCACAAGGGGCTGAGAAGCAGCGTGGCCTAGCGGGTGGGCCCTGGGAGTCAGAAGGACCCGGGTTCTAACCCCCGCTCCACCACTTGCCTTCTGGGTGACCCGGGGCAAGTCATTTAACTTTTCCATGCCTCAGTTCCCTCATCTGTAAAATGAGGATTAAGACTGTGAGCTCCATGTGGAGTAGTAACTGTGTCTAACCCAATTAGCTTGTATCTACCCCAGCACTTAGTACAGTCCCTGGCACATAGTACGTGCTGAACAGATACCATAAAAGGGTCGGGGCGGGGGGGGCGGGGGAGGATCGGCTTAAAGTCTGGAGGGAGAGACGGCCAATCGGCGTGGAACTCTCTGCCGGCAAGGAAAGGGGTGATTCTGGAAGCTGTAGGCTGCAGCGCTTTTAAATCCCTAAAACAAACACGAAAGCAGAAGAGAAAATTCAGTTAGCACCCAGAGGACACATCCTTGTTACGGCCCTCACGGGGTGCAGGGAATGTTTGCCCAAACCTCAGGCCTGGCAGGCCAACAAGTCCCGCTTCTTCGCTCAGCAACGATCCGATGTTCGGGTGACGGGCCGGCTGGGAAACAGAAGCGGCGTGGCCTAGTGGAAAGAGATCGAGCCTGAGAGTCAGAGGACCCGGTTCAAATCTTGGCTCCGTCGTTTGTCTGCTGCGTGACCGCGGGCAAGTCGCTTCACTTCCCATTCATTCGTTCAACTGTATTTATCGAGTGCTTACTGTGTGCAGAACACGTGGGAGAGGACAGTATAACGGTAAACAGGCACATCCTCTGCACCTTAGGTTCCTCGACTGTAAAATGGGGATTAAATCCTCCCTCGTGAGCCCCATGTGGGACAGGGGCTGTGTCCAACCCGATTTACTTGTATCTACCCCACCGCTCAGAACGGTGCCTGGCAAATAGTAAGCACTTAACAAATACAGTTGTTATTGTTATTACCACACACACGTTCTCTCCAGGAGTCTCACATACACACCCTCACAGCTACATTCACACCCACCCCCCGAGATGGCGAACGAGTGGTTGAGGTTTGTCAGGTCGATCCGGTGGTTGATTTTTTTTAAACATTTCCACTGTGCGATACCCTTGGGGGCTGGACCTGGGTCAGGCCGCCCTGTCCTGAGCCCAGAGAAAAAGGGTGGGGTTGGCGGTGATGTCCTCCTAGGCATCTCCCCCCACCCACCCCCAGCCCAGGGGCCGTGTCCCCTCTTTGACCTGGCCCTGCGTGCTGACATTTTTTTTTATAGTATCTTTTAAGCACTTACTAGGTGTCAGGCCGTGAACTAAGCGCTGGGGTAGATACAAGCTGATAAGGTTGGACACAGTCCCTGTCCCATGTGGGGCTCATAGTCTTAATCTCCATTTTACAGATGAGATAACAGGCCCAGAGAAGTGAAGTGACTTCCCCAAGTTCACACAGCAGACGAGGGGCAGGTCTGGGAGTAGAACCCAGGTCCGTCTGACTCCCAGGCCTGTGCTCTAGCCATTGGGCCACACTGCTTTGGACAGGAGGGGGTCCCTGGGATCGGTAGGGGCTTCAACAGACCCTTCAGCCTTGAGTAAGGAGTAGGGCTGCCCACAGAGGCAGGGGAGGGGGTTGTTTTCTGCTGGGTCCCTCCTTCTGCTGCCCTCGCCACTTCAGACCATTTGTCTTCTGCGAGGAATAACATTGCGGAGGGTATTTCTGGGGCTGTTTGTAAGAATGTGCGGTGTGTCTGTGTGTGAGCAAGAAAGAGAGAGTGAGTGAGAGATAGAGAGAGAAAGGGTGCCTTTTTTTTTAAAAAAAAAAGGTATTTGTTAAGCATTTCTAATGTGTCAAACACCATTCTAAGCACTGGGGTAGATAGAAGTTAATTAGGCGGGACACTGTCCCCGTCCCGCATGGGGCTCATGGCCTAAATAGGAGGGAGAACAGAGTCCCACCTTCTCAACGTGGCTAAAATCCACCCTCCCCATCCAAACTGTTACCGCGTCAAAACGATCACTCATCCTGTCCTGCCTGGATTACCACATCAGCCTCCTCGCTGACCTCCCGGCCTCCTGTCTTTCTCCACTCCAGTCCATACTTCACTCTGTTGCCCAGATCATTTTTCTTCAAAAACGCTCAGGACTCGTCCCTCCACTCTTCAAAAAACTCCAGCGTTTGCCCGTTCACCTCTGCATCCGACAAAAACTCCTCATCCTTGGCTTTAGGACACTCGATCCCCTTGCCCCCTCCTCCCTAACCTCGCTACTCTCCTACTACGACCCAGCCCACACACTTCGCTCCTCTAATGGTAACCTTCTCACTGGGTCTCCATCTCATCTATCTCGCCGCTGACCCCTGGCCCACGTCCTCTCTCTGTCCTGGAATTCCCTCCCTCCTTATATCTGACAGACAATTACTCCCCCGTCCTTCAGAGCCCATCTTATCAAAAGCCCATCTCCTCCAAGAGGTCTTCCCTGACTAAGCCCCCCCTTTCCTCTTCTCCCACTCCCTTCTGCATCGCCCCGACTTGCTCCCTTCGTTCTTCCCCCCTTCCAGCCCCACAGCGCTTATGTACCCCTCTGTCGATTATTTATATTGATGTCAGTCTCCCCACCCTCGACTGCAAGCTCATCGTAGGCAGAGAATGGGTCAGTTTATTGTTGTCTTGTCCCAAGCGTTTAGTACAGTGCTCTGTACACAGTAAGTGCTCAATAAATACGATTGGATGAATGACTAGGAGGGAAAACAGACTCTCCTCATCTGTCTCTTTCTGTCACCCCATGAAAGTCCTGCCCACTAGCAGTTTCATCTCCTTTCGTTCTGAACAATAATAACGCGTGAGGTAGCTTGTAGATTTTACCAAGAATTTATTGGGGAGCTGGGGCATTTTAAAGGGCACCCATGGATGCGTGTCTACGTGCGTCAAGTGCCCCACCCCAGGAAGGCAGCTGGCACATTTTGTCACGTCTCGGGGCCCGATGGCATTGAGGCGTGGGCCTCTACACGACCAAGAGAAGCAAGGTGGCGTGTGGAAAGTGCACAGAATTGGGAGTCAGGAACGTGTGGTTTTTTTAAAATATGGTATGTGTTAAGCGCTTACTATGTGCCAAGCCACTGTACTAAGCACTGGGGGGGATACGAGCTCATCAGGTTGGACACATGGGGCTCACGGACCTAATCGTCATTTTACAGATGTGGTACCCGAGGGCCAGAGAAGTGAGGTGACTTGCCCGAGGTCACACAGCCGACGAGTCGTGGAGCAGGGATTAGAACCCAGGTCCTCCGACTCCAAAGCCCGTGGTTTTCCCACTAGGTCAAGCTGCTTGGGTTCTAATCCCGGCTCTGCCACTTGCCGCTGTGGGATCCTGGGCGAGTCGCTTGACTTTTCTGGGCCTTGGTTAACTTAACTGTAAAATGGGGATTCCATGTTCTCCCTCCCCCTTAGACTATGAGACCCCTGTGGGAAACAGGAATGGAGTCTCTGATCTGATAATCCTCTATCTACCCCAGTGCTTAGCTCATAGTAAGAGCTTCTGTGAGCAGGAAAGCAGCATGTCCTAGTGGATAGAGCACGAGCCTGGGAATCAGAAGGTCCTGGTTTTTAATCCTGGCTCTGCCACTCGTCTGCTGCGTGACCTTGGGCAAGTCACTTTACTTCTTTGTGCTTCAGTTACCTCATCTGTAATATGGGGATTGAGATTGCGAACCCTAGGTGGGATAGGGACTGTGTCCGATCCGATTATCTTGTATCTATCCCAGTGCTTAGCTCTGTACTAAGGGTTTAGGAGAGCAAAATCTAACAGAGTTGGTAGATACGTTCCCTGCCCACAACGAGCTTACAGTCTAGAGGGGGAGACTGGCATTCATATAAATGAATACATGACAGATATGGCCACGAGTGCTGAGGGACTGTACTTCCCAGGAAGCCCTCCCAGTTTAAGCCCCCCTTTTCCTCAGCTCCCCCTCCCCTCCCCTTCGCCCCGACTCGCTCCCTTTGCTCTACCCCCCCCACCCCACATCACTTGTGTACGTATCTATAGTTCTATTTATTACATTAATGTCTGTTTACTTGTTTTGATGTGCATATATCTATAATTCTATTTATACTGATGCCTGGTCACTTGTTTTGGCGTCTGTCTCCCTCCTTCTGGACCGTAAACCCGTTGTGGGCAGGGATTGCCTCTCTTGATTGCTGAATTGTACTTTCCAAGCGATCACTCCAGTGCTCTGCACACAGTCAGTGCTCAATAAATATGACTGAATGAATGAGGGGTGAGTAAAGGGTACAGGTCCAAGTGCCTGGGTGATGCAGAAGGGAGTGGGAGACGAGGAGAGGAGTGCTTATTCAGGGAAGACCTCTTGGAGGAGATGTACTTTCAATAATGCTTTGCAGGTGGGGAAATCAAGCCACACAGCCTCTCTCTCAGAGAGCCCCTGGTCTTAGGGAGGCAGAATTAACCCAATATGGGGCAAAGGAAAAGACAAAGGGAAGCCTGAAATTACAAGAATTTCACTCAGCCATCCTGCCTCTCGTTTGCCTTTTTCTGTCCATCCGTCTGCCGTCCATCTCGTCATCGTTTTGTCTGCCATCAGTCGGTCCGCATCCACTCATTCAGGTCTGTCCAGCCATGACCGCCCGGCGGGATTATAAGAACAGCTCTCCCCCTCCCCCCCGACCTTTTTACGGTATTTATTAAGCGCTTACTCTGTACTGAGTGCCGGGACAGAAACAAGTTAATCAGGTTGCGCTCAGTCCACGTCCCACATGGGACTCCCAGTCTTAATCCCCATTTTACAGATGAGGGAACTGAAGCACAGAGAAGTGAATCGACTTGCCCGAGGCCACACAGCAGACACGGGCAGAGGCGGAATGAGAAGCCAGGTCTTTTGACTCAGGCCCCAGGCTCTATCCACTAGGCCGTGCTGCTTCTCAGCGCTCGGGCAGTGGGACGCTGACTCTGTGCTGAGCCCTGAATTAAGCGCTTGGGCCGGTAATAATAATGATAATAACGATGGTATTTGTTAAGTATTTCACTATGTGCCAGGCACTGTACTAAGCGCTGGGGTGGATACAAGCAAATCGGGTTAGACACGGTCCCCGTCCCATGTGGGGCTCACAGTCTCAGTCCCCATTTTACAGATGAGGTAACTGAGGCCCCGAGAAGTGAAGTGACTTGCTCAACGGGACGATACGGTGTAGTTGCGAGACATGATCCCTGCCTACACGGAGCTCACAATCCAGTTGGGAAGATAGACTATAAAACGAATAACGACAGGGGAAGAAGCAGAGTATAAGGATACGTTCGCAAGCGTTGTGGAAGAGGAGTGAGTATTAAAATGCCTTAGGGATATGGGCCCAAGTGTGAGATCACACACAAAGGAGGGAGAATAGGACGGGGAGCAATCATATTTATTGAGCACCTATTGCAGGCAGAGCACTGTACTGAGCGCTCGGGAGGGTACAACGTAAAAGAGTCGGTGGACACGTTCCCTGACCGTTTTTTCTAAGGCTTTGAGATGAGGAGAGGGGTGGTCAGTCGGATATGAAGGGGGACGGAGTTCCAGGAAGGGGGGAGGGTGTGAGCAAGGGGTGGG
This sequence comes from Ornithorhynchus anatinus, assembly GCF_004115215.2. NCBI lineage: Eukaryota > Metazoa > Chordata > Mammalia > Monotremata > Ornithorhynchidae > Ornithorhynchus > Ornithorhynchus anatinus. The sequence continues at coordinate 55,627,359 of NC_041749.1, forward strand.
TAGTGAGAGAGATGCTATCGAGGGACAGGTGGATGCCAGAGTAGCGGGCCCGGTTGCAGAGGGAGAGGAAAGAAGCTGGGTAGGAGGGAAAAGAGCTGATTAAGCGCCCGAAAACCGATGTTGTGGTGTTTCTGCTTGATGTGAAGATGGTTGGGCAGCCACTGGAGGTTTCTGAGGATAGGGGAGATATAAACAGAACAGTTTTTCAGAAAAACGATCCAGGCCGCCAAGTGAAGCATGCACTGGAGGGGGGGAAGGCTGAAGGCAGGGAGGTCAGCGAGGAGGCGGATGCAGTAGGTGGGATAGAATAAGAGGTCGGATCAGTCGCTTAGTCTGGATCGGCACGGCAGTTTGGATGGACAGGAAGAGACGGGTGCTGGAGGTACTGAGAAGGCAGAACCGACTGGATTTTGGTGGCTGGTTGGATATGCGGGTTGAAAGGGAGAGACGAGTCAAGACGATGCCAGTATTAGGGCTTGGGACACAGGGAGGCTGGTAGAGTCGTCTACGCTACTACGCTACACTACACTACGGCGTCGGGAAAGCTGTGGGGAGGAGAACGTTTGGGTGGGGAGGTGAGGAGTTCCGTTTTGGACGTGTTAAGCTTGACCCGATCCTGGTCTTGCATCCCAACAACCACCTTAGCACAAAGTAATGACGATGAGGATGATGATCACAATAATAGAGGTATTTGTTAAGCACTTACTTTGTGCCAAGCACTGTAATAATAACAATAATGGTATTTAAGTGCTTACTCTGTGCCAAGCACGGTACTAAGCACTGGGGTAGATACAAGATCATCAGGTCCCCCGGGGCTCACCGTCTAAGTAGGAGGGAGAACAGATATTGTATCCCCATTCTGCAGATGAGAGAACCGAGGCCCAGCAGAGTTAGATAACTTGCCCAAGTCTCACAGCAGAGAAGTGGCGGAGCCGGGTTTAGAATCCAAGTCCTCTGGGGCCCAGGCCGGTGCTGTTTCAGTAGGCCACGCCGTTTCCACTTGCGATGTGCTCATTTAATTGCCTACTGTGTGTTTTCCCCCAATACGCCCTTACTCTTTCAGCTGTTCTGTTCGGCAGAGAATTACCATTCTTTCTCCAACAGTGAACTCTAAGCTTCTAGAGGGCAGGTGTGGAGTCATCCACCTCTATTGTAGGTTCATAAGCACCCAGGGTAATCAGTCAATCAGTCAATCAATGGTAGTTATTGAGTGTTTACTGTTCAGAGCTCTGTACTAAGCTCCTGGGACGGTACAATATAACAGACACATTCCCTGCCCACAGCGAGCTTACAGTCTAGAGGGGGAGACAGACAGTAACAGAAATAAAGAAATAACAGACATGTACATAAGTGCCGTGGGTCTTACGGTGTAGTTGGGGAAGGCCTCTTGGAGGAGATGTAGCCTCAATAAGGCTTGGAAGGTGGGGAGAGCGATCGTCTGTCCAGGCCAGAGGCGGGACGTGGGGGAGAGGTCGGCGGCGAGATAGATGAGACGGAGGTACAGTGAGTAGGTCGGCATTAGAGGAGTGAGATGTGCGGGCTGCGTTGTGGTAGGCAATGAGGGAGGTAAAGTAGGAGCGGGCCCGGGGATTGAGTCACCCAATCGATGGTATTTTTTAAGAGCTTACTGTGGTGCAGAGCACTGTGCTAAGAGCTGGGGAGAGGACAGTAGAATTAGTAGACAACAGTAAGGGCTCAGTGCAGTCTTGCTTTGTGATGATGATTCACCATTCTTTTCTTCCTTCCTTCCTTTATTCAGTGGTATTTATCGAGTGTGCAAGAGACCATCTGAAGCGCTCAAGAGAGTACAATAAAAGAGTAAGACCCCATCCTTGCCCTTAAAGTGCTTACAATCTAATCTGTGAAGGCGGGCAGATGTAAACTGTGTGCATGTCAGCCCCCTCCTCGAAAATCTCCGGTGGTGCCCATCCACCTCTGTTTCCAACAAAGTCTGCTCACCGTTGGCTTTAAAGCTCTCCATCACCTCGCCCCCTCCCACCTCAGCTCACTTCTCTCCTTCTACAACCCAGCCCGCACACATCGCTCCTCTGGTGCTAACCTTCTCGCTGTGCCTCCACCTCGCCTGTCTCGCCGCCGACCCCTGGCCCACGTCCCGCCTCCGGCGTGGAACGCCCTCCCTCCGCGAATCTGCCAGACAATTACTCTCCCCCGCTTCAAAGCCTTACTGAGGTCACATCTCCTCCAACATGCCTTCCCTGACTAAGCCCCACTTTTCCTCCTCTCCCACTCCCTTCTGCGTCATCCTGACCTGCTCCCTTTGCTCTTCCCCGCTCTCCCAGCCCCCCAGCACTTATGTAAAAATCTGTAATTGTATTTATTTGTATCGATGTCTGTGTGTTTGGATTGATGTCTGTCTCCCCCTCTAGACTGTGAGCTCGTTGTGGGCAGGGATTGTCTCTCCTTATTGCTGTAATGTACTTTTCCAAGTGCTTTGCACACAGTAAGCACCCAATCAGTATGAATGAATGAATGAATGAATGAATAAATACATATACTGGGAGCTGGAGGGGAAATGCCCAAAAAAACTGTAATACCAACAGTAAAGGAGTAAATGACTAAATAAGCAGAGTGTGAGACTGGAAACATAAATAAGTCCCAAGGAGGCCTCTTGGGATGACTCAACTCGGGAAGGTGGAGATTAACTGGAAGGCTTCCTGGAGGAGGTGGGTTTTCTGGAAGACTTTGAAGATGGAGGAATATGGCCTAGTGGATTTTAAAGGGGTGGGAATTTTCAGACGGAGTAGAGTGAGTGGGCTGGCGATCAGAGACAGGAGCGTTGAGAATGGGGTGCCTAAAAGCTAACTCTGTGGGGCTGAAGAGTGTGAGCCGGGGGGAAGCGGGTGGAGTGAGCAGGTACATACGTAAGGGCGGACGGGGAGCCTGGAAAACAGCGGCGAAGAGCTTTCTGCTTGACGTGGAGGGAACTGGGTGACTTGTAAGAGATGAAGAGATGGGTTCAGAACTATGTTTCAGAAAGACGTCCCGGCCATCCCATGATCCAGTCGTCCGATGATTCATACGGCGATCCATCCATCCATTCACCTTCCTTCTATCTATCCGTCCATCCATCCATTCATCCATCCTGCATCTACCCTGCCTGGCACATAGAAAGCACTTCACAAATACCACACAGTTATTATTACAATTATCCATCCATCCATCCATCCATCCATCCATTCACCATCCATAATTAATGATGTAAAGTAGGTGCCTGGGCCGGCTGGAGCTGTGAGAAGTCAGGCCCCGGGAGGAGGAGGAGGCGGCTGCGGCCGAGGGCTAGGGCCCGTTTAGGGCTGGGGCCGGTGGCTGTGAGGCAGGCAGATCTGGGGATGTCACCGGAGAAGGATCGGAGCGGGGGGCGGTGGATGGGGCACGGAGGACAAGGGAGGGACAGAAATCCAAGATACACTAGGGTTTGCCAGAGAATACGGGGCACCTGCCGTTGAGCGGCCTACTCTGATTTTCAACCCGGCCGCAGGCCGGCTCTGGTCATCCGGAGCAGGGAAACGGTGGCCAAGGAGGGAGGCCGGATGGAAGTGGTCAGTGTGAAGGTCGGTGGGTTGGATGGCTGGATGAGCGCACGGGTTGGGGTTGGGGGGTTGGATGTCCGAGTGGGTGGGCCGGGTGGGCTTTCCTCTTGCCCCCGACTCCTCGCCGCGGTCCCTGGCCGCCTGTCACAGTGAGACCCGCTCGTGTCCCCCTCCCATCTCCCTTTGGCCCTGCGGTCTCAGATCTGGGTCACCCCTTCCTCAGCCTCGCGTCACCCTCTTGTTCACATCCTTGGGAGACCGAGATGGCAGGAAGTCAGTCCACTGTGGCTTCCTCCCTCCACTGTGGCCGGCACTGTGGTGGTGGATGTACCGGGAACGGGGCCGGGGCGGGGGGAGAGGGGGAGTCCGGGGGTGGCGGGGGGGCAAGGAACGGGGAGCGGGACCCCGGAGGGGATTTCCCTGGCCTGGCCGGTAGCGGCAGAGGCTGAGTCAGGCAGTCGGGGACTGTTGGGGACAGGTGCGGGGAGACATCTGGGGACCGGGCGGGCGGAGAGACTTGGGGGACTTGGTGAAGAGAGGGGTACGGGAGGTCCAGGTGAGGGGAGGGATATGGGGGTACTGGCGGGGGAAAAGACATAGGGGGACCCTGAGGGGAGAGAAACATGGGGGACCCGATGGGGAGGGGATGAGGAGGACCGGGGCCGGGAGGGGAGAAGCGCCGTCACCGCCCCTACCGCGTGGCCTAATGGCTAGAGCCCGGGCCTGGGAGTCGGAAGGACGTGAGTTCTAATCCCGACTCTGCCACTTGTCTCCTTTGCATCCTTGGGCAAGTCACTTCGCTTCTCTGGGCCTCGGTTCCCTCGTCTGTGAAAAGGGGATTAAGACTGTGCGTCCCAAGCGGGATCGGGACTGCGTCGCTGTACGCTGTACGCCAGCGCTTAGAAGGGTGCTTGACACATAGTAAGCGCTTAAATACCATCATCGTTATTATCCCCCTCCCTGGGGGAACCAGTCCATCCCCGGCCTGCAGCCCCGGGCCCCCCGACGTCACCCCCCGGCCCCTCGCCTGGTCCACCTGGCCTCTCCTTCCCTCTTTCCCCCGACCATTCACTCGGGGGACGGCGCCGGCCCCCGGAGCGGGGCAGAGCGAGAAGCCACAGCTCCGGCGGCTGGGACGGGGAGGAGAGAGGGCAGGGCTCGGAGAGTTCCCGGCGGCAGCTGGCATGGACGGTTTCCGGCGGATAATCCCAGCGGCTCTGAGCTGCCCGCCGGGCTGGCCGGACACCTTCCCGGGCTGGAGCCCAGAAGCCTCCGGGAGAGGAGAGATGGCGGTGAGTCATGCCATCTCCTGAGCAAACAGCTCTGCCCTTAGCAAACGGCGGCCCAGAGAGGTGGGGCGGGGCGGCGGGCAGACCGGCCTGCTGCTGGGACTCCGGCCAGGGCCAGGACCGGGCGCGGCAAGCCGGTCTCCGACGGGGAGCACGGGCCGGTCGGGCTCTCTGGTGGGCAGGGAACAGACAGCCATTTGTAATTGTTGAGCGCTTACTGTGTGCAGAGCGCTGTACTGAGCGCTCGGGAGAGTACTACGTAACAATACAGCAGGTACATTCCCTGCCCAGAGGAGACAGATAGTAATAGAAAAATAAAATGACAGATATGCATACGAGTGCTGGGCGGCCGGGAGCGGGGATGAATAAGCGGAGTGATTCAGGACGACACAGAGGGGAGTGGGAGGAAGGGACGGCTTAAGTCAGGGAAGGCCTCTTGGAGGAGATGAGCCTTCAATAAGCTTGGAAGAAGGGGAGGGGAACTGTCGGATAAGAGGAGGGAGGGCACCTCAAGCCAGAGGCAGGACGTGGGTGAGAGGTCGGCGGCGAGATGGACGAGATCGAAGCGCAGCGAGAAGGTCGACATTAGAGGAGAGCCCTGGTTGGGCTGATTTGTAGTAGGAGAGCAGAGAGGTGAGGTAGGAGGGGGCAAGGTGAGGGAGGGCTTTAAAGCTAACGGTGAGGAGTTTCCGTCTGACGCAGAGGTGGATGGGCAACCACTGGAAGGTTCTTGGGGAGTGGGGAAACATGGCCCGCATGCTTCGTCGGAAAATGATGCGGGCAGCAGAGTGAAGTGGGGAGAGACAGAAGGGGGGGCGGTCAGCGATCCCTCTCTACACCCCCGCGGCCTCTTCCGCTCCCCCCACTATCTCCCCACCTCCCACCTCTCTCCGTCCCACCCGCCCACCCCGTCTTTTGCCAGGGACAAGCCGTCCCCTGGATCCCAGCCCCTCCCACTCTGCCTCTGTCCCGCGGCTCCCCCTGCATCCCTCTGGATGCTGGAAACAGGAGGGCAGGAGAAAGGGAGGGGGCGGGCGGCGGTTCTTGACCTTAGTCTGACCCTCCCCCACCCCCGGTCCTCAGGATTTCCGCTCTCTCCCTCCCCACCATTCCCTCCCCTTCCCTGACCCAGAGCAAGGGTCAGCTCTGTGTGAGCAGGACAGAGAGGCGAGGCCACGTGTCCCGGTGAGCGGCGCCCTGACCCCAGCCTCTCTCCCCGCCTCGGCGACCAGCCTGGCCCCGCCCGCCGCGGTCGACTCCTAGCCACCTTCGGAGGGTAGCAGGCCTGGGCCGCCGGTCAGTCATCGTATTCATGGAGCGTTTACTCCGTGCAGAGCACTGTACTAAGCGCTCGGAAGGGCACGCTAGGACAAAATACCAGTTGGCAGACACATTCTCTGCCCGCAACGAGCTTCCGGTCTAGAGGGGGAGGGCAGTCTCCTGCGGCTGCAGGCCTTGGTCCCCCCAACCCTCCCTCTTTTCTTAAAAAAACCTGGTGTTTGTTAAAGTGCTTACTGTGTGCCAGGCACCGTACTAAGCTTTCAGGTTAGACGCTGTCCCCGTCCCACATGGGGCTCACGGTCGTCATCCCTACTTTACAGGTGAGGTAACAGGCTCAGAGAAGTCAAGTGTCTTGCCCAAGGTTCCACGGCAGACAAGTGACGGAGCCGGGATCAGAACCGACTCCCAGGCCTGTGCTCGTTCCACTAGGCCACGCTGCTTCTCGTAGCCACGCTCGCTGGTCACGAGGTCACGAAGCCTTGAGGTGGTGCCGGGCTTCACGGTCCTGGCTCGGGGGCCTGTGCAGAGGCGAGCACCCCCATCCCTCGTGGTCCAGCCTCTGATCCTGGAAACCCAGGCAGGACGGGGGAACGCCCATCTCCCAGGCCTAGGTCTGGCACTCCGGAAGACCGACCGACCAAGGACGGACAACGGCCCTGTCGCTCGGGGGCTGACTGCCCATCCGAGAGAGGCCCACGCCCTGGGATCGGTAAATTAGCACACGGTCCCTGGGAAATTCCGACGGTGGCCTCAACGCAGGCCAGGCCCCAGTCAACCAACGGCCCTTCCTCTCCATCCAACTATTACTTTGCTGATCCCAGCACTTATCAATCAACCGGTGAATCCATCGATTGCATTTAACGAGTCCTTGCTACGTGCAGAGCATTGTACTATGCGCTTGGGAGAGTGCAGTGCAACAGAATCAGCAGACGTGTTCTCTGCCCAGAATGAGCTTAGAGTCTAGTGGGGGGAGGCAGACATTCATATGAAGAAATAATCTACAATGTAGATTTCGAAGACATGTACATGAGTGCCGTGGAGTTGGGGACGGGGAAGAGTGTCCAAAGGTCACAGATGGAAGTGCCTAGATGCTGTAGAAGGGAGGGCTCTTTCAGGAGATGTGACTTTAGTAAGGCTTTGAAGGCGGAGAGCCTGGTGGTCTGGAGGTATATGAAGCGGGAGGGAGCTCCAGACTAGGGGGAGGACGCGGGAAAGGGGTCGGTGGCGAGGTAGTCGAGGAGGGGGCACAGAGTGTGAGCAGAGTCTGCGGGCTGGGCTGTAGTTAGTGAGGTGAGGTAGGGTGGTGCTTTAAAATGCTTTAAAAATCCCACCTTCATTACTTTATCGGCCTCTTTGCCGACCTCCCTGCCTCCGCTCCAGTCCAAATCTCATTCAGCTGCCTGGATTGTTTTTCGAAAAAATGTTAAGTCCACGTCTCGCCACTCCTCAAGGACCATTGCCCATCCACCTCCGCATCTGACGGAAACCCCTCACCATCGGCTTTAAAACATTCACCCCTTTCTACTATGGCTTTGACTACCATCTCTACGCAGATGACACACAGATCTACATCTCTGCCCCTGTCCTCTCCCCCTCCCTTCAGGCTCGCATTTCCTCCCGCCTCCAGGATGTCTCCACCCGGATGTCGGCCCGCCACCTAAAACTCGACATGAGCAAGACTGAGCTCCTCATCTTCCCTCCCAAGTCCGGTCCGCTCCCAGACTTCCCTATCACCGTGGATGGCACGACCATCCTTCCCATCTCTCGGGCCCGCAATCTCGGTGTCATCTTTGACTCGTCTCTCTCGTTCACCCCACACATCCGATCCGTTACCAAGACCTGCCGGTTTCACCTCTACGATATCGCCAAGATCCGCCCTTTCCTCTCCACCCAAACGGCTACCTTACTGCTACGGGCTCTCGTTATATCCCGGCTAGATTACTGTGTCAGCCTTCCCTCTGATCTCCCTTCCTCTTCTCTCGCCCCGCTCCAGTCTATTCTTCACTCTGCTGCCCGGCTCATCTTCCTCCAGAAACACTCTGGGCATGTCACTCCCCTTCTTAAACACCTCCAGTGGTTGCCTATCGACCTCCGCTCCAAACAAAAACTCCTCACTCTAGGCTTCGAGGCTCTCCATCACCTTGCCCCTTCCTACCGCTCCTCCTTTCTCTCTTTCTACTGCCCACCCCGCACGCTCCGCTCCTCTGCCGCCCACCTCCTCACCGTCCCTCGGTCTCGCCCATCCCGCCGTCGACCCCCGGGCCGCGTCCTCCCGCGGTCCCGGAACGCCCTCCCTCCTCACCTCCGCCAAACTGATTCTCTTCCCCTCTTCAAAACCCTACTTAAAACTCACCTCCTCCAAGAGGCCTTCCCAGACTGAGCTCCCCTTCTCCCTCTACTCCCTCTACCGCCCCCCCTGCACCTCTCCGCAGCTAAACCCTCTTTTTCCCCCATTTCCCTCTGCTCCTCCCCCTCTCCCTTCCCATCCCCTCGGCACTGTACTCGTCCGCTCAACTGTATATATTTTCATTACCCTATTTATTTTGTTAATGAGATGTACATCGCCTTGATTCTATTTAGTTGGCGTTGTTTTTACGAGATGTTCTTCCCCTTGACTCTATTTATTGCCATTGTTCTTGTCTGTCCGTCTCTCCCGATTAGACTGTAAGCCCGTCAAACGGCAGGGACTGTCTCTATCTGTTGCCGACTTGTTCATTCCAAGCGCTTAGTTACAGTGCTCTGCACATAGTAAGCGCTCAATAAATACTATTGAATGAATGAATACCTTCCCTTGCTGACTTCCTGCAACAACCCAGCCCGCACGTTTCGTTCCTCTAACAGTTGCCTACTCACTGTACCTCAATCTGGTCTGTCTCGCCGCCGACCCCTTGCTCACCTCCTCCCTCCGGCCAGAAACTCCCTCCCCCTTCACATCCGACAGATGCTCACTCTCCTCACCTTCAGAGCCTTATTAAAATCACATCTCCGAGAGTTCTTCCCCAACTAAGCCCTCATTTCCCGGGCTCCCTCTCCTCTCTGCACTTGAATCTGCACCCTTTAAGCACTTAATATTCACACCACCTTCAGCCCAGCAGCACTTATGTACATAGCCGTAATTTATTTAATATCTGACCCCCGCCCTCTGGGCTGTCACCTTCTTTTTTTAGCGTCGGGGTAGATACAAGTTTAATCAGGTCGAACAGAGTCCGCATCCCACGTGGGGCTCACGTTCTTCGTCCCTGTGTTAGAGGTGAGGTCACCGAGGCACGGAGGAGTGAAGTGACTTGCCCAAGGTCACACAGCAGACAGGCGGCAGGGCAGGGATTAGAAACCAGGTCCTTCTGACTTCCCGGCCCACGCTCTATCCACTAGGCCACGCGGCTTCCCGTGGGCAGGGAATGTGTCTCTCCCCAACACAGTAAGCATCAACGGATAACATCGATTGATTGATCGACCGAAGAGCATTCACTGAGCGTCGACAGTGTGCACGGCAATGTCCTCGATGCTTGGGAGAGCACCGGAGAATAAGTAAACACGATCTCTGGCCTCAACGGTTGAGCTGGGTCTCAAATTCCCCCGAGAGGGACCTTCGACCGGAGCCGGGGTTGGACGGGAGCCGGGATTGGGGGTGGGGAGAGGGCGGAATGGGTCCCGGAGCAAAGAGGGAAGGCCCCAGGCGAGGGGGAGCGGCGACGGCTGCGCCCCAGAAACCCTGGGCGGCCTGGACTTTGGGGGCCGCTTGCCGTCCCGGGGGGCTCGGCTCCTTGGACCTGGAGGGCTGTGGTGCCGCCTTCCTGTTAGCCTGCATCCTTGCTCCTTTAAAGTCCTCGATCCCCTTTGCCCCCTCCTACCTTTCATTCAGTTGCATTTTTTGAGCACTTACCGTGTGCGGAGCACCGGGCTCTGCAGCCGGGAGAGTACAAGAGAACAATAAACGGATACCTTCCCTGTCCACGACTACTCTCCTATTACAACCCGCCCATTTCGCTCCTCTACCGCTAACCGTGCCTCCATCTTGCCCGTCTCGCCGCCTCCTATCCGACCAGAGGGTCACCCTGCCCCTCTTCCAAGCCTTATCGAAGGCTTGTTTCCGAGAGGCCTTCCCCGACTAAGCCCTGCTTTCCCTCTTCTCTCGCTCCCTTCTGCGTCACCCTGACTCGCTCCCTTTATTCATCCCCCCTCCCAGCCCCTCAGCACTTATGTCCAGATCTGTAATTCACTGATTCTCCCCCCTTCTAGACTATGAACCCGTTTGTGGACAGGGATCGTCTCTACCTGTTGCTGAATTATACTTTCCAAGCACTTAGTACAGCGCTCTGCACACAGTAAGAGCTCAATAAGTACGATTGAATGAATGAATGAATGATTTCTCATCATGTCTGCCTCCCCCTCTAGACTGTCAGCTCGTTGTGGGCACGGAATGTGACTTGAATGCTGTATTGCCCTCTCCCGAGAGCTTAGTGATAATAATAATAATGACGATGATGGTATTTGTTAAGCGCTTACTATGTGCCAAGCTCTACCGTAAGCGAAGGGAGAGTATACCAGGTAATCAGGTCGTCCGACGTGGGACTCCCAGTCTTCCTCCCCACTTTACAGGTAAGGGAACCGAGGCACAGAGAAGTGAGGTGACTTGCCCAGAGTCACACAGCAGAGTGGTGGAGCCGGGATGAGAACCCACGACCTCAGACTCCCAAGCCCGTGGCCTTCCCACTGAGCCACGCCGCTTCCCCGAGTACAGTGCTCTGCACTCGGTAAGCGTCTGATAAATTCGACGGACGGACGGACGGACTCCTCCGTTCCCGGGCAGCCGGCACGGTCACCCTGCACGGTCCCATCGGAAATGGGAGATGAACCTCTGGCTTTCCATCCCTCCCCCTCCGGGGTCCACCGGCCCCCCCAGTCCACCCCGGGGCAGGTGCTGTGCTGAAGTGGAGGCGGGGCGGAGCTCGGCTGCTCGATTCCAGGAAACAATTTGTGTGCCGGGCTCGCCCGCAGGAACCGGCCTCTAACCCCACAGAGCCCAGGCTACTTCCTGACGCGCTCTCCCTCCCCCTGGGGCTCCCCCAACCCCAGCAGCTTCCCGACAGCCAGAGAGAGCCTCTTCCTTCCCTTAAGGGCCGGGCCGCTTTCTCTGAAAGTCCTGACCTGGGCCTCCAGAGACCGCCCCTTCACTCCCCCCACCCCCGCCATCCACCTGTCCCCCTCTGGATCCTCCCGGAGACTCTGAGCCCCCAGGGGCCGGGCTCCACCGGGCGTCTCCGGTCACCGGGCTGGAAGGGACCCGTTGGAGGAGGAGCTGGAGTTAACGGAACGCGTCTACCCGCTCTTTACACTGCCCTCTCCCAAGAGCTTAGTACAGCGCTCCGCACACGGTAGGCGCTCGGCACGCGCGACCGATGGACTGAGGTGGGGGTCCAGACTCCACGATCCGAAAGGCCCCGGGGCCCAGGGACTGGAAGCGTATGCCGAACCGGGAAGGGCGCACTTGGAAATGCCGTTCTTCCCTAAATCCCACGGCAACGGGTCGAGGGGAGCCCAGGAGGCCTGTGACCTTGGGCAAGGCAGTCGGCTTCTCCGCGTCCCAGTGACCTCATCTGTAAAATGGGGGTGAAGACAGTGGGCCCCACGTGGGACACGGACCGTGTCCAACCTGAATGGCTTGTAACGACCCCGGTGCTCAGTACAGTGCTTGGCACACAGTAAGCGCTTAACAAATACCATAAAAAAAGGAAAACTGGGGTACTGGACAGTCCACCCTTAACCCCGAGGGCGGGTCTCACTGGAGACAGCGTCCCGGGCTGGGGCCGCTCCCTATCTCACGTTCTCAGTCCCGGGGCCCTCGGCGCACCCCCGAACGCCAGGGTCTCCCCCCAGGAGCAGTGGGGTGGGACTTGACTCACCCCGCGGGGGGGTGTTCCCGGGGGGCAGTGAGTTGAGGACCGCCGACCTCGTTGGCCCCCTCTGAAGGGCGGGAGACGCACGAAGGCGGGTGAAGACCCCTCAGGCTCCTCCAACGGACTCCCCCCAGAGAAGGAGTAGCCAGGAGCGGAGGCTGCAGCCCCTTCTTCCCCTGGGAGACGCCCGATGGGAGGAGGGGAGGGCAGGAAGCGGGGTGGAGGGGAGGTGGGAGGATGGGAGACTAATACTGGTGGTAGCTGTGGCGTTCGTTAGGCACTTACTAGGCGCCAGGCCCCGCGCTAAGCGCTGGGGTGGATACAGGTAAATTGGGTTGGACACAGTCCCCGTCCCACTTGACGCTCACAGTCTTAACCCCCATTTTACAGAGGAAGGAACTGAGGCCCAGAAACGACTTGCCCAGGGTCACACAGCAGGCACGTTGGGGAGCTGGGATTAGAACTCAGGTCCCTCGGACTCCCAGGCCACCAAGGCCATGCTGCTTCTCTTCTAATGGATAGAGCACGGGCCTGGGAGTCAGGTCATGGGTTCGAATCCCAGCTCCGCCACTTGTCTGCTGTGCGACCTTGGGCAAGTCACTTCACTTCTCTGGGCCTCAGTTACCTCATCTGTAAAATGGGGATGTCCACATGGGACGGGGACTTTGTCCAACCCGATCAGCTTGTATACACTCCAGCGCTTAGTACAGTGCCCGGCACATAGTTAAGCGCTTAACAAATGCCATAATAATAATAATAATAATTATTATTATTCTTATTATTCCCCGCTCCTCTGCTGGGCGGGCTGCATCCTAGGCTGAGTTGCGCTGGTCTCGGGGGGAGGAAGGGCAAGATGTCCAGGCGGCCCGGCCCTGCCTGCATCCAGCTGCAGTGGGAAGTCCAAAGTGCCACGTTCCCCGCGTATGCAGAGAGGCCACCCCTGGGCCCCCGGGGCCTCACCCTGGGGCATGAGGACGGCCCGGACTCGTGGGGATTAGGGATGGTCCTGGGGAGGGGTCCGGTCAGCAGAATCAATGGCGTTTATTGAGCACTTACTATGTGCGGAGCTCTGGACTAAGCACTTGGGGGACTTCACTCCAACGGAATGAGCAGACACCTTCCCCGCTCATAACGGGCTTACAAGCCTAGAGGAGAAGCCGCGCGGTCTAGTGATAAGAGTATGAGCCCGGGAGGCAGAAGAACCTGGGTTCCGATCCTGGCTCTGCCACCTGCCTGCCGAGTGGCCTCGGCAAGTCCCCTGACCTCTCTGGGCCTCAGTTCCCTCAACTGTAAAATGGGGATTAAGACTTTGGGCCCAAAGTGGGGCAGGGACTACGTCCAACCCCATTTCTTTGTATCCACCCCAAGCACTCAGTAAGGTGCCTGGCACACATTAAGCGCTTCACAGATATCACAGTTCCACTTAATACAGTCTCTGGCATACGGTAGGCGCTTAACAAATATCACAGTTTTTATCGTTATTATTAAAATATTATTAAGAAGATCAGAGGAGTGGAGCCGTGCCTTCTGACAGCATCCGCTTCTTCAACGGTCACCCGCGTCGTGGGGAACAAAGTCCGATTTCGCCTCTTCCTTGCTCCAAGGGGTCTTGGACTTTATAGAAAGATCCCCGCAGAGCCACTGCCCCCTCCTGCCCCCCAGCCTCTCGTCTTAAGGGTCAGCGGTGTCTCCTCCTTGCCCTGGGCCCCCCCTCGGGGCATCTCTGGAGAAAACCCCGAACCTCGCGGCACCTAGCTCACCTTTGCCCCCCCCGACCCAGGGCCTGGTTGCAGAGGTCACTCTGGAGTCCCCGGGCACGGGGTCCCCCGGGTCCCAACAGCCTTCCGTCCCCACCCTGGCCCCAGTTAGCACGGTTCCGGGCCGCAGTTCAGGTGAGAGACGCCGGACCGGGAAACGACCCCCACCCGCAAACGCCCCCAACCACAGTCTGGACCAGTGAGGAGCGGGGCGGCCCGCCCCGAGGGGCACGGATTCTAAGAGGCCCACTCTAATTTCCCGGAGCCCTATGGGTTTGTGCGCCTGAGAGGGGAGGATTGGGGCTGACCTAAATGACGAGGCAGAGCTGAGGAGGTGTCACCTCTGGCGAAGGACTGTGGGGAGGGGAGGAAGGAGGTGGAGGGGCGAGGGGGGAGAGCTCAGTGCTCACCCAGGACCCAGGCGGAGCAGCTTTCGGACGGGAACGTGACCCGGCTCTCCCGGTTAGGGAGCCGAGTCGCCTCGCTCTTCCAAGTGGGAGGGCGGAGCCTGGGCGCCGACCTCCCTGCCCCGCTCCAGCCCGTACTTCACTCTGCCGCTCGGATCATTTTTCTACAGAAATGTTCAGTCCACGGTTCCCCATACCTCAAGAACCTCCCGTGGTTGCCTCTCCACTTCCTCGTCAAACAGAAACTCCCGACCGTAGGCTTTCAAACGCTCGGTAAACAGGCCCCCTACCTCACCTCGCTACTCTTCTAGCGCAATCCAGCTCGCACATTTCCCTCCTCTGATGCTAACCTTCTCACCGTACCTCCAGCTCATCTATCTCGTCGCCGACCTCTTGCTCACGTCCTGCCTCAGGCCTGGAACGCCCTTCTTCCTCATATCTGACGGAGAATGACTCTCCCCTCCTTCCAAGTCTTTTTGAAGGCCCATCTCCTCCATCAGGCCTTCTCTGACTAAGCCCTCCTTTCCTCTTCTCCCACTCCCTTCTACTTCGCCCTGACTCGCTCCCTTTATTCATCCACAAGCTCGTTGTGGGCAGGGAGTGTGTCTATTATATTATTATACTGTGCTCTCCCGAGAGCTTAGTACAGTGCTCTGCACAGAATAAGCGCTCAGTAAATAAGATCGACTGACTTATTTGCCTGTTGCTAACCTGTCTGAGCCAGATGGACCCATTTTTTTTTAATGGCATTTGTTAAGCACTCACTACGTGGCAGGCGCTGTTCGAAGCGCTTAGATACACACTAATCAAGTCGGACACAGTCCGTGTCAACAACGGGGCTCGCAGTCTCAATCCTCATTTTACAGATGAGGGAACGGAGGCACAGAAAAGAGAACTGACTTCTTCTTTAAATGGTATTAAGTGTTTGCTCTGGGCCAGGCCCTGTACTAAATGCAGGTTGGATGCAGTCCCTTTCCCACATGGGGCTCACAGTCCTAATCAGATGAGGTAATTGAGGCCCTGAGAAGTGAAGTGACTTGCCCAGGGTCGCACAGCAGACGAGGGGCAGATCTGGCAGCAGAACCCGGGTCCTCGGACCCCCAGGTCCACGCTCCATCCACTAGACCATACTGCCATCACATCACACGCTGCGCCCAGCCTCCGGGAGGAAGGACAGGACCCCGAAGGGGGAGAAAGCCCGCCCATCTGCCGCCCTGACCCTCGGACAAGCCACCGTGACACCGTTCGGCCCAGCCCGGCCAACTAGGGCCGGGAGGGGACCTCATGACGTCACCGTGACATCAAGCCCCCGGAGGAAGACCTGGCCTGGCTCCTAGCTGTCCTTGCCCCTACCCTTGTCTGATCCTTGCTCCAGATGGCCTGTCGGGGGGGCCCCCCGCAGCCTCGGTCTGGCCAGCTCTGCCCCGACTGCTGCCCCACGCCCTGCTCTGACCTCCCTGCCGGGTGGGCTCTCCTGCCTCCTGCTTCCGGCATCGTGTGCGCCTGCTCCGTGCCCTGCTCTGACCTCCCTGCTGACCGGGTTCTCCTGCCCCTTGCTCCCAGCATCGCGGATTTGTGCCCCACCCCCTGCTCTGACCTCTGACCTCCCTGCCCGGCGGACTGTCCTGTCCCCGACTGGGATGGAGAACCCCCTGGCGGTCACCCAAACCCACCGGGGCAAAGCTCGGGTGGGCCAAGCGTGGCCAGATTCATTCAGTCGTATTTATTAAGCGCTTATCCTGTGCAGAACGCTGTACTAAGCACTTGGGAAACACGCTGGGGAGGCAGGCCGGGGGAGTCTCAGGGCCGCTGGAGCCATTGTGGGGGCGGGGGACAGGGAGAGAGCATCGCCGGGGGCTGTAAGCTCTAGACCATGAGCTCATCGGGGGCAGGGAATGTGCCTGTTACATGTGTCTCCCGGGTGCTCAGTACAGTGCCCTGCACATAGTAAGCGCTCAATAAGTAGGACTGACTGAGCGGGGGAGGCGGGGTGCAGGGCGGCGGAGAACGGGGTGGCTGTCGGACCCCGGTGGCTTCCCCGGCCGGTTGGAGGATTCAGAGGGCTCGCCTCCGTGACCCTGCTGGTTCGACGGGAGGCCCGACCCGGAGGCCCCCCGGCTGGAGAGACCTCTCGGCCCACGGCCTCCTGCCTCGGGGGCGGCGGGTCCGGGCTCCGGGAGGACCCGCTGCTAATGATAATATAAATGTGGTGTTCGTTAAGTGCTTACTATGTGCCAAGCACTGTTCTAAGCGCTGGGGTAGAGACAGGCTAATCAGGTCGGACACGGTCTCTGCCCCACAAGGGGCTCAGTCACCCGGCAAAGCGGCAGAGCGGGGATTAGACCCCAGGGGTCCTTCTGACTCCCAGGCCACGCTACTTCCCGGGGAACGGGAACTTGACCGTTAGCGGTTGATGTTTCCGTTCCAGCAGCCCCTATATTGGTAGGAGTAGGAGGGGTTTTGGAAGTCACGTCTGAGAAAGCCCCCAGACGGAAAATCAGATTCAATTATGGTTCTCACCGAGCACCGACTAGGTGCCAAGCCCCGCTCTAAGCGCTGGGGCGGATTCAAGTTAATCCCTGTCCCACGTGCGACTCGCAGTTTAAGTGGGATTGAACCCCCATTTTACTGATGGGGTAACAGAGGCACAGAGAAGGGAAGCGACGAGCCCGAAGTCCCTCAGCGGACACACGGCAGAGCCAGGATCAGAACCCAGGTCCTTCCGACTCCCGGGCCCGGGCTCTTTTCCACTAGGCCCCTCTGCTTCCCGAAAGACTGGAAAGAACCAAACAAAAATTACCAGCCTCTCCGGTTCCTTTCTAGACATTTATTGAAATGTAAATGCTTCCTCTGAGAATGACAAGTTGTGTGAATGACAAGTTGTGTGTGCTTAACACGCTTAGTACCTTTTAAAACCATCAGATGGTGAGGGGTTCAGAAGCACTGAGTCCCGTAGAAGGCACGCCTCGTGTCGGCGGTTACAGGAACGTGTATGAAGGCTGGAGGAACTGTCTATTTTTAGGCTTCGGTAGGGCCATCAATCCTAGCTTCCTACCGCTCCCCGCCGCCGTCTGAAAGCCGTCCGACGTCGACTGGGATCCGAATGAACGGGAGGCTTTGATTTTGGAAGACGGTGTCTTTCTGCAGGTGTTCGGACCCCTGAGAACGTGATGCAGAGAGACCGCCAAACGTTTAGACTCCCCCCGATTACCCGGCAGGCCAACCTCCTCCGGGTCCTCCGCCGAGCCCCCTCCCGGAGAGGAGCCAGACGAGACCCCCCGTCCCTTGAAGACGGCTCAGACGTCAAACCCGTCAGCCTGCTTTTCTCCCCCGGTCTGCCGGAGTCTCCTCTCCGGGGACTGAGCACGCGGGAAGTTTCCCAATCACCCCGATCCCGTTCCGGCAAAACCCTCTCGGCTCACCGCCCCCGTCCCTCCGGATCCCACACGGCCTCCCCCGACCCTCGGGGGCAGGAGGGAGACGGAGGGGGCCGGGGGCCTCGGGGTTCTACCGAGGGCAAGGGCAGCATAAGTTGGCGGATTCCCCCGGTGGGAGGAGGAAGTGGAGCTGAGTCATTCAGTGGGAATTCTGGGGAGGGGAAGGGGAGACCAGACCCTCCCCACCCCTTTCAATCTGTCCTAGTCCCACCCCTCCAAGCTCCACAATCTGGAGTTCCCCCTCCCCGCTTCCTCGGCTTTAGTCTCTCTCCACCCTATCCCGCCCCAGAGGAAACTGGAGGAAAAATGGAGGGTGAGGGAGGTGGGAAGAGAGAGAGAGAGAAAGGGAGAGAGAGAAGTCCTTGTCTCGCTCCGTCACTACCCCATTGGCCTGATTCCCAAGCCTTCCTCACACCTCACTTCCCGGCTGTATGAGAAATAAAGTTTTTCCCCCCCCCTTTAACCCGAGTGAAAAAAAACCAACCAAAAAACAAAAACGAAAACAACCCCCCCCCACCCCGCCCGCCGCCCCCACTCCGCCCCACCGCTCCCAGCCAGAAGGCCCGCGGCGATAACGGCAGCGTTATCTGCTGGAGGCCTTTTCGCCGCAGAGCTATTTCCTGCTCCATTGTGACCGCGCTGAATGCGCGCCCAGCCTCAGACGGGTGGCCTTCTGGACGGCGGGTGGCCGGGGTCCTCCGTCCACCCCCGAGGCGGGAGTGCGGGGGAGGGTGGCTCGATCGCAGTGGCCACGTCACGCTTCATTCACTCATTCGTTGGTGCTGATTGAGCGCTTCCTGTGTGCCAGGCACTGTACTAAGGCGCTTGGGAGAGAACACTAGAATAATAACAACAGTCGTACTTGTTGAGCGCTTCTTCTGTGCCAGGCACTGGGGTGGATCCGAGCAAATTGGGTTGACACAGCCCCTGCCCCACATGGGGCTCACAATCTCAATCCCCTATTTTGCAGATGAGGGAACTGAGGCCCGGAAACAATAAACACATGCGTGGTTCTGCTGTGGGACAGGCTCAGGGCCTTGAGAAAGCCGTGGGTCGTCCTCCACCCGAACGGCCGCCGTGCTGATCGAACCACTTATACTATCCCGCTGTGACTCCCGCAACAGCTTCCTCGCTGACCTCCCGGCCTCCCGTCTCTCCCCACTCCAGCCCACGCTTCACTCCGCTGCCCGGATCGTTTCTAGAAAAACGTTCAGTCCGTGTTTCCCCAGTCCTCAAGAACCCCCGGCGGTTGCCCGTCCACCTCCGCATCAAACTCCTTGCCGTCGGCTTCAGAGGCCTCAACGACCCGGCCCCCTCCTGCCTCCCCTCGCTTTTCTACGACGCAGCCCGTGTTGCTGCGTGACCTGGGGCACGTCACTTCACTTCTCCGTGCCTCGGTTCCCTCCTCTGGAAAAGGGGGACGAAGACCGCGAGCCCCACGTGGGACACGGACCGTCTCCAAACTGATGAGTTTGTATCTACCCCGGCGTTTAGAACGGTGCCTGGCATCTCGGAAGAGCTTAACAAATATCGTTAAAAAAATCCCCCCCCCCCCAAATCGCAAAATACGGCAGAGAAGCCGCCTCTCGGATGGCCACGCGCCAAGGGCTTTTGACGGCCGGAATCCTCGGATGAAAACCTGTTTTGTATACTGGATTGAAGGCTCCGTTGGCAAGCAGCAACCTCCGCTTCGCCCGGGGCTAATTTCTCCCTCGCCTTCTGACTGCTAAGCCCTCCTCCAGGACCTCCCCTAGCCTGGAAGTTCGCTGTGGGCAAGGAATGTGATTGTAAAATTGTCCTAGTGGACTCTCCCAAGCGCTCAGGACAGTGTTCTGCCCCCGGTAAGCGCTCAGTAGGTACGAGACTGACCGACTGACCTGCAGAGTGCCTCGGGGCTATGGAGAAGCCCGGGTCGGGGCGCTGGAAGACGGGGCCGGACGCGTGCATGTAATAAACGCTCAATAAATACCACCGATAATAATGAGTCTGGTATTTGTTAAGCGCTTACTTTGTGCCAGGCACTGTACTACGCGCTGGGGTAGATACAAGGTGATTGGGTCGGACAGTCCCCGTCCCAGATAGGGCTCGCAGTCTTAATCCCTATTTTCCAGATGAGCGAACTGAGGCCCGGAGAAGTGAAAAGACTTGCCCAAAGTCACAAAGAAGACGGGGGCGGAGCCAGGATTGGAACCCAGATCCTTCCCGCTTCCAGACCTGGGCTCTATCCTCTAGGCCAAGTTGCATCTCTGATTGATTGATATACTGATGCCCTGTTGGTAACTAGGTCTGCTGACTGAGCCTCAGTTCCTTTTCTCCCACTCCCTTTGGCGTCACCCTGACTTGCTCCCTATATTCACCGCCTCCTCAGTCCCACAGCACCTATGGACGTATCTGTCATCTTATTTATTCCTATCAACGTCTGTCTCCCCCTCTAGACTGTAAGTTCGTTGTGGGCAGGGCACATGTCTGCCGACTCCCTTGTTTTGTACTCTCCCAAGCGTTTAGGACAGCGCCCCGCATACGGGAAGCACTCAGTCGGTGTCACTGATCGATTGTATCGCACTCTCCCAAGCGCTTAGTACAGTTCTGTGCATAGAGCACACGTTTGGTAAATACCACTGACTGCCAAGTGGGACTACCTCAACGGACCTGCCCCTCCCAGTGGATTCGTCATGACCTTCCCACACATATTAGGGATCGCTAGGCCCGCGCCGCCCCGCCATCGGCCGGTGCTCCGCGGCAAGGGTAGGGGAAGGGGAAGACAATCCGTCGTTGGCCCAACAGGAGGGCCGCAGCGGGGATGGGCGGCGGATGATCGCAGGACTGCCACGAGGCCCCTCCGACGTTTATCGACCGGCTCCGGGTGCCCCCGCTAGACGACCTAGATAGCCAAGTCATCTCTGAGGGGCCGGGAGCCCGGAGAAGGGGAAAAAAAGCCTCTTTTCTCTCTAGCCCTGACCCCCGGTGTAGGAGCATTCACCCGTTACCCTTCCACCAGCCTGCCACCCCTCCCCGCGCCGAGCGGCAGAGTGACGGAAAAGAAACGAGCCTGTTGGCCCCACAGGGTCTTCCCTGCCAGGCTCCGGCGTACTGTAAAATATGGCATGGTTCAGGGTTTAGAGCCGGCGTCTGGGAGTTCAAGGGACACGGGTTCTAATCCCAGCTCTGCCGCTTGTCTGCTGGGGGACCTTGGGCAAATCGCTTCACTTCTCTGGGTCTCGGTTCCCTCATCCGTAAAATGGGGATTAAGACCGCGAACTGTGTCCAACCTCACTAGCTTGTCTCTTTCCCAGCGCTCAGTACATAGGCTGTCAGCTCATTATACGCGGGGAACGCGACTGCTCATTTCCTTGTATTTTGCTCTCCCGTGCTCTTACTTGCTCTGCACATAGTAATAATAATAATAATACTGGTAACTGTTAAGCGCTTGCTACGTGCAAAGCACTGTTCTAAACGCTGGGGGGGGGGGATACGAGGCGATCAGGTTGTCCCACGTGGGGCTCACCGTCTTCATCCCCGTTTTACAGATGAGGGAACTGAGGCCCAGAGAAGTGAAGTGACTTGCTCAAAGTCACACAGCCGCCAAGCGGCGGAGCCAGGATCAGAACCCACGATCCCTGACTCCCAAGCCCGGGCTCTTGCCGCTGAGCCACGCGGCTTCTCCATGAGCGGTATGAGCAGGTAAATGCTCAATAAATCCCGCTGATTTGATTGACCGACAATAAGCACTTAACAAATACCATAAAAAAAAAAAAGGTCATTCAGCGTTCGGTGATGAGCTCCAATCTCCGGCGGAAGGATCAGCGCAGAGAACATCTATTTACTTAGGGTTCCGGCCAGAGACAGCCATCGTGAGGAACCGTCTGTCCTTCCATCTTTCATCTTTCTCCTACGGGCAGAGACTCGGGAGGGGGAAGAGGCTGTACGAGGAAGCACGACAGCTTGCGGAGCGTGATGGGGACTTTTTTCTTTTTTTCCCTCTCTCCCCGATCTGAAAACAATTCTGTCAGAGTGCCGTTATTTTTAGGGCTGCATTCTTGAGCGTGCCGAGACGGCCCATAAAAGCCGCCGGGTCCGTAACTGAAGAGCAAGAAAAGCGCGGCGTCCCCGCTGGTGACAGCGAAGGGCTCTGGTTGGCCGAGAGCGGCCCCGGGTCGCGGTCGACCCATTGCATTTATTGAGCCCTTACCGTGTGCGGGGTGCTCTACTGAGCGAGGACGACACAACGTAGTCGGGAGGCGCGCTACCTGCCCACCACGGGCTTACTGCCTAGAGAGCGACGCAGGGTCACCCCGAGAATGCTATTAAGATTCTTACCTGCCCTTCTGCAGGAAACTTGAAATGCCCGATTTTTTTCCTCCCTCTCCTTGCCGACGTGTGACTGAGTTCCAGCTCCTTTCCTCCCTACCGCTAGTCTTCTGTCAATTCGCCCTACATACCGCCCGCCAGCCACGCATTCTAAGAGACTCCTCAAAAATGCCAAAAGTGCAATGGCAATTTAATGGATCTGAGCGTCTTATCTCGGGCCCCGCGGGTGGGTGAGGCTGCTGAGGCCAAAAAACCTGTCGGTGCAGAGGGATTAAATTAAAGTTGTCGTGGCGACGGTATTTATTAAACGTTTCCGGTGCACAGAGCGCGGGCCTAGAGCACGGGGAGAGAAGAGGCAGGTGGCAATGAGTCCCCGGTCCCCGTCCCTCGGGTTCTGAAAAAAGGAGCAGGGTGGTCTAGCGAGAAGAGCACGGGCCCAGGAATCCGAGGACCTGGCCTTGAATCCCAGCTCCGCCAAATGCTTGCTGGGTGACCCGGAGCAAGTCACTGAACTACTCCGTGCCTCGATCCTCCTGCTCTCCCTCCTGCTTAGACTGGGAGCTTCGTGTGGGACAGGGACTGTAACCAACCTAATTAAATCTGTATCTACCCCAGGGCTTAGAACGCTGTTTGACACAGAGTGAGCACTTAACAAACGCCATATATATACGGGGTACATTTTTTAAAATTTGTGACGCTTAATGCCACCCAGAGTATAGAAAGCATTAAGAAGCCGTAAGTCTAGGGGAAAACATGGCCCACGACACTGTGCTTCACGATACACTCTCATTTTCCCAGGGGCTCCTCTCCCCCAAGTCTCCGCCCGTACGAGACGGACGGAGGGACCGACGGTTTCCTGCGGTGGTCCTCTTTGGGGCGGACCGTAAGTAAACAGAACTTTCCTACGCTGATCCTTCGGCCGGGAGATCATCGCCGGACACCGAACTTTGTTTTTTAAATGGTATCTGTTAAGCGCTTACTATCGTGAGGGCCGTCCGGGCCGGAGGTGGGGAGGCAGGGGGAAGAGGGGTCCAGGAGGGCAGAAGAGACACTAGGAACAAGGAACGAGGAGAAGGGAGGTTTACGGGTAGGTCATTTTTATCTACATGCAGAGCCTGGCCGTGTTGTTTGGACTGGTTCGAGAAGAGAACCTAATAAACTGCGTGAAAGTCTACGGAAAGCCAAACCCCACGATATGGCCACATTTTTGCAGAAAGCATCCTGACCGCATCATGAGGTATTCCTGTATTAAGGTCTCAGATCAGTGGAACGCTTACTGTCTGCGGAGCACTGTGCTAAGCCCCTGGGAGGGGAAACTGCGACAGAGGCGGGTAGACCCGATCCCTGCCCTCAAGGAGCTTACAGATCTTAACCCTGCGGCCACTTCTTGCCCCTCCGTAGCTGTGGGCACCCAACTTGGCCACTCGTGAACCAGTCGATCGACGGTGTTTACCGAAGCGCTTCCTGTGTGCGGAGCACTGTACTACACGCTTGGGAGTGGACAATACCACAGAGTCGGTAGCCACGTTCCCTGCCCACGATGAGTTCACAGTCTAGAGGGAAGACGACGTTTCTCCGACAGAACGCTCACCTTGGTTTATTCTGATTTCCCTCCGGGTGAATTGGGCCTGTCTCCCTCGTGAGAAATGTGAACTTCCCGTTTCCGTTTAGGTCTTGGATCCGTGCCCATTAACGCTTTGGATCCCCATCCCATTCCCGGCCCCGTGTCCGACGATGTCCACATCCGTACGCTCTGCTGCTTCCTCAAACTGAAATTAATTTTTAGCGGCTACTACGCTGCAACCTTCTTGAGGTGAGAGCCTGTGTCTACCCCTCTACTGTACTGCGCTCTCCCAAGTGCTCTGCACACGGCAATCAGCCTGGCCTAGCGGAGAGAGCCCGGGCCCTAGGTTCTAATTCCGGCCCCGCCACTGCTCAGCTGGGTCAGTCACTTTAGCGTTTAGTACAGGGCTTCGCGCACGGGAAGCGCTCAATAAATACGGTCGAATGATAACACGCCACTGAGTGTAGGCAGGGAATCTATCTTGTAAACGCTTAATACGCTTCATTCAGGAGATGCTCCATCAGTCCATTTTTATTATCATCAAACGAGCATTCAACCCTGAGCTCAACTGCATTTGTATTTTCAAAAGCCTCAGGGAACCCAAGAGCGAGCCGGAGGCAGCAGGGGGCCTACTGAGCAGACCTGTGGGTAGGGAACGTCTCTACCGACTTGGTTGGACCGTGCACCCCCAACCGCTCAGTACGGTGCTCCGCACGCCCGAGCGCTCAGTAAACACCACGGATCGATTGATCCAAAGGAGGGGGGAGAAAACAAAGCCCTGGGTCGACTACGGGGACGCGCCCGCCAGACGCCTTTCCCGGCAGCTCTGTGTGTATCGAAGGGAAGGCGGTATTTAAAAACCAAAGAAAAACACGACCAAAACCGATAAAATCGTACTTCCCCAACTCCCCACCCTGCAAAAACAATCAACCACGACAACAACAACAAAAACCATACCTGGTATCTGGTTGGGGACAGACACTTTGAGAAGGAGAAATGTATTTAGATGTAATTTATTTGTATTAACGTCTGTCTCCCCTTTCAGATCATAAGCCTGTTGAGGGCAGGGAATGTGTCTTATTCTTATATCGAACTCGCCCGAGCACCTACTATGCAGTAAGTGCTCAATAAATACAAACAAATGACTGAAAGATGAGATCTCAGCCTCAATCTGTAAGCTTGTCGTGGACAGGGAGTGTGTCTGTTTACTGTTGCATTCCCCCAGGCGCTCAGCACGGTGCTCTGCACACAGTAAACGCTCAATGACCGATCGACCGGCCTGTTCGTGGGAAGATGAACCTCAAGCGGAAAACTCTAATCATCCGGTTCCCGCCGTAAACTCAAACAGAACCCCCATCCGGCCGACGCCTCGCCCTCCCAATCCAGCGAACGAAGGCCGGGCAGAGGAAACCTACCCTTTGGCGTTTGACTTCTGGCCGCCGGGTCCGGTTTTCTTCCTCTTGGCCCTCTGGAAGGCCAGCGTCCTTTTCCTCTTTGTTCCCCTTTCCGTTTTACTCCCAAAATAGCGAGAAGCGACGTGGACTTCTTCGCCGTCCTCCTGGCTGACGGATCTCCCGCCAAATTCTTCCTCGTGGGGGCTGAGCCAGGAGGGGTCCTTGTCGTCGCCACCTGCTACGGACGGACGGACAGCGTCACACTTTATCCGCCGGCAGCGTCCGGTTGTGAGGTCGACGCTTTGTGGGTGTGGGGAAGGTCAGACGCAGGGTTCCCCGAAACCCCCCCCCGAGGACCCGGTCCCCCCGAGAGCCCGGAGAGAGAATGTAAGCTCTTTGTGGGTAGGGAATGTGTCCGTTGGTTGTTATATTGTACCCTCCCAAGCGCTTAGTACAGTGTTTTGCACACAGTAAACGCTCAATAAATACGATCGATTGAACGAAGAGGTAAGGACCGCTGTCACCTACGGGATTCACGTACTGCTAGGGCAGGGATGGCGACTAGCGATTCTACTGTACTCTCCTAGGCGCTTAGTGCAGTAAATACTTAGCGTGTGGTAGGCGGTCCATAAATCCCACAGGCTGTCGATCAGTCGACGCTGTTTATGGAGCGCTTACCGTGTGCGGCGCGCTGTACCGAGCGCTTGGGAGACAACAACACAGCAGAGCCGGTAGACACATTCATTCATTCGGTCATATTTTTTGAGGGCTTACCGTGTGCAAAGCACTGTACTAAGCGCTCGGGAGAGTACAATATAGCCATGAGACACAGTCCCCGACCTCAACGAGCTTACAGTCTTGAGGGAGCTTACCGTCTACAGTCTCTCTCCTACTTAAACTGGGAGCCCCATGTGGGAGGGGGACTCGGTCAGACCTGACTTTGTCGCTTAATACGGTGCTTTGCACACAGTACGCGCTCAATATATACGACCGAATGGAACGAATCTCATATTTAGCCCAGTGCTCAGCACAAAGAAAGCACTTAAGATACGGCTATTCTTTCTATCCGCCACAGGGCTTTACGTAGAGAGGGATCCAACTAAAGCGGTTACCCATCTCTTATGCTTTTCGCAGAGCCGTTAGACATCACGACACGTAGCGCGAAATATATATATAGCATGTCTCTTCCCTGAAATAGTCGACCGATTGATCGATTGAGTTGAAAACATGTTCCCGCCCACAATGAGCTCGATTACCAAATGCAGCCAAGGGGCTAGGGGATTCATTCGTTCGTTCGATCGTATTTATTGAGCTCTTCCTGGGTGCAGAGCGCTGTGCTCGGCGCCTGGGAGAGCACGCTATCACAGTACAACAGACACACTCACTGCCCACAGTGAGCTCGCATCCTAGAGGGGGAGACGGACATTAAGAGAAATCCATCGATCACGGATACGTAAGGTAAAGTGCAGAGGGGCTAAAGGAGGGGTGAATAAAGGGAGCGGATCTAAGTGCAAGGGTGATGTAGAAGGGAGAGGGGGAAGAGGAAATGAGGGCTCAGTCAAGGAAGGCTTGAAGGTGAGAAGAAACCCGCCCAGAAGAAGAATCCACAGGACTGGAATTCTGCCCAACTCGACCGTGCCGCTAGCCAACGCTAGCAATTATGAACCTCTGATTGGTTCTTATCTTACCCCAGCACTTAGTATACCGCCCGGGACATACTAGGTGTTTAACAGGCACCATTAAAAAAAAACCAAAAAAGAAAAAATTCACAGGGCCGGGATTCTGTCTAACTCGACGCCGTGCCGCTAGCCAACGTTAGCACTTATGAAACTCTCGACCATCTTTTCCTCTTTTCACGCCCACCCGCTCCTTCCCGTAACAGCTGTGAAGTTTTCCTCGCGGCGTAGTCAGAGGCTGACTAGGAACGTGCAAACTTCCAACGAGGATCACGATCGGCCAAGCGGCCGGTCTCTCCGGACTCCTTGCGATCATTCCGTTCCTCCCCTGACCCTACTGGGCCCCGGGCCTCACATTCGGCGGAGAGAGTAATCGCTCCGTCTCCGGGCCGGGAAGACGGACCCCGAGCTCACCCCGCGGGGCGGGGATCTCGAGGACTCTCCGCTTCCCCTCAGTGTGGTTTTCTTTAGCCGGCAGCTCAAAACGTTTGCCCTACCTGGGAGACCTGTCCGGGCCGGGCTTGTGACCCATCTCTGCACATCCCCGGACCTGCTGGGAGAGAGCCTCACGTCCTCAATTCTGGTGTCTGTTAAACTCTCACTATGTGCCAGGCACTGTACCGAGTGCTGGGGTAGATACGAGCAAATGCAGTTGGAAACAGTCCCCGACCCATCTGGGGCTCATAGTCTCGGCTGCCATTTTACAGATGGGGCAACTAAGGGCCAGAGAAGGGACGTGACTTGCCCAAGGTCGCAAAGCAGATAACCGGAACGGGGATTAGAACCCATCACCTTCTGACTCCCATGCCCGCGCTCCGTCCACTATACGCTACGCCGTCTCTTCTCACCATCATGCCGCAAGACAGGCAACCTGAGTGGGGAGGGGAGATCGAACGATCCTTCTGACTGTGTCCACTTGTGCTAAATATGCTCGCGGCCATCTGGCTTTCACTACGAGCAGAGTCTTTATTTTTTTATTTTCTTTTCTGCTGTAATTTGGGCACTCTTCCCACATTCTAATGGTTCTGTTTAAAAATTTTTTTTTAAAAAAAGGAAGGCAAGCATAAAACCTCACAAATGGGGAGAGTCTCAATTCTCTGGTGAGCACTGAAATGATGGAAAACCTGTCAGAGAGGATAGCCCTCGGGGCCTGGAGCGGCCCCCATTTAGCATATTCCGATCGTGTCTTTTTATATCGCATATCTGTACGTACATATCTTTAAATGATGCTTTCCCAATGACCTATTTATAATAATGACAATAATCACGGTGCTCGTTAAGCGCTTACTACGTGCCAAGCACTGTTAAGTTAATCAGGATGGACACGGTCCCTTTGCCACATGAGGCTCACGCTCTTAATCCTCACTTTTACAGAGGAGGAAACTGAGGCCCAGAGAAGTGAAACGACTTGCTCGAGGTCACACAGCATCCCCGTGACCCAGCCGGGACTAGAACCCTGGTCCTTCTGACTTCCAGGCCACTGAGCGAAGCTGCTTCTCATATTAACGTCTGCCTCCCCGTCTGGTCTGGAAGCTCGTTACGGGCAGGGAGCGCGTCTGCTAATTCTGTCGGATCAGACTCTCCCAAGAGTTTACTACAGTGCTCTGCACGTAGCAGGTGCTCAGTAAATACCATTGATCGATCCATCTGCCCGTCCCAAAACGCAACGGACGTGACTGGGGAGATTACGTTACTTGGTGCCAGTGGGCGGCTGGTTGTCCTTCGACCTCAAGAGCTGAATAGTGGTCTGCGGCTACGGGGTCCCGTCAACCGGGCGCCCCGGGCCTCCGTCCTGCCCCCTCGCCGCTCTTCTCCGAGAATCGGCTCCGATTCCCAGGGGGGCTCCCAGAGCTCTGTGTGGAGCAACAAGCTCGGATCGCAGGGAGAATATTCTCCGCTATGTTTCTTTTTTTTTTTTTTAATAGTACCTGTTGAGCGCTCACACTTTCCCAGACCCTGTACTAAGCGCCGGGGTGGACACAGGCTCACTGGGGTTGGACGCAGTCCCTGTCCCACATGGGGCTCGCCGTCTTCATCCCCATTTTACAGATGAGGGAACAGAGTCACTGTGAAGTAAAGCGAGCACCCAAGGTGTCACAGCAGACGCGTGGCGGAGCCGGGACTAGAACTCAGGTCCTCTGACTGCCAGGCTCAGGCTCTATCCGCCAGGCCATGCTGCTTTTCAACTTGAGACAACTGTGAGACCTTGAATGGCTCTCCTCCATCCTGGTGGTTGTGGTACTTAATTCCCTAAAACTTAAGTCATGCATTTATCTCCACCCATCCGAACGCTCCGTTAGACGGTAAGTACCTCAGGGACGGGGAGGAAGGTCTCTTTCGGTGCTCTACTTTTATGAAAAAGCACCCGGAAGGCACCCCCAAAAATACCACTGAGGGAAGGACTCCCCTGAGCTTGTTCTCTAGACCGGAAGCTCGCTGTGGGCGGGAATGCGCCCACCGACTCTGTTCTACTCTACTCCAAGAGCTTAGTAGAGTGCTCTGCACGCAGTCAGCACTCAAATACCTCCGACCGTAAGCTTGTCTCTACTCTAAGCTTGTTACGGGCTGGGAACGCGCCTTCCAACTCTGTTGTATTGGACTCCCCCAAGCCCCGCACATGGTAGACGCTCAATAAATATGCCTGATTTCTTCCAAATACGGCCAACTCCCAAATCGATTGATCTCCCCGCTCCTGGGGGTCCTTCCCGGAAGAAGCGCTCACCCAGCCCGCTCAGAGGGCGGACCCCGACTCCGCTACCCGCCTTAGACCAGGAAAACGAACCCCTCCGTCCCGCTGTCCTCCGGCCGCCGGAACCGCCCCGAAAACCCGAGGAGGAAGACCCCTGGGGCTCAGAGAGGGGAGAACGCCCTGCGGATTTTTTTGCGTGGGCTGAGCTAGGTTCATTTGAAGTCGGACTCGATGCAGGCTATGACTGATTCAAACAAGTCCCAGGAAATTGAGACTATTAACAGTACAACTGCATAATTAACAGAAACAGTTTTGATTTTTCTCTAAAGCATTGGTACCACTCAAATAATGATTACTCAGCTGAAAATGACACTTTGAACAAATGTTTACAATTATGAGGGGGCTGAATAATTTTTTTTTTTTTAATTTGAAATAATTCCATCTCAGAAGACGGCGCCGCTCGAGGTACCTGGCTGGCGTAAGACGGGAAGGACCAGCCCGTTAGCCGCACGGTAGCTTGCTAAAGTGATGGACTGGGCCAGTTTCTCTTCATCCACGGTCCTTTCAACTAGTCAGTGGTATTTATGGAGCGCTTCCCATATCCTAAGCGCTGTACTAAGCGCTTGGGAGAGTACAATACACCAGAATTAGCAAACTCATCCCCTGTCCATAATGATCTCACAGTCTGGGGGAGAAGCGGCATGGTCTGGGGGATAGAGCACGGGCCTGGGAGTCAGGAGGATCTGGGTTCGAATCCCAGCTCAGCCACTTGTCCGCTGTGTGACCTCGGGCCACTCACTTCACTTCTCCGGGCCTCGGTTCCCTCATCTGGATCACGGGGATGAAGGCCGTGAGCCCCATGTGGGACAAGGACCGGGTCCAACCTGATTGGCTTGTAACGATCCCACCGCTTAGTACAGTGCCTGGCACATGGTAAGTGCTTCACAAATACCATCACGACCCCCACCCCGTAACAGAACAAAACAAAAGACCACAGACTTTCTAGGCACGATCCCTGAGCCTCGCCTCCCTGTGGGCTGAAAGCTCTCTACCAGTGTCCTCTCTGCGGACCGGGGTGGGGGAAAAGCGAGACGGTTAACTCCTGGTCCCGACTGATCAATCGATCAGTGGTACTGATTGACAGCTCAGTGTGTGCTCAACACTGTACTAACTGCTTGGGAGAGCCTAATACAACAGAGCTGGCAGACACAGACTCTGCCCACAAGGAGCTTACGGCCCACGGGGGAATGCAAACCGTGCAGACTTCCGAACTGGGGGAGGGCCCTCTGTTTTAGCTTGCTTTTAGGGTATCTGTTGAGCGCTTACTACGTGCCAGGCACTGTACCGAGCGCTGGGGCGGAGACAGGCCGATCGGGTTGGACCCGGTCCCTGTCCCACCTGGGGCTCACAGTCCCCATCCCCGTTTTCCAGACGAGGGAACCGAGGCCCAGAGAAGTGAAATGCCTCGCCCTAGGTCACCCAGCAGACAAGTGGTGGAGCTGGGATTAGAACCCAGGTCCTCTTGACTGCCAGGCCCAAGCTCTATCCACTGGGCCGTGCTGCTTCTCAGGCTATTCTTCCCTTCAGCACACTGCTTTGGTCCCAGAGAGCTCACCGCTGGAATTAAACGGGCGAATTTCTGTACCCGAATAAATCTGATCGTGTCCAAGGGGGAGCTTTGCAGAACCGAGGGCTTAGCGTTGCTAGATCCCAGCACCTGCGTCCAGGGATCACGTCCCACTTTTAGCACCTGTCCACCTTTCCCCCACTTTAATCTTCAGATGGCGGGGTCCTTTAGAATCTGGGACTCTTCCACGCTTTGGTCTCTCCCTCAGAGCCATTCTTGAACCCGCTTGGACTGACTGTTGGTTTGTTTTGGGGTTTTTTTTGGTATTTGTTAAGCGCTTACTCTGTGCCAGGCACCGTCCTGAGAGCTGGGGTAGACACAAGCTAATCGGGTTGGACACGGTCCACGTCTCTTGGGGGGCTCCCAGTCTCAATCCCCATTTTCCAGATGAGGGGACTGAGGCACGGAGAAGTGAAGTGACTCGCCCCAGTTCACACCGCAGGCAAGTGGCGGAGCCTGGATCAGAACCCACGACCTCTGTCTCCCAAGCCCGTCCTCTTCCCACTGAGCCACGCCGCTTGGCGCTACTTCACCTCTGCCTCGCTGCCGTCGGCGAGGAGGAGAATAAAATGAAAGAAACGACAGCGCTTGAGAAGAAGAAGCCAAGGCAGTGGAAATGGAAAAGACGTGTGAATTATTGAGCAGATCAGTGAATCAGACTCTCTCCCTCCCGAGACGCTCTCTTTTTAAAGCCGGGGCACCTTGAGAAGCAGCGTGAAGTCACTCAGACCACTGAGGCACACTACTTCAGCCTCTGTCTATTAGTGCTCCGGTGATGAAAATAGCACTCGTGACTCCAGGTGGCTTTCAGAGGTGCCTAGCAGGAAACCACTCAACGAGACACTCCACACTTAACGGCCTAGAACAGATACGTCCCTAACCGGGGTGGCGGCCGGGGGGGGGGGGGGCGGGGGTGGAGGCAGGGCGGTCTGCAGACGCGCTGTTTACAGAAGCTCAGAAACCAGATGTCCGCTGTTCGGTTATATTTAGAGACAGCAAACCTGGCAACGTCCACTCGGAATATTTCTGCAGGACCCCGATCACTTCGGCACCGTACTTCTCGAGTTTATCTTCCGTAACTCCGTCGATCTGAAGCAAAACCTCGGGGTCGGACGATAGAGATTCTGCAAATGGAGACAGAGAGGAACGTCCATTGGAGAGATCCCGATCGCGGACGGCGAGGCATCCGCCGTACCCGAAGACGCTCTCTGTAAAACAAGAAACTTCCAGTTTCTCATCGAGACGAAAATGGGCACCGCTCGGCGGAAGGACCACCCGACTTCTCCGGAGACTTCACCTGAGGTTTCGGGGAGGGAAAAATCAAAGGCTCGGCTAATTCGGTTGGGAATCTGGCCAACGGCCTTTCGTGTTTCCCAGGTTGTTTGTTTTTTTTTAACGGTACCTGTGAAGTGCTTACTCTGCGCCGGGCACCGTACCAAGCGCCGGGTTAGATGCGAGTTAATCAGGTTGGATGCGGCCCGTGTCCCACATGGCGCTCACGGTCTTCGTCCCCATTTTCCAGATGAAGGAACTGAGGTCAAAGAAGCGAAGTGACTCGTCCAAGATCGCAGAGCAGACGTGGAGGAGCTGGGATTAGAACCCAGGTCCTCTGACTCCCAGGCCTGCGCCCCTTGCACCAGGCCACACCGCTTCCCTTCCCGCCTGCTGTACGACTCCGACGAGTCGCTCTACTTCTCTGGGCCTCGGTTTCCTCACCTGTAAAATGGGAATTCATTACCTGTTCATTCCTCTTCCTCAGACCGTAGAGTCCCATATGCGAGACGAGGACGGTGTCCGACCTGCTTTGTAGCGTGCAGGGAACGTGTCTGTTTACTGTCATATTGTACTTTCCCAAGCGCTCAGTACAGTGCTCTGCCCACAGTAAGCGCTCAGTAAATACGACACTGAATGGACTTGTACCTCTGGGCTCCGGCACTTAAATGCTACTAAAAACAAAACGGTGGACAAAATTCACGTTTGTCTTTGAACTCCGACACCGGGACCCTTTTTCTTTCGTAAAATATGGTATTTGTTAAGCGCTTATTACGTGCCGGGCACCGTTCGAAGTGCTGGGGTAGACACAGGCTAACCAGGTTGGGCACTGTCCACGTCTCTCGTGGGGCTCACGGTCTCAATCCCCGTTTTCCAGATAAGGCAACTGAGGCCCAGAGAAGCGAAGCGACTTGCCCGCGCTAACACGGCAGACGAGCGGCAGAGGCGGGATGAGAACTCGGGCCCTTCCGACTCCCAGGCCTGGGCTCTGCCCTCCAGGCCACGCTGCTCGAGGACCCATCTTTACCTGCAACCTTCTTGAGAGTAACGGTATTAAAAATATTGAAGTAATGGACGCCAAACACTTTGCCCAGAGCTTTGCAGACTTCCGTCAGTTCCCCGAGGCACTTCTTCACCACTTCTTCTCGCTCCGACACCTTGGCCACCAGTGCTTTCTGCTTTCTGATGCTGCTCGCGTTCTCTGTCTCTATAAAGTCCACCTTCATAAAAGCGGGGGGAGAGAAGGGGCAAGAGGCGAGTCAACGGAACGCTCTGAGCGACTACGCCTCATTTAATAGGGATACTGTGCGCAGACATCGGTTTGGAGGTTTACCCGGCACTTAATAACGGGTTTGATTTGGGGCCAAGGCTGCCGTGAACGCATTTCACCCTCGCGAGTCGTGAAGGGGGACACCCCCACCTCGCCCCGGCTCTTTAATTTCTTTAACGATATTCGTTAAGCACTTACTAGGTGCCAGGCCCTGTTCTAAGCCCTGGGGTAGATATAAGGTTGCGAGGTTGGACTCGGTCCCTGTCCCACATGGGGTTCACGGTCATCACCACCATTTTCCACACGAGGGAACTGAGGCCCAGAGAAGCGAAGCCAGTTGCCCAAGGTCACTCGGCAGACGAGCGGCGGAACCGGGGCCTAGAACCCAGGTCCTTCTGACTCTCGGGCCCGGGCCCTATCCACTAGGCCACGCTGCTTTGAAACAGAGATACGCCGTTCTGACCGACTGACTCTACACTTTCAAAAGGAGAGGAAAAATCCAAAGTGGATTCTCACACACCCACTGGAAAATTCCCTGGCTGGGAAGGATTTTCTCTACCCTCATCACCTCTCCGGCAGGAAGGAGAAGAGTCACATTAACCTGCGCCCTGAAATCCTTCTAGACTGTAAACTTCTTGTGGGCGGGGAGTCTCTCTGTTTACTGCTCTATTACACTCTCCCAAGAGCTTAGTACCGTACTCTGCACCCAGTAAGCGCTCAGTAAACGCGACTGAACGAATGAACTTCACCTCTAGCTTCGTCTTGAGATTACGGACCCGAGAAGAAAGCACGGACCGAAGTTACCTTCGAATACCCGTGGAGGACGGCCTGGGCTCTCTCTCCGGCTACGATATACGCGATCGGTTGGTCATTAGCATTGATGAACAAATCTTCATCCAGAATCTTGTCCAGGACCAGTTTTTTGAAAAGCCTTTCCGCATTGTGCCTGGAGTACGCGCTCCCCTTCCCAAATATGCCCGACTGAACCTTGGCACTTTTGCTACCTGATCAGAAGGAAAATAAACCCGGTCACCGTCCACAGGTACCGCCTCCGAAACGTTCGACGTTCATAAACAGATCCTCAAGATACGGTTCCGGACAAATCTTATACGTGCAGCCTCGGTTTCCGGAACGACCCGAAGTGGAAAATTGGACTTCGGGAAAGTTACCCTTCTCTATTATGGTGCAAGCTGCTCGAAAACTGGGGCGTAGATAAGATGCGAAATACTAAGCTCGCCCAGACTTTTATAAATGGAAACCTGCGTATTGCTCCCGCTTCCCATCAGTGAAGGCATTCATTCAAGGCTGACGACATAATGCCGACTTCTTCGCCAAAGCTGCATTAGCTTTTGTTATCTCAAAATGAATCGTTTCTAACCCGTGAAAACGAACTCTTGCCGAAGCGCGGGTAACGTATCTGACTATCTATACATTGCATATTGTGAATTCTTTATTTATATCGACGCCTGTCTCCCCCTCTTGATCGCGAGCTCGTTGTGGGCGGGAACGTGTCTGCCAACCCCGTCGCACTGTACTCTCCCAAGCGCTTTGCATGTAGTAAATGCTCGGTAAATACCGCCGAATGAATGAATCATTACGGGCCTTACCCAAGAAAATATCGACCAACATGTTCATGGTAAATCTTCCAGGGGAAGTTATATTTCGCATATTTCTTCTTCCCTGCAGTGAATCAAGTTCCTGGACAAATCTGACAATATTTTTCACATCCTCTGTCACATCTCTCGACTTGTAATCCTACGAGCAAGAACACAATTTTGTTGGTGAGGTTTACGACCGATTTTCAAACCTATGACACTTTACCAAGGTGAAGCTTGAGCCGCTGACATCCTTTTACTCTCTATTCCGTTTCCCAAGCCATCCATTCCCACGAGGCCACAAATCGTGGCTCTTAAGATGAACGCACGTCATTTCAGCTGCCGAATAATTAGCTGAGGACATCGACAGACGGGCCAGGGGGCCGGATTCCGAACATCGCTCGACACACGGTAAGTGCTTAATAAATGCCACAGTGACTCTGAGCCAGATTCGGAGCGAAAGTGAGGCAATTTCAAGGTGCGTTAACTCTTTCAAGCCAAGTAGACCTCAGATGCACATTGGGAATAAACACAACAGCTCTCTTGCAGCCCCCGCCGATAGCCTGCATCGATTTTCCGGTCATACCGCATCGGTCGACCTGACACGCGGCGTTAACACACCGTTATTAAGCATCTTCCGCCAGAGGCTTTCTATCTCATCGGACTCGGCTAATTTCATCTGCCCTTGCCTTCGCTGCTCCTCTTCGACCGAAGCTGGGTCTTTTTTCGGAATGTAGAAGCCCGTGTTTCCCCTTCTTTCGAAAACAACTGGGAAATTTTCGGCACTTTTATGATGTTCGGAATTCTTATGCGATTACTTTTTCAATGGTATTTTTTAAGCACCTCCTAAGTGTCGGGCACTGTACTGAGCGCTGGGGTAAATATGGGCCAATCAGGTGGGACACATTCCAAGCCCCACAGAGGGCTCACAGTCCATTTTACAGATGAAATAACTGAGGCGCAGAGAAGAGCAGGGACTTGTCTGAGGTCACGGCAGACAAGTGGCGGAGCCGGGATGATAACCCGGGTCCTCTCGACTTCCAGGCCCGTGCTCTATCCACTAGGCCGTGCTGCTTCAACTCTTCTCCTAGATGAATTACAAATTAATGAGCACATTTAACATTTCTCTTGCCCCACACAAGCCTGGATCGCAAAGAGCCATATGGAAATTATAGCCCGACGATACTACCAGGGAAAACCACTAAAGTTTAGGTGAAACATTAAGAACCTGAGAAATCACTGGAGAGCCTTTCTTCCGGCTCACTCTTCCTCAACGACACAGAGATAAACATCAATTTACGTTCTCTAGCCTTGTGGGCAGGGAATGTATCTACCGACTGTTCTTTTGTCCTCTCCCAAGCTCTCAGTACAGTGCTCCGCGCACAGTAAGCACTCAATAAATCCCACTTGATTGATCAAGCAAAATACTCAACTTCCCAGGATCATGAGAGAGAGAGAGGCAGAGACAGAGAGCGAGAGAGAAAGAGCGAGAAAGAGATACGTTGGGGCTCCCGTGAACAGCAGCCCAATGCTCGCGACACAAACAGTGTCTGAGGAGGAGACTGGACCCCGGACTCAGGAGAGCTGGGTTCTAATCCCAGCTCCACCACTTGTCTGCTGTGTGACCTTGGGCAAAGTCACTTCATTTCTCTGGGCCTCTGTTTCCTCATCTCTAAAACTGGGGATTCAATCCCCGTCCTCCCTCCCACTTCAGACTGTGAGCCTCATGTGGGATCTGATTATTGTGTCTGTACCCCATGGTTAGCACAAAGGAAGTGCTTTCACGTACCACAGTTATTAGTTCATCGAAAAACAAACTGACATCAAACACAGAGGGAGAGAGAGAGAGAACTTTCCATTTTCACCCCAAATTATCACATTTCTTACTCTACCTTCTTCTGGCAGCAGTTATCGCAAGCCACGTCCAGATGCTCCTTGCAAAAATTTGGATTGAACCCATTTTCCCCAAAGTAGGACAAGAGCTGTATTCTCCGGCATTCGGCGATGTTTTCACAATAATGCACCATGCTATAGAGGTTATTAAAGTGGGTCTGTCGGGTGTGACTATTTCCATCTTTCTCCACTGAAAGAAACAAAAACACCTAATCAATCCATCGATGGTAACAGTAATAATAATAATAATTATTATCATTAAGGCATTCGTTAAGTGCTTACTACGTGCCAAGCGCCGTACAAAGCGCTGGGGTGGATACGAGCGAATTGGGTTGGACTCAGTCCCTGTCCCACTTGGGGCTCACCGTCTCGGTCCCCATTTTACCGACGAGGGAACTAAGGCCCAGAGAGATGCAGCGACTTTCCCAAGGTCACAGCGGACAAGTGGCGGAGCCGGGATTAGAACTCATGGCCTTCTGACCCTCAGGCCCGTGCTCTATCCGCCGTGCCACGTATCTGTTGGGCGCTTACCGTGTGCAGAGCACCGTCCTAAGCATCCGGAAGAGTACGCTATAACAATATTGATTCATTCAATTGCATTTATTGAGTGTTCGTGCGCAGAAGCGCTCGGGAGAGTGCGATACGACAGTAAGCAGACGCATCCCCTGCCCACAACGAAATGACAGTCTGGAAGGGGAGACGGACATTAATAGAAATAAATTACAGATATGGACATAGGCGACGTAACGGAACATTTCCGATGAGCTGACAGAAAGGCAGACGGCAGAGCTGGGATGGAAATGAAGATAACGTACGGTCACCGGGAACGAATACTGACTGAGCGCTCGGCTGCGGGATGTTATCAGAAACTTGCCGAGAGACCAGAGCCGAGTGAGATCAGCGGCTCGGCCTCTTCCCTGTCCCCTCTTCAGGTGCAGATACCGAAACTTGGGGTTGGGGGGGAGGAAGCGGGTGTGAAAGCTGGTCCACGTGTCTCGCCCCCACGCTTACTGTTACTATGATTATTACTAATAATAATAGTATCCGTTAAGCGCTTACTATGAGCCCAAAACTATATTAAGCACGGTCTCCTTCTCATTTTGGCAGGATTCCGACGAAGTGGGGGGCTTTTCTATCACAGCGTCGCGGACCGTGCCTTCACAAGCACAGCTGGAAAGGGACCCAGCCGCCGGGTCTGATCTGCACGGCACAGTGGATAGAGACGGGCCCGGGAGTAAGGTCCCGGCTTCTAATCCCGGCTCCAGAACACGTCTGCCGTGTGACCTGGGTGACATTTCACTTCTCTGGGCCTCAGTTCCCTCATCCTTAAAGTGGGGGTTGAGACGGTGAGCCCCACGCGGGACAGGGACCGCGTCCAAACTGATTTGCTTGTATTCGCTTAGTGTAGCGCTTGGCAAGTGCTTAACAGATACCATCGGACTCTGAGTTCTGAGTTCAAGAACTCGTAAGTCCACCCGCGGGGGGGGGGGGGGGGCCTCGCCGTCCGATACGATCACGATATGCTCCTGTGGCTGAAACAGAGAAGCGGTGCGGCCTAGTCGCTAGAGCCTGGGCCTGGTAGTCGGAAGGACCCAGGTTCTAGTCCCGGCTCCGCCACTTGTCTACTGTGGGACCTTGGGCAAAGCACCTGACTTCTCTGGGCCTCACCTCCTTCATCTGGAAAATGGGGGGGGGGGGGGTAGACTGCGAGTCCCATGCACGGATGGCATCCGACCTGATTAGCCTGTAGGTACCCCGGCGCTTAGAACAGTGCCTGGCACATGGTAAGTGCTCAACGTACCATTTGAAAAAAGAAGAACAAACAAGTTGGGGGAAATGCCCTCTTCGCGACAAGTCCGCTTAGCTGGACTCGTGAAGACAGGGGCAGGAGTGCGGTGCAGAAGGCAGCCTGGAGAGAAGAACGTACCCGCCTTCGGAAGTTCACCGCTAAAGCCCCAGAGAGATGAGATTTACCGTGCCGGGCTGAATAACCGGTGTGTTATTCTCAAGGTAACACTGACCACGTCCAACAAGTCATTGCCAGTGGGATTAGATTCCTGTTATAGAACGAAAGGACAGCGGAATGGCCTGCAGAGAGAAGTGTCGGGCTTACTTAATGTAAGCCTTTTAACACCGGGTCTTGCAGAGAACTGTGGCTGGCTCTCTGATAATCTTACGCCTTGGCCAAATGCAATTACAAATAGGACATTTCTGATTACAGAACTGTCTCGCTCCAGCTAGAAAAATCGGGCTCCGATACACTTTAAGAAGTGGTACGAGAAAAAGTCATCGACACCCTCCCCCCCGCACCAGTTACGTTTCTATGCCTAAAGAAACTGGCTAATTTCACCACGTCCGTAAACCTCTCGTTCGATTTTCTCCACATCTGATCATTTCGACTGTTTACTCTGGTTCTCTTGGTTCGTTTTTAAATGGCATTTCGTAAGCGCTTACTACGTGCCAGGCGCTCCCGTAAGCGGCGGGGGAGAGACACGCTGCGGTTCCAGTTCCCGTCCCTCATGGGGCTCCCCATCCGCATCCCCGTTTTGCCGAAGTGGTAGCCGAGGTCCAGAGAGGTGATGACGAGCCCGAGGTCGCACAGCAGATGAGTGGCGGAGCCGAGA
Organism: Ornithorhynchus anatinus; assembly: GCF_004115215.2. Taxonomy (NCBI): domain Eukaryota; kingdom Metazoa; phylum Chordata; class Mammalia; order Monotremata; family Ornithorhynchidae; genus Ornithorhynchus; species Ornithorhynchus anatinus. The sequence continues at coordinate 55,666,890 of NC_041749.1, forward strand.
TCAGAAGCAGCCCGGCTAGGGGACGGAGCCCGGGCCTGGGTCTCAGGTGGAGCTGGGTTCTAATCCCAGCGCCGCCACACGTCTGCTGAGCGACCAGAGGCTAGGTCTGACCTGATTAACTTGTATCTCCCCCAGTGCTTAGAAGAGTGCTTGGCACATAGTAGGCGCTGACCGCGCACCGTAATTATTAACCCAGGCCCTATCCTCTAGTCCACGTTGCTTCTCGAGGTCGTACGACCACATCCAGCAAATCATCGCCAGTGGGATCGGACTCCTGTTACGGAACGGAAGGACGACGTCGTGTCCTGCAGAGAGAAGTTGTGCTTACTTAATATAAGCCTTTTAAGCCGGATGACATCGTGGTAGCTGTAGAAGAGGAGACAGTGAGATATTTCGCCATCCCGTCCGGCTCGTCCGGATTCCTGATAGTAACCTTCCACGGATTTCGGGAGCGAGGCGTGGATGACGTAGCGCACGTCGGGTTTGTCGATCCCCATCCCGAAAGCGATGGTCGCACAGATAACCTGAAACGGCCAAAACAATCAGACGCTACCGGCCTTACAAGTTGCACGTGGTAGAGGCCTCCGGTGATAAAGACAATCTGGGGACCTGTCAAGCGCCGTGTGCCTGGCACGGCGCTAAGCACTGAGAGAGACACACGGTTGGAAGCGACTTGGCCAAGGTCACGGGGCAGACGTGCGGTGGAGCCAGGATTATAACCCGTGACCTTCCGGGCTCTATCCACTAAGCCACAGTGCTTCTCCGGTATGGGGCGGGGACTGCGTCCGACCCAATTCATTCCAAGCGCTCAGCACAGTGCTCTGGCACAGTGACCGCTCGATAAATACGATCGAACCAACGAATGACTACCTTGCCTCTTGCCCCGGTGCTTAAAACATATTTAGACGTTTTAAACATAGATCTATTCCCCGTCATTGAGCGTTTTCGCTGTGCAGGGAGCTGTACTAAGAGTACAGTGCAAAGGAGTCAGCAGACAAGGAGCGGGGTTAAGCGCTTAAACACCACACTTATTTTAAGAGTCTGAAAAAAAGTCTAAACACGAAAAACAAAGTTAGATGCCTCCTGTCCTTCTGTCACAAGAAGAAAATAGGAGATCCCAGAATACGATCGTCCCACAAACGCACATCTCATAACGGGCGAGTTTATTCTAGGAGTTCATTTGGGAAAAAACACAAAACAACAAAAACAACTGTTCAGGACTGATTCTCACACTGCGAACTTGCCCACCCAGTAAGGCTCACAGAGTCGTCGGGGAAGGGACCGTGCCCCCTGACTCTACTACACTCTCCCAAGTGCTCAGTCCGGCGCTCGGGAAACGCGACCAATTAACGAGCTCGACGATGTAGAGACGAGGCATCTCATCAGCACTTCCCGACGGGAATAAGTCCCGCAACGATGAGCCAGGCCTAAAATCAATCACGGTTAACCCGTGATGACCCGGTGCCGTCTGCTTCCTCGGCCTCCGGTATTCCGGAAGGGACGGGTGGCATTTAAGCCCTCGCTGCGACTGTTAACCAGCGTGAAGCGGTGCGGCCTAGTGGAAAGAGCAGGGGCTTTGAGTCAGAGGACCCGGGCTCTAATCCTGACTTCGACACTTGTCCGCTGTGTGACTTTGGGACAGTCGCTTTACGTCTCCGGGCCTCAGTCTCCCCATCCGGAAGAAGGGGATTAAGACGGTGAGTTCCTTGTGGGACGGGGACTGCGTCTCGTATCTACCGCAGCCCTCAGTACGGTGCCTGACACGTAAGTGCTTAACAGATACAAACATGATTAGTTGCTATTATTAGTCCTCAACCAGTTTTCGGGTTTCTGGGAGCCCGTTGCTGTTTTTCAACAGCGCAGAGTCCACCTGCACCTTGTTCTAATCCTCACAGAGCCTCATTTCCTCTGCCTTTTCTCACCCTCTCCGGTCTGTCCAGACATCTTAGCTCAGGGCCTTGTTTGTTATTTGATTTAGCTGTTTCTGTTTTTCGGAGCTATTTTCTCCCCCTCGGCTCTGGTGGAGGCGCAGATGTAGATGGCTTCTGTTTTTCCCCATTATCTGTGAGGGCAGGGATTTTTTGAGCGCTTCCTGTGTGCAGAGCGCTCGGGAGAGGACACAGCGTGGCTCAGTGGAAAGTGCCCGGGCTTAGGGGTCAGAGGTCATGGGTTCTAATCCCGGCTCCACCACCTGTCAGCTGCGTGACTTTCGGCAAGTCACTTCACTTCTCGATGCCTCAGTTCCCTCACCTGTAAAATGGGGATTAGGACTGTGAGCCTCACGAGGGACAAAACCGCTCACCTCTGCATGACCCGCATCTCTGGGCAATATTATTTCTTCCTCCATCATTCTTTGATGAATTCTTTTCAAGCTTGGGTGATCTGAAGGACTTTCTCAACTAACTTTCCTAACAGTGGCCTAGGAGGAGGAGGAGCGGCAGCAGCAGGTAACGAGCGCCCATCCGATGCAGCGTACTGAGCTAAGAACCAGGGAACAAAAGACGTGACGCGTCCCCCGCCTATCAGGAGCTTACGCAGGTCCCCTTCGCTTATCTGGGCCTCGGTTCTCTCACGTGCACAATGGGGATTCAATCCCTGTTCTCCCTTCTACTTAGACTCTGAGCCCCACACGGGAACTGGTTATCCTGTAGCTACTCCAGCGATTAGTACAGTGCTAGGCACAAAATATGCGCTTACCTAATACCACAATTCTTCTTCTTAACTGGGGAGACCAAGGTATTCCCAGCTAGTGCATTCATGATCAATAACTGAGTATGAACCCATCCACAGGTTCTGAGGAAGGTACAGATGAGAACGAAAGTGCTCGAGTTGGCTCGGGGGGGGGGGGGGGCGGGAAATTAATCGGCGAAAGCTTATTGGAGGTGGCATTTTGCTGTGGGGAGAGCTGGAGTCTGCCTGCTGTGGGAAGAGAAAGAGCTCCAAGATGGCGGGGAGAACGGTTTGGGTGAAGGGATGGAGGAGGGACAGTCAAGCAACGTGGCCCGGTGGACGGAGGCCGGGCCTGGGAGTCAGAAGGTCCCGGGTTCTAATCCCAGTTCTGTGACCTCGGGAAAATCACTTCACGTCTCCGGGCCTCAGTCCCCCTCCTCCGTCAAATGGGGATGAAGACCGTGAGCCCCACGCGGGACGGGGACCGTGTCCCACCCGATTACCTTGTATCCAGCCCAGGGCTCAGCACAGTGCCCTGCACATAGTGAGTGCTTAACAAATACCACGATGATGATTAAGGCTGACTCGGGAGGAGAGAAGAGAGCAACCGGAGGGATGGAGGAGGGTGTAAGGTGGGGCCGGAGACGTGCTGGGAGGCGGTGCGGGGTTTGAAGGGAGGAGGGCTGAGGGCAGGGCGAATCTGTGGCAAGATGATCCGTGCCCGGTCGTGTGGTACAGGTCGGAGTGGGGGAGAGGCCAGAGGCCGGGAGGCCGGCGAGGAGGCCGACGGACTAGTCGAGAACTCTCCTACCAGGGCGACACCGGGCGGGGCAGGGCGGGAGGTGATTTGAATGAGAGCGAAGGGTAGAGGCCGGTGCCGCTGTCCTAATAATAACAACAATGATAATAACGGCACCCGTTAAGCGCTTACCATGTGCCGGCCACTGTACTAAGTGCTGGAGGTGGGGCATACGAGCAAATCGGGTCGGACACAGTCCCTGTCCCACGTCGGGTTCACAGAGGCCCAGAGAAGACCTTTGACTTGCCCAAGGTCACACAGCAGACGAGTGGCGGCGCCGGGATTAGAACCCATGACCTCCCGACTCCCAGGCCCGGGCTCTATCGATTAGGCCGTGCTGCTTCCCTAAGTACCAGGACAGGGAAGGGGGAAAGACGGGAAGGAGGTGACAGAGGAGGAGTTCTGCGTTGAGTCGAAGGTGCCGGCAACTCATCGACAGGGAGATGCGGGTTCGGTGAAAGGACCGGGAGGGAAAGAGAGAGACTGGGGAGTCGTCCGTACAAAGATGTGCTCCGGCTCGACTGACGCCTTTTAACGGCGGCCATATTCTGGGTTTTAGGGTTGGCGAGTTCAACAAGGATGAACGCAAGGGATAGGCACATATCAATCAATCAGTGGCATTTGATACGGGCCTACTATGTGCAGGATACTGTGCTAAGCGCTTGGGAGAGTCCAACGCAACCCAATGAGCAGACACGTTCCCTGCCCACAGTGAGCTTGCAGACTAGAGGACCTGGTTTTCTCCGAAGGAAACGAAAACCACCTAACTACTGGATGTGGGGGGGAAACAATATATATATCTGGGCACAAGCACAGCCAAAAAAGATCCAAAAAAGACACAGTGGATAGAGCACGGGCCTGGGAGTCAGAAGGTCATGGGTTCTGATCCCCGCTCGGCCACTCGTCTGCTGTGTGACCTTGGGCAAGTCACTTCACTCCTCTGGGCCTCAGTTACCTCATCTGGAAAATGGGGATTTTGAGACCGTGAGCCCCACGTGGGACAGGGACTGTGTCCGACCTGATTTGCCGGTTTCCACCCCAGCGCTTAGTCTAGAGCCTGACCCATAGTAAGCGCTTAACAAGTACCTTAATTATTATTACTATCCAGGGATCACAGTGGACCACGAGATAAGTCCTGGATATATATATATATATATATATTTTAAATGGCATTTGTTTAGCACTTACTATGTGCCAAGCACTGTTCTAAGCGCTGGGGTAGGTACGAGTTAATCGGATTCAACACAGTCTCTGCCCTAGATGGGGCTCATAGTCTTAATCTCCATTTTACAGATGAGGTAAATGAGGCCCAGAGGAAGTGAAGTGACTTGCTCAAGAGCTGGGATTAGGACCCAGGTCCCGACTCCCAGGCTCTAGCCACTAATAACTGTGGTCCTCGGCAAGCACTTACCATGTGCCGAGCACTGCTCTGAGCACCGGGGTAGATACAACTTGATCAGGTTGGACCCAATCCCCGTCCCCCACGGGGCTCGGTCTTAATTCCCGTTTTTACAGATGAGGTAACCGAGGCCCAGAGAGGTGAAAGTCACTTCAGTGTCACCCAGCTGACAGGTGGCGGAGCCGGAATTAGAACCCGGGTCCAGGCTCCCTCCACTGGGCCGCGTGCTCCGTGGAGCCGTCCGCTAAGGCACCACTATCGCTACATCCGAGGAGCCAGGAGCCAGATCCCGTTCTGCCAAAGGCGAAGGATCCCGGGGCCCCCGACCTGGCTGGGAAAGGCGGTTCCACCACGGCCAAAGGGCTCGTTTAAGACAGAAAGTAGAACTTTGGAACCGAAGGGTCATCGGACATCGAGAGGCAGACTCCGGAGTTACGAAAGACCCGTCCCAAAGACATGTCGCAACCCGAAGGGACAATACCGCGCTTTGTAAGGCCTCGCTCTTCTTCTGCTGGCATGCTGGGGATGGGACCTCTGGCATTCCGGCCAGCCTTTGAAGCGGGCGGCGGCGGGCACGTGAAAGTCCAGGGCCGCCGGTCAGGGCAGACCGCATTTCAAAGGGCAAGTGAATGCTGTCCGTCCAGGGAACAAAGGTTTCGACGACTCGATTAGCCGTGAGCCCCTTCGTCCGGTGGAGAAGAAGCGACACACTTTTCCCTCGCAAAAGGACACTAAACCGTCAACTCCAGAACATTTTTTTTTAAAAAACGGTATCTGTTAAGTGCTTCCTATGCGCCAGGCACTGTTCTAAGCGCCGGGGTAGATACAAGGTGATCAGGTTGGACACAGTCCCTGTGCCACGCTGTCGCAATCCTCATTTTCCAGATGAGGGGACAGAGGGCACAGAGAAGTGAGGCGACTTGCCCAAGATCACCCAGCGGACGAGTGACGGAACCAGGACCGGAACCCGGGTCCTTCTGACTCCCAGACCCGTGCTCTCTCCCCAAGGCCACCTGTTTCCCCGCTTAAGTGCCAGGTACTGTACTAAGCGCTGGCGCTGACACAAGCTGAATCAGGTTGGACCCAGTCCAGGTTCCACGACGGGGCTCACAGCCTTAACCCCCATGGTGCGGATGAGGTGACTGAGGCCCGGAGAAGTGATGTCTAGCCAAGATCAGAACCTTTTGACCCCCAGGCCCGGGCGCTACCTACTAGCCCACGCTGCCCCACGTCCCCACTGCCCTCCGTGCCCGTGATTCGGCCGGTAGCGACACGGGGGTCCCCCACCTTCGATAGATACGCTGCTGTTGCTGCAGGGATGTCTCCTCTAGAGGGGAAGCTCGTCACGGGCAGGGAATGTGACCGCTTACTGTACCGTTGCCGTCTTCCAAGCGCTTAGTACAGTGCTCTGCACGCAGTGAGCGCTCAATAAATACGGCTGAACGAGTGCCAGGTGCTGGCGGTCAGACTGAGGCTGAAGATACGGGAGTCAGAGAAGGTACGGGAGGATCCTCTCTGTCCTTCCAAAAACTCGGCGTGCCGTACCAAGGTCAAATTTCCTTGAGGGGACAAGAATCCGGAGCCTCTCATTCATTCAGTCGTATTTACTGAGCGCTTACTGCGTGCGGAGGACCGTACTAAGTGCTTGGGAAAGTACAATACAGCAATAAAGAGGGACAATCCCCACCCACAGTCTAGGGGGGCCAGGGACAGAGCTGGAGTCAGAGACGGGCTCAGTGACGGAGTCAGTTCGGAGACACGGTCGGTGATGGAGACAGGGTCAGAGACAGGATCAGAGATAGGGTCGGGTAGAGACAGGGTTCGGGAAAGAGATGAGGGTCAGGGTCAGAGAGCGCCCGGGGCAGGGATAGGATAAGGGGCAGAGCCGGGGTCAGTGACGGAGATGGGTCAGAGACAAGGTCTGTAACAGAGACAGAGTCAGAGATAGCCTCGGGGACAGAGACAAGGTCAGAGACAGGGTCGAAGACAGAGATTACTGAGAGCTCACCTCCTCCAAGAGGCCTTCCCAGACTGAGCGTCTCTGCCCCCCCCCCCCCCCCTTCACCTCCCCTCAGCTAAGCCCCCTTTCCCTCTGCTCCTCCCCCTCTCCCTTCTCCTCAGCACTGTGCTCGTTTGTTCATTTGTACATATTATTACCCTATTTATTTTGTTAAAGAGATGTCCATCCCCTTGATTCTATTTATTGCTACTGTTTTTGTCTGTCTCCCCCGATTAGACCGTAAGCCCGTCAATGGGCGGGGATTGTCTCTATCTGTTGCCGAACTGTCCATTCCAAGCGCTTCGTACAGTGCTCTGCACATAGTAAGCGCTCGGTGAATACTATTGAATGAATGAAAGATTAAGACAGACAGAGAAGTGGGCCTGCCTCCCCCACGCGGCCCCACCCTCGGTTCCCCGCCCCCCCCCCATCTCTTCTGCTCCCACCTGCAGCTTGGCCTCCCTCGGTTGCCCCCGCCCTGCTGCCCCGCTCACCCCCGCCGTCCCCCCATCTCCCTGCCGACCACGCTGACCGCCGCTGAGCCCCGCTCTCATGAGAGGCAGCGTGGCCTAGTGGATTCAGAAGGACCTGGGTTTTAGTCCCGGCACTGCCGCTTGTCTGCTGGGTGACCTCGGGCAACTCGCTTCGCTTCTCTGGGCCTCAGTTACCTCATCTGGAAAATGGGGATGAAGACCGTGAGCCCCAAGTGGGACGTGGACTGCGTCCAATCTGATCACCTCGTATCTACTGCAGCGCTCAGAGGAGCGCCTGGCACACAGTAAGGGCTTAGCAAATGCCGTAAAAAATGTGGCAGACGGAAGGGGTGCTGGGGATCCGGGAAGCATCCGCCCAAACGATTCGGATTCCGGCGGATTGAGCGAGCGAGGTCTACATCAGGGGTTGGCTGCGTGGTCACGGTCATTCTCGAGCGTACGATTTTGGGAGGGAAAGGGGAAGGAGCCCCAGAACCACCAGCTTCCCGAAAGTCTGTTGCTTCTGGGAGATTGGGAAATCGTCCTTGCTTAGTCTCTACTTCCCATTTTCATCCCTGACTGATCCACTCCCACCCTGGGAAACCCAAAACCACTTGGGCCAGAATCACTTGATGTGGAGGTTTGAATGGAGAAAGACAAAGCAGGGAAAACCAGAAAATTTCACCTTCCCTCCGGGAAGTCCGGCAAGCTTAGAAGGTTGGGCTCGTCGGGGGCGGGGAGCACGTCTGTTGGATCGTCCTCTCCCGGGCGCTCAGTACAGTGCTCTGCACGCAGTTAGCGCTCAACGTTGAATAAATAACGTCGACCCACCGAAAGACTCTCCGGCCGGACCTCCCCTCGACCGTGAGCTGGTTGCGGGGAGAGGACCCATCTGCTACCTCTGTCGTACTGTACGCTCCCAAGCGCTTAGTCCGGTGCTCTGCACGTGGTGAGCGCTCAGTAGATACCACCGACTGACCGGCTGGCAGGAAACAGCCGGGTCAAGTGGGTGCCCTGCCTGGACGAGGAAGCCAGGGACTTGAAACAGCATTTCCTCCTAAGTGGAGGAAGTTTTGTACTTGGGCCCGGCCCTTGGAAACCGTGGCTTTCCCATCCAAAATCATTCCCACGTTTGAACGGCGCTCTTGTTTGGATGCGTGCTGCCACGAAAATGTAAATATTTGTCGTTTCTGCTCAAGCTCCTGCCCCGAAACCGTGCACTCCTGCACATTTTTGCACGTCTCTCCCCGTTACCTGGCAGCCATCCTGGTTAATCCATTTGTGCTGGACTTCGTCTCGAGCGGAATCACTGAGCCCGGCGTGGTAAGCCAGGGCGGCGAGGCCGTCCTTCCGCAGAGTGAGAGCCATTGTGTCACATTCACGCCTGGAAAGGCAGTAAATTATCCCTGAGTCATCTGTAAACAGACCAAAATAGCCCGCACTGAGAAATGGGCTCTTTGACACAGGAACGCCGACTCCGACATATTGACACAACCGAGGGAGGTGTTAGCGCGTTAAACAGCGCACACTGAAGAAACTTCAGAGAACATAAAAGAGATGAATCAACTAACTGTCAATTCTGTTGCCTTTTCTGGCGGGGGGCGGGGGAAGAGAGAGAAGATGAAGCAGTAAATCATGGTGGAATGTGCTAAGCGCTGGGGCGCACGCGAGCAGATTCAATCGGATCAGAGTCCCTGTCCCACAAGCGCAAGGAGCAGGAAGGATCGTATTGAAGCCCCATTCTACAGACGAGGAAACCGAGGCATACCATCGGATCAGACGCAGTCCCCGTCCCACAAGGGGCTCAGAGTGTCAAGGGGAGGGAGAATGAGTATTAAAGCCCCACTTTACAGGTGAGGAAACCGAGGCCCGGAGAAGGCAGGAGGGACGAGGTGGCCGTCTTCGCCCCGGCAGGGGTAACGGGCCGGGGGGCGCGGGCCTGTCGACCCACCGTGCCCCCGGTTTAAGCGAGGCCGATCCGCGAGTCCCCGTCCTCGACACAATTACCCACGTGGGACTTCGGCTCTGTGTGTCTTCTTGGGATTATTCCAGTTGGGAGCTTTCAAATTCCAGGAATGCAAGAATCAAACTATTTCACTCTTGGAAGGAAAAAAAAAAATTCACACATGGACTTTTACAGATATCACACGGATACCTAGCAGAAAGGGCAGGGGCCCGGGAGTCGGAGGACATGGCTTCTAATTCCGGCTCTGCCGGGTGACTTTGGGCAGGTCGCTTCACTTCTCCGGACCTCGGTCTCCTCATCTTGAAAATGGCATTTAAGACTGCGAGTCCCATGTGAGACGGGGACTTGAGAACCATGATTCTAACCCAGCGCTTAGTACCGGGTTTGGCCCATAGTAGGTGCTTGACAAAGACCACAACGCAAACAAACAAACAAAAAACTCCGCTGGACACCAAACGAAACAGCGAGCGTTCTCAAAATCAAGTCACGGGCTTCTACTCACAAGGATGATGTTTCCTGATCCACGATAAACAGTCAAAGGCTACCTTTTTTGGCTTTTTGGGCAGTACGTCGTATTTCAGGTTATGCCTATTAAAGCTCATGCTGAACCTAGAAAAAAATCCAAAGTTCAAAATTTATATTCCTAGTCCAGTGAATTTCAAGTCGGTTGTCGACTTCAGAGGACAAGGCCCCCCCATTTCCTACGGTGAGAATTCCAGACCATGGATTCAGCCCTAGTTTGAACCTCTAAGCGAAAGAGCCAGGGCGCCCCTGTTTACAGACATTTGCCCCACCTCCAAAGCACTTAGGTACATATATTTAAATTATATTTTATACCCTATTTATTCCTAATAATAATAATAATGGCATCTGTTAAGCGTTCATCATGCGCCAGGCACCGTACTGAGCGCTGGGGTGGACGCAGGCAAATCGGGTTGGACGCAGTCCCCATTTTACAGATGAGGTAACTGAGGCACAGAGAAGCGGCTCACCCAAGGCCACACGGCAGACAAGCGGCGGGGCTGGGACTAGAAACCACGACCTCCCGAGTCCCAGGCCCGTGCTCTATTCCATGCCCCATTAATGTCCGTCTCGCCCTCCAGACTGTAAACTCCTTATGGGCAGGGAATGTGTCTGCTGAGTCTGTTGTATTGGACTTTGCCAAGGCGCTTGGTACAGTGCTCCGCACACAGTAAGCACTCAATAAATACGGTCGAATGAATGAATGAATGACCTGAGTTCTAATCCCAGCCCTGCCACCGGTCTGCTACGTGAACCAGAGTTAGTCACCTCGCTTCTCCGGGCCTCGGTTTCCTCACCTGTAAAAAAGGGGATTGAAACCCAGGCCCCTTCCACTTACACTGGGATGGGGACCGAGTTCAGCCGACGATTACCTTGTATCTCCCTCAGTGCTTAGCGCAGCACTGGGCAAATAGTTTAATAATTGCCAAAGTTATTTTCATCGCCAGGCAAGGAACGTGTCCGTTATATCATACTCACAATATACACTGTATACTGCACAGTGCTCTGCATAGAGTAAGGGCTCATTTATTTAATCGTATTTATTGAGCGCTTCCTGGGTGCAGAGCACCGTACGGAGCACTTGGGAGAGTTCAATGCCACAATAAACGGACACTGTCCCGAGCCACGGTGAACGTACGACGGACTGATGGATCGCTCAGCGGAGAGAGTCCAACTGCCTTCCGCAGTCAAACCCGCTTTGGATTGGTGATCCGAATTTGCTGAATCTCTGAACCGACCCAATTTTCTGCCGATTTGGAAAAACCGACACTCTGTTGTGCCCACAACCTCGGCGGCCAGATACGATTACGATCGACTCTGCTGCCGGTGTCACAGGAGAACAGGGCAAGTATGCCTATGTGGCTGGAAAGGACAGAGGAGGGAGGAGGAGGAATACCTTCTTGCCCCTGTACCCGGCCCGAGGACTTCTGGAGAACTCCAGGAATGCGGAGAGAAAAGGGGGACACTCCCCACCCCTCCAGAATGGAAACCAGGAGCCTGGGACAGAACAGAATCCCCTGGGGAAGGTGGGCAGAGCCAAGGTCGCTTGGTTGGAAGACTGAAGGCTACAGTCAGTAGCCTAGACTGTAGGTTCCTTTTTTTTTTAAAAAAAGGGTATTTGCTAAGCACTCGCTTTATTAAGTGCGGGGGTAGGTACACGCTAATCACGTTGGACACAGTCTGGGTTCCCGGTCTTCATCCTCATTTTACAGACGGGGTAACTGAGACCGGGAGAAGTGAAGTGACGTCCCCAAGGTCCCACAGCAGACAAATAGCAGAGCAGGGATTATAACTCAGGTCCTTCCGACTCCTGGGCCGGGGTTCTACCCACTACGACCCGTCGTTCCTTGTAGGCGGGGAACGTGTCTACCCACTCTGTGCGACTGTACTCCGCCGAGCAGTTAGTACGGTGCTTTGCACACAGTAGGCGCTCAACAAATACCACTGACTGATTGACTGAATGGTTGTTGAAGGTGCCACTTTGTCCGACTCCCGAGAGGGGCTTGCGAGAGTGGAGAGTCACCTACCTGCCTCTGTCTTCGCTGGGAGGGTCTCCTCACTTTCTCCTGAGACCCCTCACATCCTCCGAGGCAGGGGGAGGACAGCAGAGTAAGTAAACCTAATAATACTACTTGTGGTATTTGTTAAGCGCCTACTATGTGCCAAGCACTGTACTAAGTGCCAGGGCAGACACAAGATCATCAGTCCCCACGAGAGGCTCCCGGACTAAGTGGGAGGGAGAACGGGGATTGAATCCCCATGTGGAGAAGCGGCTACAGCCCAGTCCCGGGAGTCGGAAGGACCTGGGTTCTACTCCCAGATCTGCCACTCGTCGGCTGTGTGATCTCGGGAGAGTCACTTCGCGTCTCTGCGCCTCATCTGTAACAACGGGGATTCAGACGGTGAGGTCCACGCGGGACAGGTACCGCGTCCAACCCGATGCCCGCACTCACTCCGGGGCTTAGTACAGTGCCTGACACACAGTAAGCGCTTATCATCATCATCGGAGGAGGGAACCGAGGCCCGGAGAAGTGAAGTGACTTGCCCAGGCGTCCCGCAGCAGACGAGTGATGGAGCTGGGAGGAGAATCCAGATCCCCCCGACTCCCAGGCCCAGGCTCTTTCCACTAGGCCACGCCGCTTCTCGGAGGAGCCGCGGACCGACTCCGACCCTTCTGAGTTCTCGTCTTCCCAGCGCTCTTCCTGGGCTGACCCGGGGTGCTAACTCTCCGAGTAGCAGAGGCAGCCGTAGTACTGATCGATCGGTCAATCGATCAATCAGTGGCATGGACCTGAGGGCCTACTGTGTGCAGAGCGCTGTAGTTGAACACTTGGGAGAGGACGATTCAACAGGATTTTGACAGACGAGTTCCCTTACCCATAACGGGCTGAGAGTCCAGAGGAGCGCTGGGTGCAGAACACCGAACTAAGCCCTTGGGAGAGTCCAATCCAACCCAATTAGCAGACGCGATCCCTGCCCATAAAGAGCTGCCGGCCTACGGAGGAGCGAACTGCGTGCAGAGCACCGTACTAAGCGCTGGGGAGAAAATTCGCAGGTGGGAATTCGACTTAGTCCCCGTCTCTCTGGGGGGTGAGGGGCTCGCACCTGAAATTCAGCAAATATGTCCAGCTAGGGAAGCTCCGGCCAGCATCAGGTTCCAGAGAACAATTTTGTTGACACGGAGCACAATCGGCTCTCTCATCTGTTCACGCATGAGGGGAAAACACTGAGGACTGAGTGTGCTCAGCAAATGTCAACAACGACCGCACCTGGGTTAGCAAAGGGAGAAGAGTGGGTTGTTTTGGTTTTTTGGTGTTTTTTTTTTTAATGAAAAACAACGAACTCCGAACAAAAAGCCGTTCGGAGCCCCCACGAACGGGGTCCGGGGCAACCGGAGAAACTTGCTCTCTACATTATCTCGCAGTCGAACTCAGAACGGGACGATTCCGGGACCTCGCGTCGAGGAGGACAACCGAAGGCATTGAAGGCTATTTTCCCTCGAGGATTTTTTTTATATTTATGAGCAACTCTGGGGGCAGAGAGGAACATCTTGGCCCTGAAAGGAGAGCAAGGTTTAAGAGGAAAAAAAAAGTACTTTTACATGGTGGCGGGTGATTTTCCAGAACGTTGCATCCCTCACTGTGGGCAGGGATCACGTCCATCGACTCTCACTGTACCCTATCTCGCCGCGGACATCTCGCCCGCATCCTGCCTCTGGTCTGGAACTCCCTCCCCACGTCACACCCGGCAGACCACCGCTCTCCCCACCTTCGAAGCACGCCTCTTCCAAGAGGCCTTCCCCGACCCAGCCCTCATCTTCTCTTCCCCCACTCCCTTCCGCATCTCCCTTGGGCTTGGATTCGCACCCTTCGCTCACCCCGTCCTCAGCCCCACGGCACCTGGGTCCCTATCCGCGATTTATTCAGAGTAACGGCCGTCTCCCCCTCTCAACTGTAACCTTGTCCCGAGCGGGAGATGTGACCGTGGGCGAGTCAGTCCGCTCCTCCGGGCCTCGGTTCCCTCATCTCTAAAAGGGGGATTGAGACCGTGAGCCCCACGGGGGACAGGGACTGTGTCCAACCTCCTTTGCTCGCATCCATCCCGGTGCCTGGCACAGAGTAAGCGCTTAACAGATACCGCAGCGATTATTACAGCTGTAGGGGCAATCCGAGCCCAAGGGGAGGGACCCTCCGGGCTCCGGGCCTTAAGGCGTCACCACGATTTCCAATGGCCGCTTACACTTGGGGCTTGAGAATCTTCAGCTGAGTGAGAATGTCCTTCTGCACCCTGGGGTTAGCAGTGGCGGTGAGGGCCATCACGGGGACCGAAGGGAACTTCTGACGCAGCACGTTCATCCGCTTGTAGTCCTGACGGAAATCGTGGCCCCACTGGTTGAAAGGGGAAAATGACACTGCTTTTCAGTTTGGCGGGCGGGCCCCGAGAGAGGAGACCCTCGCCCTCCCGAAACCTTTCTGGGCGACAGTCTTAATACCAAAGTCTCTAGACTTTAAGCTCATCTCGGGCGGGGGATCTGCCCGCTTATTGCCGCACTGTACTCTCCCAAGCGCTCAGTACAGCGTCCCGCGCACGGTAAGCGCTCAGTAAATATGACCGGCCGACAGGAACGGCGACGTTTAGAGAAGGAACGTCAGGGTGCCGAGTAAAACCATTTAAACATCCTTTTGGGACACGAGAGAAGCAGATTTCACCAACAAGGCATTTTAATTAAAAAAAAGAATTTACCCCCCAAGAGTTCATTCGACTTTTTTTTTTTTTTTAAAGGATATTGGTAAGTCCCAGCTATGTGCCGGGCACTGTTCCGAGCGCCGGGGTAGATACAAAGTAATCGGCCCGGACACGAGCCGCGCTCCACGTGGGGCTCACGGTCTCATTCCCCATTTTCTAGATGAGGCCCAGAGAAGTGAAGTGACTTGCCCAAGGTCACCCAGCAGGCGTGCGTCGGCGCCGAGATCAGAACCCAGGTCCTTCCGGCTCCCCAGCCTTAGCCCTGTCCACTGCGCCACGCTGCTTCTCTCCCTCTGGTTAGGGGCAGGGAACACCTCTAACCAAGTGGTCAGTTCAGTGCTGTGCACAATGTAAACAACTCAAGAACGGTGTTGATCGATCGACTGATTTGACTTCCGCTTTGGAATACAGTGGGTCAGTTGCCCCTCGAGGATTTCGACTGTTTCGGGGCCTAAATTAGGAAGCAGTCGTTACCTGACTGACACAGTGCGCTTCATCGATAACAAAACGGGCCAATAATTTCCTTTCGTACAGGTTTTCCAGGGTAGAAATTAGCCGGTTACTTGCACAGACCTGGAAGGAAAATGCGAGAAGGAATACTTCGCTCAAACGAAAAATTAAAGACGTGAGTACTGGCCTAAATGTTTTCCCTCCCGTTTCAATAACAGTTTACGATGCACTACAGTTCGTTTGATAAACAGTTCCCCCTTTCGGGCCAGAGTAGGTTACGTTAGCAGTAAACCATCGAAAATCATGAAAATCGGGCTCGTAAAATATTCGGCTTAAGCGTTCAGTGGAGTACCATTTCCTAAGCATAACGGTACACGGGAAAAGAGATGCTACGATTTCTTCATCAAGCAGCGAAAAGGCATTTTGTGAGCTTCGGCCTCGCCTCCGAAGAGAGCTTTACAAACACACCTTCTCCGGAGTAACGTACAGCAGTTTTATTATGGGATCCTTCTTGGACAGTTGGAGGTAAATACTGGCAGCTTCAGAATCTGTCTTATCACCGGTGAGGTAAGTCGCTGGAATCTAAGAGGAACGAAATAGAAACCCACTGAATTTTGCCTATCCAGTCTCTCCCCAGATCAGAATTCACCCCCGGGTTCAGGTAGTTTCTTTAAAACAATTACCGCACCAAGACTATAAAGGCTGTGGGCCTCTCCTTCTAGACTGCAAGCACGCTGCGGGCAGGGGACGGCTCTACCGACTCCGCTCTACAGTCCCCTCCCAGGCGCCTCGTAGAGCGCTCTGCGCACAGAAAGTCCTCGGTAAACCCGACTGATCGACGTCGTTCAAACCCATTCTGTTAGGAGGGAGCACCTCCGTGGCCTTGATTAATCACCTCGAGAAAAGAGGTCAGTTTGAACTTACATCTAAGGAAGTCAGCTTCTGGACTTGATCCACGATCAGCGATCTCAACGGGGAGATGACGATAGAGACGCCGGGGGAGATGCAGGCCGGGAGCTGGTAACACAGACTTTTGCCTCCACCTGGAGAAGAAATGAAGGCGCAGAATTTTTCATGAGGCTGCGTCTTGGAACCACGGAGCCAAAAGGGTCACGGCTGGGATTCGGTCGTGGGATTCCGGGCTGCTGGGCCTGAATGGCGCAAAATGATAAAGAGGGAAGAGCTTAATGTCTTCAGGGAGGCGTCATGCCGGTTCCGAGAGCCGCCCGGGATCCGGACGCGTCCACGAGGAGCGCGCAGACGGCCGAAATGGAACAGTTATTGAGCGCTCACTGCGCGCGGGGCGCTGTGCTGAGCACTCGGGAGAGTACGACACAACACGGGGCCAGAAGATTGGGGCTGCCTACCTCTTCCAAGATCTCTCCGGTACCATCTCAGGTGCCAAAGAGATCACTAGAATTCGCCTGGTCGAGGATTTCAACTCTCCCCCGTGACCGACCGAGGTTCCGCCGAGCTCCAGCGTCAAAGGGTACGGGACGTTGACCGGACAGAATCCTAAACCAGCTCATCCGAGAAGGACTGCTGACCCCAGATCTGGTACTTGCTCCCAATTTACAGCCCCCTTCCCCTAGGGAGGCCTATCGGGAAGAGCCTGGGCCTGGGTTCTAATCCTGATTCTGCCGCCGACTGCTCGCTGTGTGACCTTGGGCAAGTCACTGAACTTCTCCGAGGCTCAGTTTCCACAACCGCAAAATGGGGATGAAATCCTACTCCCTCCTACCATCCCATGTGGGATGGGGACTGCGTCCGACCTGATCATCCAGCATCTCCTCCAGTGCTTAGAACAGTGCCTGACACTGAAAAAGCACTTACCAAATACCATAAAGAGAAACAAAGAAAAAGGAACCATCACACATCTTGCAGCCTGCGGAATGAAAGGCATTTTCTATTAATACGGTAAAAATCACGACACCTCCGTGAATGAAAATTGCGGTGCTTGTTAAAACGCTTGCAATGCGCCCTAAGCACTCTGCTAAACGCTAGGGTAGATACGGTCAGATCGGACACGGTCCCTGTCGCGCGGGGGGCTCGCGGTCTAAGAGGGAGGGAGAACGGGTACCGGACCTGCATTTTACAGACGGGGAAACCGAGGTCCAGGGAGGCCAAGTGCCTCGCGCAAGGTCGTAAGCCAGAAAAGTGGCGGAACCGGGATCAGAACCCCAGGACTCCTGACTCCACGGCCCGGGCTCTCTCCACTAGAGCCTGCCGTTCCAAGGATATACGACACGGGAGCGGGAACAAACCCTAAGGGAAGCAGCTTGGTCTAGCGGGAAGAGCCCGGGCTCGGGAGTCAGAGAAACTCAGCTCTAATCCCGGCTCCGCCCCTCGTCTGCTGGGTGACCTCGGCCAAGGCCCTTAACAGCCCTGAGCCGCCGTGACCTCTTCGGTAAAGTGGGGATGAAGCCGGCAAGCCCCACTAAGGGCACGGACTGCGTCCGACCTATTCAGCTCTAATCCGTCCCAGTGTTCAATACAGTGGCCGGCACATAGTAAGCGCTTACCAAATACCGTAAAAAACAAACGCGTAAACTTAAGGGCCCCTCTTCCGACTGTCCCCGAGAAGTGGGTTTACGACCGCTTCCCACAGAGACGTCCGCTGTGGGCAGCGGGGACCCGAGGATGCCGTGTTCCAGGAAAATGGCCTGGACCCAGAGTGGCCCAAGAGCCTGACCCGGGACTGGGCCTGGACCAGCCTCTCATCGGGCTGGAGAAGTCCCAGGAGGAAATCTGGCCACCTAGGTCACAGGGATGGGAAAAACCAGAAGATGAAGCGGGATGACGACCCACTTGGCCAGCAAATGGAAGAAAAAGGCAACCGATAAACATGTACCAGCTGATGTAAACGCTAAGCTAATAACCTGGCCCCTCTGACGGAGGTCTCGTGGTCCAGCAGGCTAGCTCCTTCCATGGATGGGGAGGGGACTGGTCCGGAATTTTCTAAAACAGAGAATCAGCTCGGGACCCAGGGCCCCTCCTGCAGGGAGGGCTCTTTGGCACGGGATATCGATCGTTCATCTGGTAACACCAGCTGGAGTGCAGCTGATCACATGGGCGGAATCAGGCAAAGGGGGGGCCCGAGAGAGCGGTTCGGGGGGCGGGGGCGGGCAGCCCCAGAAGCACGAAGAGAGGGAGTCCCTGCGAGGCAGCCCAAGGGAACGGGCATAGGGAGCTGGTGTTCGCCAAGGGGTCACCTCGTCGAGCACTTACTATATGTCAAACACCGTTCTAAGCGCCGGGGTAGGTACGAGTTAATTAGATCGGACCCGATCCCTGTCCCACACGGGGGTTCGCGGTCTTAAGTAGGGGACCGGGTATTGAACCCCCATTTTACCGTTGAGGAAACTGAGGCACAGAAAAGCTAAACGACTTCAATCGTATCGACTGAGTGCCTACGGTGCGCAAAGCACTGTACTAAGCGCTTGGGAGAGTTCAACGGAACACCGAACGGACGCGTTCCCCGCCCGCAGCGAGCTGGCCCGAGGTGACACGGCAAGCAATTGCCACAGCAACCGGCGAGGGCCGGAATTAGAACCCAGGTCCTCCGACTCCCAGGCCCGTGCTCTTTCCGTCGGGCCGCGCTGCCGTGGGAGGACCGGTGGAGGGAACACCCACAGAGGGACCCGCTAGGCAAACGACCAAACGATCAAACCAGAGCAGCCACCGAGGCAGGCCCCCACGTTGGGGGCGACTCCCAGATCTGGTATCGGAGGTTATCCTTGGGTTCGAAACCCTCAACGAAGCAAATTCTCCTGATCTGCTCGGTCCTCGAGACCGTGCCCGAGATGTCTTTGGGCGTGGAGCTTGGGTGGGGAGGGCAGTCAGCTCTCCTCTAATGCCCAGCCCCAGGACTTGGGAACGGGTCTACCGGTTCTGTCACCTTGTCCTCTCCCGAGCGTTCGGTACAGTGCTCCGCACGCCGTGAGCCCTCAATAAACACCATCGACAGAATACGTCCCTTCCCCTACGACAGTTCCAAACCTAGGGGTGAGAGGATGCAGGCGGTGAACTACTGAGGCAGCGCAGAGCGTGTTAGCACGGACACCTCCAGGATCCCTATCCTGAACCAAAGCTGTCCCGGGCACGGGACCCCGGGGGCTGGAACCGGGAGCCCGCCGCTCTCCAAAGTCACCGGAGATATCACGAGGTGTGTGCGCTTCGGGGTGTGGGGGGAAGGGTGTCAGTATCACGTAGTACCGGGGCTTGCGTGTTTTATCATGCGTCGCGATAAACCTTTTTTTTCTTAATGGTGTTCGTTAAGCGCTCACTATCTGCCAGACACTGTGCTGAGGTAGATAAAAGTGTATCAGGTCGGACAGCGTCCCAGTTTTAACCCCCATTTTGGAGGCGAGGGAACCGGGGCCCGGAGAAACGAAGCGATCGGCCCACAGTCGCACTGCGGGCGAGTGGCGGAGCTGGGATTAGAACCCAGGTCCTTTGGACTCCCAGGCCCGTGCTCTAGCCATTACGCCACCCTTGCTATCAGCAAGGTTTCCCTTTCCGCTCCAGACCGGAGGGAAAGGCAAGACCAAAAATGACCAGGGAGCTGTTGAAACTTGTACTCTGGGGACGGAAGACAGTCTGCCCTCCATCGGCTTTGAAGACGGCTCTCTTTGAAGACCCAACGGTCCGTAAACGTTTCTGGCGGTCGGGAAAATTAAAAAAAAAAGTTCTAAAGCACAGTTTGCTCTTACTCATGTTCGAGACTGCTTATGCGAAGCCACGGTGGAGTCATCTTGCGGTTTTATTAAACATTTAAAGGGTGTATCCTCACAACTTGAAAAGGTTTCACGAATGCACTCACTGCTATAAAGTTTGGGACAGATGAAGAAAGGCAAACAACTCCGCTTCGATCCTGAAAAACAACGCCGCAAAAAGGGAGGTCCCGGTTTGGGTAAATAATTCGCCCAGCCCTACGTAACTGCGTAACACTTATGGATAGGTCCAGAATTTAATGTATTTCTTTAACGCAGGCTGTAAGCTCACTGTGGGCAGAGAACGTGTCTACCGACGCTGTTTAGCATGGCCTACCGGAAAGGGCCCGGGCCTGGGAGTCCGAGGACCTGGGCTCTAGTCCCGGCTCCGCCACCTGTTTGCTGTGTGACCCTGGGCAGGTCACTTCCCTTCTCTGGGCCTCGGTTACCTCATCTGTAAAATGGGGATGAAGACTGTGAGCCCCGCGCGGACAAGGACGGCGTCCAACCTGAAAACCTTGCATCTTAGAACAGTGCTTGCCACGGGGTTAGCACAGATTCCACAATTATCATTAACACTACAACTTTCCCAAGTGCTTAGTACAGTGCTCTGCACCCAGTAAACATTTAATAAATTCCACTGATTGACCGACAACGCCTCTGTGGCTACAAACGGAGTACGGTTAATAATATTAAGAGCATGAGGAACACGACCATGTCGTCCTTAGGAGCCGAAGATGATGAAGTGGTCGCGGGACACCAAGTAGGTAGACATCAACTCCCCTGCCCCCCGCTCTCCGTCATTTTCCCCTCCCAGGACAAATTTCCCCCAGAGGGAAACCGACCCCGTCGTCATCGCCCTTGGGATTAAGAATCCACCAAACCCGGACTAGTCACAGGAGGATCCAGAAATCCTGAGAGCAAGCAGTGTGGCCCAGTGGAAAGAGCCCGGGCCGGTTCTAATCCAGGCTCCACCACCTGCCTGCCGTGTGACCTCGGGCAACGCGCTTAACTTTCCCGTGCCTCGGTCACCTCACCTGGGGAATGGGGATGAAGGCTGTAAAGGACAGGGACGTGTCCCGCTTGGCTTGCTTACATCTACCCCAGCGCTTAGTAGACTGCCTGGAACACAGTAAGCGCCTAAGGGATTACCCACGCCCCTCCCCGTCCCCCCGAAAGAAAGGGCAAGACTTCGCGTCCTGACTAAAGTCCCAAAGGACTGAAATACTGTGATGACAGCCTTCTGGTTGCTCGTTAAAGAGCCCAGACGAGTCTAATTTAACATCTGCCCGGGGTTTCTCGCCGAGTCGCAGCTATAAACGCCTACCAGTGGGCATTAGGATGAAACAGTCTTCGCCAAGAAGAGCCGCGTTGATCGCCTCCAACTGGTTTGTGCGGAAATGATGAAGACCAAATTTCTTGTGGAAAATCTTCATCATTTCTTTCGAGTGAGCAAAATCAATCCGCTTGAAGCGTTCGTGTTCGGCGTTCCTCGAGGGCGAATTCTGAACCCACCCATCTTAAATTTAAAGAGAAGAGACGGTCGTAAGGATCGACGCAGGGAGACGGGAGGATAAAATGAGACGATGGTAAGGATCGACGCGCGGACGGAAAAATAAAATACGTCGAGAAAACACTGCATTTTGGCAGCCAGAGGCTCCGCTGCTTATCTGTTATGGGAACTCGGGCAAGTCACTACGCCTCTCTGGGCCGCAGCCGCCTCATCTGTAATATGGGGATTAAGACCGCGAGCTCCCCGTGGGACAAGGGCTGTGTCCGTCCCCATCAGCTTGTATCTACCCCAGCGCTTAGAACGGGGCTTGGCGCGTAAGAAGCACCTAACGAATACCATAAAAAAACCAAAAAGGCAATTCTCCTGTTCCCCATCCCAAAGGACTTTATGTTCTAATCCCGGTTTGGCCTGTTGGTGACAGTTCAGTTTCTTCTGCTATAAAACGAGAGTGTCAGAGAGAATCCCTCACGGGGCTATTTGAGGAATAGTTAATTAAAAGAACAGTTACAGTTTTGCCATTAGGAAATGTCCCCCACGTTAAAGAAATGATAACCACTGATAAAAACACCCCAAACCAATCACGCTATTTTATAGTTCCATTTCATGGCAGAATACAGAAGCATACGGAATGCACACTGGAAGCAATTTATCAGGCACAACTCTATCCTCTGGCATGCAGTAGCTAGATATTTGATGCGAAAAACCTGGTCAAAACTCCGCACAGAGGACTCCGTGCGCTAAGCTCACCCCTCATCCCAGAAGTACAACCTAGACTAGCATCTCATTAGATTTAAGAAAGTGTAATTTTAAAACTTGTTGCCTAAAAACAACAACTCTCCATGCCGTTTTATTTGAATCCAAAAAAAAAAAAAATCAGATTTCTCAATATACACTTCCACTCCATGTGAACTGTATAGGCGTTAATGAAATAATTTTGGGCTGTTATCTGCAGCCCTGAAAAAAAATAATCCCTTTTCTTTACTGGCTAATTAACGCTTCCTAAATCTTCTCCGCGTAAGAACTGTAAGACATAATGAAGAAAGAATTTTGCTTACTTCAAGGAACTTGTGGTTTCACATTTCATCGGGCATAATGGCATGATTGTACATCATACTGATATCTTTAAATTATATATTATTTATTCACACTAATGTCTATCCCCCGGGCGCCCGAGACCGTAAGCTCATTACGGGCAGGGAACGTGCTTGCTAATTCCGTTGTACACATTAGTAAGAGCTCACCTGCCTTCAAACGTGCCTTCGGATATGCCCATGTCTGCCCCATTCTCAAAAACCCTCCCTTGACCCCAGAGTTCCCTCCACTTATCATCCTATCTCCCTCCTAGCATTCCTCTCCAAACTCCTCGAGAAAGACATCAACACCCACGGTCTCAAATTCCTCTCCTCCAATTCTCTCCTGAACTCCCTCCAATCTGACCTCCGTCCCCCTCGCGCCACCGAAACCGTCCCCTCAAAGGTCACCGAGGAGCTCGTTCTTGCCAAATCCAACGGCTCCTACTCCATCCTTTTCCTCCTCGACCTCTCAGCTGCCTTTGCCGCTGAGGACCTCCCCCTTCTCCTGGGTACGTTATCCAACCTTGGTGTCACCGACTCATTCTCCTCGTTGCCCTCATCTCTCTGACCTTTCATTCTCGGTCTCCTTCGCGAGCTCCTCCTCTCCCTCCCATCCCCTAAATGTGAGGGTTCCTCAAGGTTCAGTTCGCGGTCCCCTCCTATTCTCTATCTACACTCATTCCCTTGGAGAACTCATTCGTTCCCACGGCTTCAACTACCATCTCTATGCGGATGACACCCAAATCTACATCTCCTCCCCTGATCTCTCTCCCTCTCTCCAGGCTCCCGTCTCCTCCTACCTTCAGGACATCTCTACTTAGATGTCCTCCCGTCACCTTAAACCTAACACGTCCAAAGCAGAGCTCCTTATCTGCCCACCCAGACCTTCTCCTGGACTTTCCCGTCACTGTAGACGACACCACCGAGCTTCCCGCCCCACAGGCCCGTAACCTCGGCATTATCCTTGACTCCTCTTTCTCTCGTTCAACCCACAGATTCAATCGTCACCAAATCCTGTCGGTCTCACCAACATCGCTCTCCATACAAACCACTACCATGTTAATACAGTCACTCGTCCGATCCCACCTAGATTAGCCTCCTTGCTGACCTCTCAAGATCCTGCCCCTCCCCACTCCAGCCCACACTTCACTCGGCTGCCCGGATCATCCCTCTACAGAAACGTTCCCGGCGTGTCACCCCCTTCCTCAAAAATCTCCAGCGGTTACCCGTCCACCTCCGTATCAGACAAAAACTCCTCACCATTGACTTTAAAGCACTCCACCATCTTGCCCCCTCCTACCTCACCTCGCTTCTCTCTTTCCCGCACACTTCGCTCCTCTGTCGCTAACCATCTCACTGTGCCTCCACCTCGCCTGTCTCGCCGCCGACCCCTGACCCACGTCCTACTTCTGGCCTGGAACGCCCTCCCTCCTCGAATCCGCCAGACTATTACTCTCCCCCTCTTCAAAGCCTTCCTGAAGGCCCAACTCCTCCAAGAGGCCTTCCCAGACTGAGCCCCACTTTCCCTCCTCTCCCACTCCCTTCTGTGTCGCCCTGACTTGCTCCCTTTGCTCTCCCCCCCGGGTTCCTTGCCCCACAGCTCTTTTGTATATATCTGTAATTTTATTTACTTATATTGATGTCTGTCTATTTGTATCGACCCTCTCCCTCCCCTAGACTGTGAGCTCATTGTAGGCAGGGACTGTCACTCTTTAGTGCTGTACTGTACTTTCTCAAGTGCTTAGTACAGCGCTCAGCGCACGGTAAATGCTTCATAGGATTGAATCCACGAATATCGTTGATTGATTGGTTGGCTTCCCCTCTGACTGTGACTAATCATTCACCTAAAAACACGTTCCAGTAATGTACAATTTTGGTATTTTTTAGTCTTTTTGGTTGTTGATTTTTTTTTAACCCCTGATCACTCTCTAACCCTAAACGCTGAGGATACATATGGAAATTTTTAAGTTTTATTCTATTTTATGACATAAACTTCTTTTAGGCCAAACTCTACTTGGGCTGATTATAGAATCTGAGCATAACAAAATACTGGTTATAACTTCCAGCTTGCGAGATCACCGGGCCTAGGGGATAGAGCCCGGGCCTGGGAGTCAGAAGGACCTGGGTTTTAATCTCAGCTCTGCCACTTGTCGGCTATGTGACCTTGGGTAAGTCACTTCACTTCTCTGCGCCTCAGCTTCCTCATCTGTAAAATGGGGACTGTGTCCAACCTGATTAGCTTGCATCTACCCCAGAGCTTAGTACGGTGCCTAACGGATACATAGTTAGTGCTTAACAAATACCATAAAAAACCAAACATATAGTTGCTCTTAAATTATACAAGCAATTTGCCCACAAATTGTGATGTACCACTCTTAACTCTGGTAGAAATCCGCATGGAAACAATGTTGTTTCTAGAGTACAAACACTTTACTGCAAACTTTTCGGGGGCAGAGAATATGACTACCAAGTCTGTTATACTTCATTCAGTCGTATTTATTGAGTGCTTACTGGGTGCAGGGGACTGTCTTAAGCACTTAATTGTACTCTTCCACGCCCTTAGGACAGCGCTGTGCACATTAAAAGAACTCAATTAATACCACTGATTGATTCTAGGAAAAAAACACCCCCAAACCAGATTATGATCTCCTTAATTCAACTGATTGATATTTGTTAAGGGCTTACAATGTGTCAAACACTGTAATAAACTCTGGGGTAGATACGAGAAAATCAGGTCCCCACATGGGGCTCACAGTCTGCCAAGGAGGGAGAATTGGTGTTGAATTCCCATTTTGAAGATGAGGGAACTGAGGCACAGAGAATTTAAGGGACTCGCCCAAGGTCCCGAAGCGGGTAAGCGGACGACCCGGGATTAGACCCCAGGCCTCTGACTCCCAGGCCCGTGCTCTTTCCGCTACACCACACTGCTCTTTTTCGTCTATTTTTTTTTCCCCCAGTAGATTCAACAAACCCAATTCTAACTCCTGTGTTTGATGAGGCGGAAAAAGGGATTAAGGGGACGGTTGTTTTGTCTTTCACAGGATTCAAAATACGAAAATATAACTCACCGGTACAATTCTGGACTGACCCTGAGAAATGGGTATTTTTGGCAGCAGAAAACACGGGAAGGCGATTTCCTTCGGTGGGATGCGTTTTCTCTGACGCTGATTTTGCTGGCTGGCCTTCTCTGATGGGCGGATACGCTCCCACAGGAGATGGTCCGGCTGGATTTTCCCAGTCTTCATCAAAGTCATCCATATCGAAAGCGTCGAGGTCAAAGATGGGATCCTGGGCTTCCAAACTGACTCCCCGGTCCAAGTCGCTCGGAGCGGGGGTCGCGGCGGGATGCTTTTTGGGAATTTTCACGGCGGTGCTCGTTAAAGCTCTCTCTGGGAAATGACGCCTTTCATCCTTCCGTTCTGTCCTCGATCTATCACCCCAACCGCTACTGACCAGAGATACTTCTTCGGATGGGGAATTGAAAAACGTCCTTTCTGAGGCATCCTGCCTAGAAGATGGCCACCCCGGCTTCCCGGCGGCGTTGGTTTCTGGAGTCCTATTTACTGACGTATCTAAATTTGGAAGTTCCCTTGGAGTTTGACCAAGACCACTTCCTCGATGTTCAGCGGCAGAAGCAGCACAGAGAAGGTGCGGAAGCTTGAAGTCTTCAGCAGAATTCCCAGGGGGGCGGAAGTCGGTCTTTTGAAATGAAGGAGGAGAAGAGAGAGATGGCGGCCCAGGGCGACGACAGCCGATAGGACTGGATTTCCAGTGGGAGGCGAGAAGAGAACTGATATCACTGACGTCCGAACCGGCAAAGTAGTTATCTAAGAGCCTTTTTCTGGAAAAGGGGGGGGGAAGAAAAACCGCTCGGTGAAACCATCCATAAGCAGCGTGGTGAAGTCGACTGAGCGTGGGCCTGGGAGTCAGCAGGTCATGGGTTCTAATACCTGCTCCGCCACTCATCTGCTGTGTGATCTTGGGCAAGTCACTTCACTTCTCTGCGTCTCAGTTACCTCATCTATAAAATGGGGGTGGAGACTGGGAGCCCCATGTGGGGACTGGGTCCAACCCATTTGCTCGTAGCCACTCCAGTGCTCAGTACAATGCCTGGCACGTAAGCGCTTAAATACCACAATTATTATCACTATTACTTATTGAGCATTTGCTATGTACAGAGCACTGTACTAAGCTCTTGGGGAAACGCACCAGAGATAAAAGACGGTTTCCCGGTCCTCACGGAGCTCGCGCTCTAACGAGGGAGCCGGGGCCGACACAGATTATATACAGTTGGGATGAAAAACAGGTACGACTAGCAGTCGGAGGAGGAAAAATGGGGAGATAAGGGGAGAGGTGACTAAATCAGAATACGTCACATATGTACGTACATATCTCATTTATATTTTGTCTACAGGCTCACGGTGGGAAGGGAATGTGTTTGTTATATTGTTTACTGTACTCTCCCCAGCCCTTAGCCCAGTGCTCTGCCCACACTAAGCGCTCAATAGATTGACTGACTATAATTTGCTCCTCCTCCCCTCCCCATTCCCCCTTCTCCGGGCCCCTGCTCTTCCCCTTTCCCCTCCCCACAGCACGGTGCCTATTTGTATATATTACTTATTACTCTATTTATTTTGTTAATGGTGTGTATATTTCGATGATTCTATTTATCTAGATGATATTTATGCCAGATTACTTGTTTTGTTCTGTTTCGTTTTGCCGTCTGTCTCCCCGGTTTATACCGTGCGCCCGTCACTGGGTAGGGATGGTCTCTATCTGTCGCCGAACTGTACATTCCGAGCGCTTAGTCCAGTGCTCTGCACATAGTAAGTGCTCAATAAATACGACCGAATGAATGAATGAACCCAGACTACAGGCTACAGACCCAGGTTACAGAAAACTTTCATTTTGGTTCTCATGCTTTGCCATGTGTGAGCAAACCTGATTACCTGGTATCTACCCCAGCGCTTAGAACAGTGTCTGACGCATAGTAAGTGCTTAACCAATACCATCTTTATTATCCTTCTGACAAAAGATCCAATAGGTTGTACTGAGACAGACGCCCACTGTGAGATGCTCCCCGGCTTCTCGATCACCATCACCCCCGGTTAACAGCGGTGTTGAGTGTTGTGTGCACAGCACTGGCCTAAACGCTTGGGAGAGGGCAATACAACAGAGTTGGTAGACACGTTCCCCACCTACAACGAGCTTACAGTCTAGAGGAGGAGACGGACATTAGATACGTGACATCTAATTTGTAGATATGCACTTAAGAGCTGTGGGGCTGAAGGTGGGGGCGTGGGGGCGAATATCAAATACCCAAAGGTCAGAGAACCAAGTGCACAGACGATGCAGAAGGGGGAGGGAGCTGGGGAAATGAGGGCTTGATCGGCGAAGGCCCCTCGGAGGAGAGGTGACCTCCACCCGGCTACCTTCCATCCGAAACTCGTAGCGAAGGCGCTTTTTAAAAAAATGACATTTAAGTGCTTACTGTGTGTCAAACCCTGTTCTAAACACTGGGGTAGACACGAGTTAATTAGGTCGGCAACAGCCCCTGTCATGCATGGGGGCTCAGTGTCTGAGCACATCAGAAGAGAAAGGACTTCTTGTTGGCAAATCAATACAATAATTACGGTACTCGTTAAGCGCTTACTCTGTGTCAAGCACCGTTCTAAGCTCTGGAGTAAATACAGGTCAGTCGGGTTGAACAGAGTCCCCGTCCCTCAAGGGGCTCACAGTCTAAATCCCCATTTTACAGACGAGGTAACTGAGGCCCGGAGAAATGAGGTGACTTGCCCAAGGTCGCACAGCGGACAATATGCAACGGAAGTGCTCGAAACGCACCTGGCCTGAGGTGTCTCTTGGGTTGTCACAACCTGAGGAGGAGGGAAAATCCTCCCGGAAGAGGTGAGATTTCAGGAGGGCCTTGAAGCTGGGGTGAGCGGGGATGCGGCAGGTGGCAAAGGCAGGGTGGGGAAGTTCCAGGCAGGCGAAAGGATGAGAGCACGCAAGTAGAGGAGGGAGAGCACCGGGTCAGGGACCGGGAAGCCAAGAGCCTGAGCTGGGGAGGAACGGCTGAGGATGGCCACCGTGTCAAAAGGAGAGAACGAGTGGGAACGCCTTAATAAAAAGCCAGCAATTTCCGCTGGGGGCAGGGGGAAGCCGGGTGGTCGCCCGAGCAGAAGGGAGAAGGGAAGAGACGAGCGCTGAGCCGCGTCTGGGAAAGGCGACCCGGGCTCCCTGGAATGGAGCTGGAAGAAGGGGGAGGTTGGAGGCAAGGAAGTCAAGACAACAGCCCGCCTTCAAGAGAAACCCCTAACGCACGCTGAGACTATGAAAGGAACCATGAAGAGAAACAAAGATCGACTCAGTCGAAACAGCAAGATGGCCGTTAATGATAGAACTAGTTCTCTTGGGGACAGTTTTTCCAGCTTCCCGACTTCCTTCACGTGGGCTTCTGACTATACGCCTTTCCCCCCTGGGGCTGCCGGCGGTGAGTTTGGTTGTTTTTTCTTTTTAATGTTATTTGTTAAGCACTTACTATGTGCCAACCGCTGTCCTAAGCACTGGGGTGGGTATACGATAATCTATTTGGACATAATCCATGTTTTTAGATCATAAACAAGTTCTCTCTCTCCCTCCATGGGCTTCTTAATAAATACTCCTATTCCACCTGGGCTGGGGGGAGGGACCGGGCTTTTTGTCTGTCTCACGCTACATTGATCGTTTCAGTTATTCAACGGTTTATTCATTTAAAAAAAGTAAATGTTAGATTGCACAGTGGCAAATGGTTGTCCCTCAGCACCGTACAGTTCCATCTGGATATGTAGTTGACGTAGTTGACAACATCCCTTCTTAGAAACAACAGAGATGACATTCTTTAAACGTGTTATGTGCTGGGGCAAATACTGAGGTCATCAGACTGGGACAGACCTCCTTATCTTCCCACCCAAACCCCGTCCTCCCCACGACTTTCCC
Organism: Ornithorhynchus anatinus; assembly: GCF_004115215.2. NCBI lineage: Eukaryota > Metazoa > Chordata > Mammalia > Monotremata > Ornithorhynchidae > Ornithorhynchus > Ornithorhynchus anatinus. Next base: position 55,696,190 of record NC_041749.1, read on the forward strand.
GTCACGGTAGACGGCATCACCATCCTTCCCATCTCACAGGCCCGTAACTTTGCCGTTCTCCTCGACTCATCTCTCTCAGTCAACCCGCATAGTCAGTCTGTCACTAAATCCAGTCAGTTCCACCTTCGCAACACGGCTAAGATCCGCCCTCTCCTACCGAAGTGCTACCACGTTAAGCCAAGCGCTTATTCTATCCGGCTTCGATTAACTGGATCGGCCTCCTCACTGACCTCCTAGCCTCCCGTCTTTCCCCTCTCCAGTCCATAATTCACTCTGCTGCTCAGACTATTTTTCTACAAAAAAACGTTCAGCCTATGTTTTCCCGTTCGAGACCCTCCAGTAGTCACCAATCCGCTTTCACGTTCATTCACTCGATTGTATTTATTGAGCGCTTACCGCATGCAGAGCGCTGTACTAAGCGCTTGGGAAGTACAATTCAGGCAACAGGTAGAGACAATCCCTACCCAACAACGGGCTCACAGTCAAACAAAACAAAACAAGTAGACAGGCATCAATAGCATCAAAAGAAATAGAATTATAGACATATACATATCATTACTGAATAGAATATGTACAAATATACGCAAGGGGGTGGATTAGAAGGAGGGAGTGGGGCGATGGGAAGGGGAGGAGGAGCAGAGGGAAGGGGGGGGGCTCGGTCTGGGAAGGCCTCCTGGAGGAGGTGAGCTCAGAAGTTGGGGGGAAGAGAGCTAGTTTGGCGGATGTGAGGAGGGAGGGCGTTCCAGTCCAGAGGTAGGACGTGGGCCAGGGGTCGACGGCGGGACGGGCGAGAACGAGGCCCAGTGAGGAGGTGAGCGGCAGAGGAGCGGAGTGTGCGGGCTGGGCTGTAGAAGGACAGAAAGGAGGTGAGGTAGGAGGGGGCAAGGTGACGGAGAGCTTTGAAGCCAAGAGTGAGGAGTCAAAGAAAAACAGAACATCAAACAGAAACTCCTCCCCACTGGCTTTAAAGCACTCAATCATCCTCCCCCACATTACCTCGCTGCTCTCCTACTGCAACCCACCCAGCACACTTCGCTCCTCTGATGCCGACCTGCTCAACCGTACCTTGACCTCATCGCCGACCTCTTGCCCACGCCCTCCCTCTTCATCCGACAGACGATCACGCTCCCCACCTTCAAAGCTTTACTGAAGGCACATCTCCTCCGAGAGGCCTTCCCTGACTAAGCCCTCAATTCCTCTTCTTCCGCTGCCTTCTGCCCTGCCCTTGGATTTGCACCCTTTATGCGGCCCCAAGGCACTCACGTCCGCATCTGCAATTTTGTATATTAATGTCCGTCTCCCCCTCTAGACAGGAAATTCGTTTGGGGCACGGAACGGTCTACCAACGCTGTCATGTTGAACTCTCCCAAGTGCCTAGCACAGTGCTCTGCCCAAAGTAAGCTCTCGATAATAAATACTGTTGATTGACTGAACAGTCCCCGTTCACAAAAGACTCACCGTCTGAGGCAAGGAGGGTGTTCTATTCTTTGAGGATAAGGAAACTGAGGCTCAGGAAGTTAAGTGACTTGCTCAAGGTCCCTCTTCAGGCCAGGAGCAGAGCTGGGACGAGAACTTGGTATTCACTGAGCGCTTACTGCGTGCAGAGCGCTGTATTAAGCGCTTGGGAGGGCACGATGCAAATCGGAAGACACGGCTCCTGCGCCCTGGGACCTCACAGGTTAGAGGGGACGACGGACGTTAAAATAAATTACAGAGAAGGAAAATGGCGGCGTAAGGATATGGACGACGTAAGGGCTGAGGGTGGGGTGAAGGGGGACGGACTTCGAGGCTGGAGGGAGGATTGGGCAAGGGGAGTCAGAAGGGAGGCGGATGAGCCCCTCTTTGCCTCTGCTCCTCCTCCCCATCGTCCCTACTCCCTACCTCTGCTCTATCCCCTTCCCTGCCCCACAGCACTTGTGTATATTTGTACATATTTATTATTCTATTTTATTAATGATGTGTCTAGATCTATAATTCGATTTATCTATTCTGTTGCTACTGATGTAGAAGCAGCGTGGCTCAGTGGAAAGAGCCTGGGCTTCGGAGTCAGAGGTCATGAGTTCGACTCCCGGCTCTGCCACTTGTCAGCTGTGTGACTGTGGGCAAGTCACTTCGCTTCTCTGTGCCTCAGTTACCTCATCTGCAAAATGGGGATGAAGCCTCACGTGGGACAACCTGATGACCCTGTATCTACCCCAGCGCTTAGAACAGTGCTCTGCACATAGTAAGCGCTTAACAAATACCAACATTACTTGTTTTGTTGCCAGTCTCCCCCCCTTCTAGACCGCGAGCCCGTTGTTGGGTAGGGATTATCTCTATCTGTTGCCGAACTGCACTTTCCAGGCGCTTAGTACGGTGCTCTGCACACGGTGAGCGCTCAACAAATCCGACTGAATGAATGAAGATGCGAACATGCTGGCATTTGAGGAACAAACTCTGCGGGCCGGACTGGGGGCGGATCCGGGACTATTTCTACTTGGTCAGCCCACATCTGCCTAAACACGGTCATCTGGGTTTCGGGTCGCGCAGCCCGGAATTTGTGGTCAGACAGATTATCTACTGCTATAGAAGATGCCCGGATGCCACTCCCAAAATCCACGCTCAAAATCATCCAAAGGCTGATGTAGACTTCTAGACGGCCAGCTCACTGTGGGCAGGGAACGCGTCCGTTTACTGTTAGAGCGTCCTCTTCCAAGCGCTCAGTACAGTGCTCTGCACACAGGAAGTGCTCAATAAATACGAGCGACTGACCGGAAATTACAACCCCATCCCTTGCCGGCTGTACTCGTTTAGGACCCAGGTCTCTGTACGAAGTGAACTTTTCAGAATGGTGAGGGAGAGGTGATGTTCTAAATGCTGAACGCGCAAGGCAATAAGATCTTATCCAGGAAAGAAAAATGAAAAATCCATCAGTCACCTGTGTTCTCGCTTCCGAAGGAGTTCATTTCCACAGCGCAGAGCTTGAAGTTCACAAATGGGAATGGCGTCCACCATCTCGCACATCTCTTCCATCACCCTGAGCAGCTGCTGGGGCAGTGGAGGTTGTTTATCTGCAGAGTGATGACTCGGTCAGATTCATTTCCACACCAAGCAGCCTTTTAGCGCGTACCAGCTAACTACGGCTACCATTTTTTAAAAAAATGGCATTTATTAAGTGTTTACTATACGTCACCGTTCTAAGCGCTGGGGTAGGTACGGGTTAGTTAGGTTGGACACGGTTTCCTGTCCCACGTGAGGCTCGCAGTCTAAGTACGAGGGAGAACGGGTTTTGAACTGCTATTTTACAGTCGAGGAAACAGAGAGCAGTTAAGTGACTTGCCCACGGTCACGCAGAGGACAGGTGGCGGAGCTGGGATTAGAAACCAGGTCCTCCGACTTCCAGGCCTGTGCTCTTTCCACTAGGTCACGCTGCTACTTCAGCGGTTCCTCACGTAGGAACGGCCTACCCCGTCAGGAGTCGGCCTGGGGCGCTTTAGGTCTTCTCAGTAGACGTGAAACTCTTTTACACGTCGTTCCCCTTTTTCTTTCCCTTTTTATCTGACCCATCACGAGGAACCCTGAAATTACGGATTGTGTCACTTCCGTGTTGTGTCCACTGCATTTAGCAGGCGTTGGTGATCCATAATGATGTCTGTGATCATTCTCGGGACACTCCAGGGGTGGCGGGGAAGAGAGAGGGAAGAGAGGGACGGGGAAGGGCCGGCAATGAAGCTCGGCTTGCCATTTTCAGGGTATTTTTTAAGAACTTACTACGTGCCAGGTACTGTACTGACCGCTGGGATAGCTACAAGCCAGATAGATGCAGCGTGGCTTAGTGGAAAGAGCACGGGCTTGGGAGTCGGAGGTCGTGGGTTCTAATCCCACCTCCGCCACTGGTCAGCTGTGTGACTTTGGGCAAGTCCCTTAACTTCTCTGGGCCTCAGTGGCCTCATCTGTAAAATGGGGATGAAGGCTGCGAGTCCCACGCGAGACAACCCGATTACCCTGGATCTGCCCCAGTGCTTAGGACGATGCTTGGCACAGAGTAAGCGCTTAACCGATACCATCATTCATTCAATCGTGTTTATTGAGCGCTTACTGTGCGCACAGCTTGGGAGAGTACAATACATGATAATTAGCATATACTTTCCCCGTCCATAACGAGCTTAGAGTCTAGAGCTCCACGTCCCACAGCTCTTATGTACGTATTTGTAATTTATTTATATTAACGTCTGTCTCCCTCCGCGACTGTAAGCTCATCGTGGGCAGGGAACGTGTCTGTTAAACTGTACTCTCCCCAGCATTTACCGCAGTGCTCTGCACACAGTAAGCACTCAAATACAACCGATTGATTCTGTTTGATGCGGAGGTGACGGGCAACCCTTGGAGGTCCTTGAGGAGCGGGGAAACATGGACTGAACGTTATTTTAGAAAAACGATCCAGGCAGCAGAGTGAACTATGGACAGGAGCGGGGAGAGACACACGGGAGCCAGGGAGGTCAGGGAGAAGGCCGATGCGGTAGTCAAGGCGGGTTATACGATAAGTGTTTGGATTAACGTGATAGCAGCTTGGATGGAGAGGAAAGGGCTATTTTAATGAAGTTGTGAAGGTAGAACCGACAGGATTTAGTGATGGATCGAATACGTGGGTTGAAAGAGAGAAGAGTGGAGGAAAATGCCAAGGTTGCGGGCTGAGAGACGGGGAGGACGGTGGTGCTGTCTACAGTGATGGGGGACAGGGTTTTGGTGGGGAGATAAGGAGTCCAGTTTTGGACACATTAAATATGCGGTGATGGCAGGACATAAAGTGGAGAGACGCGCTGATGACAGGAGGAAATGACAGGGCTGGAGATGTAGATTTGGGAATCGCCTGTGGAGAGATGGTAGCTGAAGCCAAGAGAGCATTTCCCCCCTCCTCAAGAACCTCCAGGGGCTGCCCATCCACCTCCACATCAAACAGAAACTCCTCACCGTCGGTTTTAAAGCTCTCAGTCGCTCTGCCCCCTCCTACCTCACTGCTCTCCCACTACAACTCGGCTTACAAACTTGACTCCTCTAACTACTCACCGTACCTTGATCTCGACCATCTCGCCGCCGCCGCCCCCTCGCCTGGGTACCATCTCACGCTTCTCATCTGACAGACCATCCCTCTCCCCACCTTCAAAGTCTTATTAGAAATCCCATCTCCTCCAAGAGGCCTTCCCTGACTAAAGCCCTCATTTCCCCTAGTTCCTTTCCCTTCCATGTCGCCCTTACGTTTGGATCTGTACCCTTTAACAAGGATATTCACCCCACCCTCAACCTCATGGCTTATTACCCTTCTTTTTCTTCTTATTTTAAAAATAGTATGTGTTAAACTTTTACTATTTGCCAGTACTCAGCACTGGGGTAGAATCAAAACAATCAGGTTGGACCCGGTGGGGCTCACAGTCTTCATCCCCATTTTATAGATGAGGTGACTGAGGCCCAGAGAAGCGCAGTAACTTGCCCAGGGTCAAACGGCAGGCGGGTGGACGAGCCGGGATGAGAACCCAGGTCCTTCTGACTCCCAGGCCCGGGCTCTTCGCGCTAGGCCACGCCGCTTCTTGCGGCTGCCCAGCAGTTCAGAAGCCACGTAGTAAGGGAAAGGAGATTATTCCATCCCTTGCAGGAGGATGCAAAGACCCGGGAAGGCACAGAGTTAACGCTACCTGGGCTGCTAGAAACATCACCCCCCTCCCGCGACCTCCCCGCATAAAGTTATAATAAAATATTAAAAATATGAACTGGAATCTTGTACTAGAAGCCCCCCGTAAAATAGTCACACATTCATTTTTGCATTATGACGGACCAAAAAAAAAAAGACCTACCAATATGTTGGCAGGAGGAGAATAATGACACACACACTGGCCTAAATCGCTTCACCTCATCGAAAAGAGATTCACCGTAACATCTGGGAAATGTTTTTCATACCGTCACGTTCCATGGCGGTCTCGATTTTGCGCTCCTCTGAGGTCGTCCTCTTGGGGTTTGACAAAACGTTGGATTCATCGGGGGTGGTTCTCCTCCCACTGTAAATGGCGGATTCCTTTAATACACTATAAATCGTTAAAAAAAAAAAATCCCACCAACTGAAAACAATGGATTTTTACGCTTGCTATCTCAGACCTCCTTTCCCCAGTGCCCTCTCATGGCTCAGTTCTAGGGGAGAGGAAAGGGATGCCCTCTTGGATTCGGCTGCTGCTGCTCCTTTCTACACGGCCTTCTTGGTCAAAACTGTGAGAAGCAGCATGGCCTAGTGGAAGGAGCCTGGGCCTGGGAGTCAGAAGACCTGCATTCTAATTGCTGTCCTGCCACCTGTCTGCTGTGTGACCTTAGACAAGTCACTTCACTTCTCCAGGCCTCAGTTCTCCTGCTCTTCTTTCTACTTAGACTGTGAGCCCCATGGAGGACAGGGATGATGTCCGACCTAATTCACTGGTATCTACTCCAGCGCTCAGAACGGTGTTTGACACATAATAAGCACTTAAACCATTAAAAAAAAAAAAATCAAATCCCTAAATATACCCAGGGAAACATATTCTCTCCCCCCGGCCCCCGGCACAATAAGTGCTATTTATGTCCTCGCAGTCCGTTGACGCTTTGGGAAGATGTACAAGGGGCCATAAGATGCTCCTACTCCATGTTGGAAGTGCAGGACTTTATGTCCCGAGACCAGCAACTGGGCCTAAGGCCACAGAGGGCAGGAGGTCTGCGCGGGGAAAGGCGTCGACCCCAAGCCAGTCTTCCCCTCTAGACTGTCAGCTCTTTGAGGACAGGACACCTGTCTCCCGACTCTGTTCCACTGTCCTCTCCCAAGTGCTCGGCACACGGTAAGCACTGAATACGTACGGTTGACCGACCGAGGGGTGTAACGGTCGCCGGTCCACTCTCCAGTCTGGCAGCTTCCCAGAGTATCAGTCGCGGGAGGTGCCGAGCTGGTGGCCGTGCTCGTTGCCGTCCCGTGGGAAGCAATTCTCCCTCGGAATAATAACGGCACTCGTCGGGTGTTTACCGCGTGCCAAGCACTGTACTGAGCGCTGGGGTGGCTACAAGATCATCAGGCTCCACACGGGGCTCTCGGTCTAAGTAGGAGGGAGAACAGGGATCGGATCCCCATTTTGCGGATGAGGGACCTGACGCCCAGAGATGTTAAATGACTTGCCCAAGGTCACACAGCAGGCACGTGGCGGAGGTGGCGTTGGAACCCGGGTCTTCCGCCTCCTGGGCTCTTTCCGCCAGGCCACGGAAACAGGCCAAAGCTTCCCGTGAAAAATCAGGGATCCGGGGAGGAATCAATTCATCAATCGGTGGTATTTATTGAGCGTACTGTGCTGAGCATTTGGGAGAGGACAACAGAGTTGGTAGGCCCGCTCCCCGTCCACAAGAAGCTTGATCGATCGATCTATCATTTACTGAGCACTTTGAGCAGAGCACTGTACTAAGCAATTGGGAGAGGATAATACAACAGAGGTGGTAGATACGTTCCGTGCTCATAAGGAGCTGGCGGTCTGGGAGGAAGGAGGCTGCCCTCCCCCCTTCAGCTTTGGAGGGTGTTTTGTCCCTGCCTGGGCAGCATGGGTGGGAGAAGACGGGTGAATAGGTTCAATAAGAATTTTGAGTTGACTTTTCTCGAACCTGGCGGGGGGGGGGGGGGGGGGGCTCTGCGGACACCCAACGAACAGCTCGATTCCCCCCAGCTTTGAAGGATCAATTTGGGTCCGTGAACTGGGACAAGGACCGTACCAATCACTATCACGAGAAGCAACGTGGCCTAGGGGGAAAGCCCGGGCCCGGGAGTCAGAGGACCCGAGTTGCGTACCCGGCTCCGCCGCTTACCTGCCGTGACCTTGGGTGAGTCATTTCGCTTCTCCGTTCGGTTCCCTCCTCTGCAAAATGGGGATTCAACACCCGCTCTCCCTCCTACTCAGACCGTACGGCCCATCGGGGACGTGATTAACTTGTACCTCCCCCAGTGCTTGGCACGCAGTAAACTCTTAACGGATATCACAGTGATTATTGCTACCTCTTCTTCCCGCAGGAAGCCTCCTCTTCCCAGCAGCTGGATTTCTCGGCAGCAAGGGAGAGGCTTAAAATGTCAAGAGGCTTAAACAAATGAAATCATTGCTTTACCTAATGCGCTTCAAGGAGGCAGAGGAGGAGCAGGAAGAAAGCACTTCTTCCTCTGGAGAGGGGGGGACGTAGTCCACGTCGTAATCGTCTTCCTCGATTACTCCAACTAAAGGTTTCTCGTCCCATCCGCTATCTGATTCCTGAACGTGGCAGCAGTCCTCCTCGCCCTCAGGGAACTCGATTTCCTCGGAATTTTGCTCCTTCTCCCTGTCATCTAAAACAAAACCGATTTGTCCATGTGGATTGTTTACCCAATCGAACGAAAGGAAAAGAAATCGGTGGTGCCAGATCAAGACGGTGAGTAAACGAGTGGAAAAGAAGATAGACATTTAGCCCGTCAAGGCATTACAGAAGAGAAGTATAACTCAATGAAAGAGTAGCGCGCTCATTTAACAAATCCAGTTTGCTCCTTAAGTTCTCTACTTGCTCCGCAGCCTGGTAATATTAGCACAAACATTGAATCGATTACCTACGTGGCACAAAACCCAGTAGTACTTGGTCTAAAATTAAAAAAGAAAATACACTTTACATTTTGTTTACTGCTGTGCTTTCAATAGGATAATCCCTTTGCTCTAATATTTAACCAACAGAACTCATCAAAAACTCATCAGGATTTCCCCAGGTTTCTTCAGGGGCTGCTTGTAACAAAAATATCGATCTTTAAGAACCCTTGACGGTACCTTTTCGGGTAATCGAAATAACTTTAACAGTAGGAAGCTACACTAGATAAAACCTGGGCGAGTCATTATGCCAGACATCACCAGGCTAATGGAAGCAGTAACTGGCCAAGAAATAGCTGGGAGAAATGGCGGTACCATTACAGCAGGTGTGCAAATCTCTAAAAATAATGAAGCGCATTGTTCCTTGACTTTGATTTGCTTGGAATCGAGGGGGCACGTCTTACGTCAGAGCCTCCTCAGACCTGAGCTGTGTTTTAAACAGAAATCTTCTTAATCACACCGCTCCTCTGCCAAAGCTCTTTAGTTTTCCAGTCACGACACGGTACTTAACGCATTAGGCTCTCTGTAGATGCTTCTGCTCAACTGAAGGAACTCTTTCCCCTAGGGCAAGGGTGGGCCATTTATCCCCCCCCCCCCCCCCCCCCCCGCCCCGCAGAAGAGCCGGATCAGATGGAGACTTAGGTGCGGCTGGTGTGCAAAGAATCTCCCAAGCACATAGTAAGCACTCAATGAACACCACTCATTGACTGAAAGGGCCTTCCGTACAACTTTAACCCACGTTAATGTCGATTATTCCATTCTGACACCAGTGCCTCATCTCCTTCCACACCCCCGCCATTCAGTCGGTCAGTGGGAGCCTTCGGGTTGGGTTGACTGTAAACTCACTGTGGGCAGGGAATGTGTCTGTTAGAATGTTCTACTGTCCCCTCCAAACCACTTAGTACAGTGCTCTGCACACAGTCGGCACCGACGGACTGGGGGTTCCCTCCCACAGAGGGTGGGAACCCCCTCCTTGGCCGGAAAAGGCCAGTAGACTCTGAGCTTGTTGAGGGCAGGGCAGGGAATGTGTCCATTTATTGTTAACGATAACACTAACTGTGGTATCTGTTAAGCGCCTACTATGCGTTAGGCACTGTTCTAAGCTCTGGGGTGGATACGAGCAAATTGAGTTGGACACAGTCCCTGTTCCACAGGGGCTCCCAGTCTTAATTTCCATTTTTCCATTTCTTGTCTGTCGGTCTCCCCCGACTAGACTGTAAGCCCATCAGAGGGCAGGGACCGTCTCTATCTGTTACCGATTTGTACATTCCAAGCGCTTAGTACAGTGCTCTGCACATAGTAAGTGCTCAATAAATACTATTGAATGAATGAATGAATTTTACAGATGAGGGAGCCAAGGCCCAGAGAAACGAAGTGACTTGCCCGAGGTCACAGAGCAGACGAGTGGCGGAGCTGGGATTGGAACTCAGGCCCTGCTGCTTCCCAGGCTCGGGCTCTGCTAGAGTGTACTCTCCCAAGCACTCAGTCCAGTGCTCTGCACACAGTAAGCGCTCGATGAATACGACGGACTGACCGACTGGGGGGGGGCGTTCCCTTCCACCGATGATGGGGAACGCCCTCCTTGGCCGGAAAAGGACTGTACACTGTAAGCTCGTTGTGGGCAGGGAAAGTGCCTGTTTATTGTTCTGTCGCACTCTCGTAAGTACAGTGCTCGGCCCAAAGTAAGCACTCAAAAGATACTGTGAACCCGTCATTGGGCAGGGATCGTCTCTCTCTGTTGCCGAATTGTACATTCCAAGCGCTTAGTACAGTGCTCTGCACATAGTAAGCGCTCAATAAATACTCTTGAATGGATACGATTGACCGACTGACTCTCCCTGTCTGAAGGGTCCCACCCTGAGGCCTTGGGGACCCGGGCCGGCCGCCTGTTGTCCTTTCCGGCCCCCAGGCAGCGGTGAACCAGACGGCGGCCTTTAGGAAGGTGCAGCGGTGATGCCGTGGGCGGCAGCAGCTCCTTGTATTGCGGGCTGCATAGCGGAAGGGCGTGGGGGGTCCCCCTAAGCCCGAGTTTCTAGGAGGCGGCTTCAAATGCCTCACCCCACCCGACCCCCGGCTCGATGAACACACCTGTTTCCCAAGAGATTAGGAAATGGGTTCCGAGCCAAGGGCTTCGGGCCCCTGCCCTTGGGGAGAGGAGGGTCTCCGGCTGAGAAGAACCCTCCCCGAAACGCCTCGGTTCCACCGTCAGCCCGCCCGCCGCCCAGACCCTTAAATCCAGAACGCTACCTGTGTGATTCTTTTCCCGCTCGTCGTGCGAGATGGCTTCGAAAGAACGTACTTCTTGGACGTCTTCGGCTGGGATCCCTCTGGAGTCCGCCGTTTCCGCATAGATCACCGAGTCGCCCGACGGTTCTGGCTCACGCAACGGATCGCTCGTCCGCGCCACCCGATCCCCTCCCCCGGGACGAGGCTCCACGAGCTCGACGCCGACCTTCCCCGTCTTCGCTTTCGACACCCGGGCGTTCGATGCGTCATCCTTTCTGCTCGACACCGGTGTCCGGCCCGCTTTGACGGCCTGAGACGAGGGCGGCGTGACGAAGGCTTTCGGACAGTTCTTCCCGGAAGTGTCGAAGTCATCGAGGTCGTCCCAGTCGTCGAGGCTGAGGATCGTGTCCAGCGCGGAACTAAAGTCAAGTCTCTTGGAAACGATATCGGGTGGATCGGGGGTAATCGTCATACCTTTCGCGGGAGGCTGCGAACCACGGGAAACCGCGGTTTGCGTCTTCCGAGAACTCGACCCTGCCCGGTCTGTGCCCAGTGGCTGGGTCTCTTCATTTTTCAAACTCTTCTCGAAGAAGCCACCGATCCTTCTCTGCTGGTTCCCCCCGAGAGACGAGGCTGTGGTGGAATTCACATCCTTATCCCTTAAGGCGGCAGTGGTGTTCGGAACCTTCAGGCAGGCCGCCGATACGCTGCTACCAGGTGATAAGTTCTTTTTAAACGTGAAGCCTCTGCAAGATATTTGAAAACGTGATGATAAGGCTGACGGTTCAACAAGAAGACCGCCACGACTTACAAAGGCCCGTAGATTTTCACTTGAAGTAAATCTGGGCCAAAGGGGTCTTCACGGGAGGAAGGATGGACCGGGAAAGGATTCTGCTTCTTTGCCATAATGATTCCTCACCCGAGGAAATCTCCCTGCCCTCAGGGAAGTTTGCCAATCTGCCTCTGTATAATGCAGACGGATCAAACCCCCGTAGAGGGTTAGAAAAAAGTCCGAGTGGCCGCACCGTGCCCTGGTGGAAAGAGCGTGGGCCTGGGAGTCAGAGGACCTGGGATTAACCCTGGCTCGGCCCCGTGTCTGCCGTGAGACCTTGGGCAAGACACCCTGCTTCTCTGGGCCTCAGTTTCCTCATCTGGAAAATGGGGATTCGATCCCCACCCCCCTTCCTACTTAGACTGTGAACCCTATTTTCGTTCATTCATTCGTACTTACTGAGCGCTTTCTGTGTGCAAAGCACTGTACTAAGCGCTTGGAAGAACACGACGATAAGCAGACACATCCCCTGCCCACCGTGAGCTTTCAGCCTAGAGGAGGGTACAGACATCAATATGTGGGCCGGGGAATGTGTCTGACCTGATTAACTTGTAGCTATCCCAGCGCTTAGAACAGAGTTTGACACAAAGAAGCGCTTAATGGATAGAAAAAGTGAAAAAGAGAGAAAGGCCCAAAAAGAAAGCCCTCTCCACAACTTAAGAGGGGGAATATATACCCATAGTCTTGTTAATAATAATAATAATGTTGGTATTTGTTAAGCGTTTACTATGTGCAGAGCACTGTTATAAGCGCTGGGGGTGATACAGGGTAATCAGGTTGTCCCATGTGAGGCTCACAGTCAATCCCCATTTTACAGATGAGGTAACTGAGGCAAAGAGAAGTTAAGTGACTTGCCCAAGGTCACACAGCTGACAAGTGGCGGAGCTGGGAGTCGAACCCATGACCTCTGACTCCGAAGCCCAGGTTCTTTCCACTGAGCCACGCTGCTTGTTATATTGTTATATTGTGGCTAGGCTCCTGGGGCTCCTCCACAGCCTTCCAACCCCCAGTCCCGCCTATCTTCCCATTTCCCCCTCGACAGCACCCAAACCGCCCCCGCCTCTCCCCGGACCGGCGGGTCAACTCTGATAATCTCCACCAACACTCCCCATCTTCCACATCAACTCTTCACCTGAACCGCCTCAGCTCGCTTTGTTCCTCCACCTCCCCCAAGAGTGCACCCTCTCACTTAAATTCTCTGTGCCTCTGTTTCCTCATCTGTAAAATGGAGGCCCGCTATCCCCATATCGTCAGTCGACCGGTGATATTTATTGAGGGCTTACGGGGCGCGGAGCACTTGGGAGAGTACAGTGCAACAGAATTAGAGGACGCGTTTTCTATCCACAATGAGCTTACGGTCTAGAGGGGGAGACGCTAAAGTAAGTTATGGATATTCGCATAATCAATCGGTGGTATTTACTGGGCGCTTACTACGTGCAGAGCACTTGGGAGAGTACAACAGAATGAGCAGACATGTTCCCTGCCCATAATAAGCTTACAGTCCAGATGGGGAGACAGACGTTAATATGAAGAATTTCTAATGAAGAATTTCAAGATACGTACATAGGTCCTGTGGCGTTGGGGGAAGGGAGATTACCAAATGTCCCGAGATCACAGAACCAAGTGCAAGTACTCTGAGCGTCGTCCGGGACAAGACTTGCACCCGATCTCATGTCTTGTACCTATTCCGGCTTCTAGCTCAGTGCTTAGCACAGATTAAGCCCTTATAATTGATGCTACGCTGATCTTTTGGAGACGCTCTGCTTCAGCCTTGAGAGTTGAATTTATTTTGCATACCTATTAATGACTTAATTTCCTAACAAGCTTTTTCTCCCCTTCTAGACTGTGGCCAGGGAATGTGTCTGCTAACTCTGTTGTGCTCTCCCAAGCGCTTAGTGCAGTGCTCTGCATATAGGAAGCACTCGATGAATACCGTTGATTGATATTCTAGGGGCAGTTCAGAAGGCAGTAAATATTTCCTTCCTCTATCATCAGGCCCTATAACTGAAAACTATACGTTTGATCAAGTTCATGAGGAAAAGGCCGGTAAACAAAAATGATTTAACTTCTGGATGATGAGACGGTACGTTTTAGGGCAACGAGGCTGAGGCACTTACGTAGATTTAGGTTTCTGAAGGCTTAATTTATTGTGCGTTTCTTTGGCCGAATATCGCTCCAACTGCTGTTGCAGATTGTTCTGGGGAAGAGCAGCCATAACGCAACCCTGAAGAAACAAAAAGAAACAAAACGTCAGGCACCATCCATTTATAGCTAATGTCTATAGAAGAAAAACAAAAACAGCTAGCGACGTAAATATGCAATATTCCTAAGTGCGGAGGAGTGAGATACGCTTTTTTGGCTACCGCATTAGCCTACTTGTATGATGTGCTGTGGCATTTGAGATTTGGGGCTGGTGACCTTTCAGATTTGTTTGTGAGGCCTTCAACTAACCGCCAATTTCAATATTTGATAAGGAGGCCGAGTTTTCCCTATCCGGCGCTCTCCCAAGACGGAGGTGATTTCAAAATCTAGAATTCTAATTAGGCTATGATGGCTACCTGTACCTCTCCACATCAAGCAGAAATTCCGGACCAACGCCTGAAAGCCCTCAGTCGATCGTGCTTACTCTACGCAGTAAGGTAATCAGCTTGGACACAGTCCTTGTCGCATTTTAGTCCCCATTTTGCAGACGAGGAAACTGAGGCACAGAGAAGTTAGCGACTTGCCCAAGAACACAAAGCAGACGAGTGGCAGAGTCGTGATGAGAACCCAGGTCCTTCGTTATCCACTAAGCCATGCTGCTTCTCGCTAGGCCTCGTTCTCGACTCTCCTGCGTCGAACTCCTTCCCACTTCAATCAATCAATCAGTGGTATTTCCTGAGCGCTTACTGAATGCGCAGCGCTGTCCTAAGCGCTTGGGAGAGGATGGTATAACCGGGTTGGTAGACATGTTCCCTGACCACAGTTAGCGCACAGTCTAGAGGGGGAGACAGACCATATGAATTACCGATCCAAATAGAGGCTGTAAATGCATATTACATATTATCGGGAAGCAGCTTGGCTCAGTGGAAAGAGCCCGGACTTCGGAGTCAGAGGTCACGGGTTCGACTCCCAGCTCTGCCGCTTGTCAGCTGTGTGACTGTGGGCAAGTCACTTCACTTCTCTGGGCCTCAGTTACCTCATCTGTAAAATGGGGATTAAGACTGTGAGCCTCAAGTGGGACCATCTGATTACCCTCCCCAGCGCTTAGAACAGTGCTCTGCACACAGTAAGCGCTTAACAAATACCAACATTATTATTACTATATTACAGCTATAGATAAATTATGGATATAAATCAGCAAATGACAGATATCCTTCAAATCTGCCAGACTGCAGTTCCACTTGTCTGTAAGCTCTTCTGATAGTCACTTCCGGCTCCTGCAAAGTGACCCAGGCAGCAGAGTGAAGAATGTACTGGAGAGACGGGAGGCCGATACAGTAACCGAGGTGGAATTAGAATCCAGTTCCTTTGACTCCCCGGTCCGTGTTCTTTCCACTAGGCCACGCTGCTTCTTAAATGGTATGGAAGTGGCTGATGTGGGTATTGGGGAATGTAATCAATCAATGGTAATTATAATATTGGTATTTGTTAAGTGCTGTGTGCAGAGCACTGTTCTAAGCGCTGGGGGAAATACAGGGTAATCAGGTCGTCCCACGTGAGGCTGACAGTTAATCCACATTTTCCAGATGAGGTAACTGAGGCCCAGAGAAGTGAGGTGACTTGCCCACAGTCACACAGCTGACAAGTGGCAGAGCCGGGAGTCGAACCCATGACCTCTGACTCCAAAGCCCGGGCTCTTTCCACTGAGCCTCGCTGCTTCAGTGGTACTTACTGAGCACTTACTATATGCAGAGTACTGTACTGAGCGCTTGGGAGAGTACAATACAACAGAGTTGGTAGACACGTTCTCTGACAAAAATGAGTTTATAGTTGAAAGGATGAGCTTATGGACTGGAGGCTATAATGTGGGGGAGAACAGAGATTAATCAGGGAAGGCCTCCTGGAGGAGATGGGCTCTCAGAAGGGCTTCAGAGCTGGGAAGAAGAGCGATCTGTCGGACGTAAAGGGAGAGATTACGGTGAGTACTTGATTTGGAGAGGACCAAAGAGTATGGCTTAGAGTGTAGTGGAAGAAGAGAGTTGGAAGTAGGGTGGCCTTTTGGTTAAAGCATGGGCCTGGGAGTCAGAAGGGCCTGGGTTCTAATCCTGGTTCCTCCACTTATCTGCTGGGTGATCCTGGGCAAGTCATTTCACTTCTCTGGGCCTCAGTCACCTCATCTGTAAAATGGGGAATACGACTGTGAACCCTTTGTGGGACACGGACCTGTCCGACCTGATGATCTTGTATCTACCCCAGCGCTTACAGCAGTGACTGGCATAGAGTAAGTGCTTACCAAATACACACACATAAAAAAAAAATGTAGAAGGGAGAGAGCCGACCGAGGATCTTTAGCCCACCCCCTGCCCTAGTGAGACCTGTCAGCTCAGGGGAGTCGGTGGTTACATTTTTTTGTTTCCAATGATTTCCAAGATGTTCACGACTCCTTGTTTCCCTATGATACCTTGGGATGACTGCTATGAAAGCCGAGCTCTTTCTGCTCATTGTCTCTGAGGGAGCCAAAAGGAGGCATAAACTGCAGCCAACTGTGCATTACACATCGAGCCCGGGGGAAAGGGCACAGAGGATGGTGTCACCTGAGGAAAATATGGGCGGAAAATGAGCTTTCGGCAGTAATTATGCCATCCGATTCATTTGTGTTAACTGCTTTGGGGAGGAAAGGTTCACATCAAACGTAAAAGTCCAACGCTGACCTTCTCACCTTTCTTCTTCCCTCCCAAACTCTCTCCTCCTTCCTCACTTTCCCATCACTGTAGACACCACCACCATGGCTCAGTGGAAAGAGCCCGGGCTTGGGAGTCAGAGGTCATGGGTTCTAATCCCAGCTCCGCCACTTGTCAGCTCTGTGGCTTTGGGCAAGTCACTTAACTTCTCTGTGCCCCAGTTACCGCATCTGTAAAATGGGGATTAAAACCGTTAGCCCCACGTTGGACAACCTGATGACCTCGTATCCCTCTGCCAGCGCTTAGAACAGTGCTTTGCACATAGAGCGCTTAAAAAATGCCATCGTTATTATTATTATTTCCATCTCACAAGCTTTAGCGATGACGCCTCTCTCTCTCCTGCAACTGGATTCATTCATTCACTCAATCGTATTTAATGAACGCTTACTGTGTGCAGAGCACTGTGCTACGTGTATGGAAAGTACAATTTGGCAACAGATGGAGAGAAGCCGTAACCGACAACGGACTCACGGTCTGGAAGGGGGAGACAATCAGCCTGTCACTAACCCATGGTGATTCTATTTTTTCGGTATTGCTAAGCGCTTACTATATGCCAGGTACTGTGCTAAGGGCTGAGGTAGACACAAGCTGCTCAGGTTGGACAGAGCTCAGGTCCCACACGGGGCTCACAGTCTTAATCCCCATTTTAAAGATGAAGTAACTGAGGCACCGTGCTAAGCGTTGGGGTAGATACAAACTAATCAGGTTGGACACAGTCCACGTCTCACAAGGAGCTCATAGGATCGATCCCCATCTTACAGATGAGGGAACTGAGGCACAGAGAAGTGAAATGACTTGCCCAGGGTCACGTAGAAAACAAGTGGCAGAACCGGGATTAGAACGCAGAGTCTTCTGACTCCCAGGATGTGATCTACCCACTTTAACTCTGCCCTCTCCTCTGGCCGGCAAAATTATCTCTCCACCCTTATTTACACCCATGCCCACTGTCCTCGCCAGCTGTTCCAGATGTTTAACTCCCCCTGTGACCCTGCCTCCCCCATTCCTTGTCCCTAATGACCTGCCCACCTACTTTGAGAAAATCAAATCCGTCAGGCATGATCTCCCTGAAATCTCCCCTGACCCTCCCCAGTCCCTCCCACCCCTTGCCCCTTCTTCAACTCTCCCGTCTTTTCCGACAGGTATCTCTAGAGGAGATCTCTGATCTTCTCCAAAATCCACCCCCTCCACCTGAGCGTCCGACTACGTGCCTTCTCACCGTATCAAAACACTTGCCCTTTCCCTTCTTCTCTCACTGACCGCTATCTTCAACTGCTCACTCTCCCAAGGCTTCTTCCCACTGCTTTCGGAAGTGCCCGTGTCTCCACTATCCTAAATAAAACCCCACCCTTGACCCCAAGGCTCCCTCCAGTTATCACCCCATCTCCCTCCTACCATTCCTCTCCACCTCCTTGAGGGAGTTGTCTGTACCCGCTGTCTCAAGTTCCTCTCCTCCAAATCGCTCTTTGACCCCCTCCGATCTGGCTTCCGTCCCCTTCACTCCGCAAAAATCGCCCTCTCAAAGGTCACCAACCATCTCCTTGCCGGATCCAACGGTTTCTATTCCATCCTAATCCTCCTCAACCTTTCAGCTGTCGACCACCCCTTTCTCCCGGAAACATTATCCAACCTCGGCTTCACTGACGCCGTCCTCTTCGGGTTCTCCTATCTCTCTGGCTGCTCGTTCTCAGTCTCTTTCACGGGCTTCTCCTCTGCCTCCCACCCCCTACCTGTGGGAGTCCCTTGAGGTTCAGTTCTGGGTGCCCTTCTCTTCTCCATCTTCACCCACTCCCTTGGAGAACTCATTCGTTCACATGGTTTCAACTACCCTCTCTATGTGGATGATACCCACCCTGACCTCCCTCCCTCTTTGCAGTCTCACATTTTCTCCCATCTTCAAGTCATCTCTATTTGGCTGTTCTGCCATCGCTTCCAACTTAATGTGTCCAAAACAGAACTCTTTCTCTTTCCACCCAAACCCTGTCCTCCCCCTTGACTTTCCCCATCATCGTAGATAAAGGATCATTTTTCTACAGAAACGTTCAGGCCGTGTTTCCCCACTCCTCAAGAACCTCCCATCCACCTCTGCGACAACAGAAACGGCTTACCATCGGCTTTCGAGCACTCACCTAGGCACTTGGATTTGTACCCCTTAAGCGCCCAATATTCATCCTACCCTCAGGCCTACAGCACTGTCCCATTTCCCCTACCTCTAATTTAGTTTAACACCTGTTTCCTCCTCTAGATTTTAAGCTCCTTAGTGGCAGGAATCATTTCTACCAACATTTTTTTTTTAATGGTGTTTGTGAAGTACTTATTTTGAGTCAGTCACTGTTCTAAGCACGAGGATGGATTCGAACTAATCAACTGCGTAGCACAGTGCTCTGCACACAGTAAGTGTTTAATAAAGGCCACTGCTTAGATTGATTATATTAGTTACTTCCCTTACCTGTAATTCATCTTAATGTCCATCTCCTCAGTTGTAAATTCTTTGAGGGCGGGGATCTTGCCTATCCAGGGTATTGCACTCTCCCAAGAGCTTAGTATAGTCCTCAGCACAAAGTAAGGGCCCAATAAATAACACTAACTGACTTATCTCTCGGGTATGGAATCTCTGAATTGGAACCAAACCCCGAAGAGCTTCCAAATCTTTTACAAGTAGTCACATTTACCTGGAAATACTACAGCTTAACTGCACATATTTAGTAGTACGACTGACTGAACAATGGCCTAACAGAAAGGGCAGAAGCCTGGGAGTAGTTCCGAGACGTCCAATCCCTATCCTACCTGCTTATCTACTGTGTGACCTTGGGCAAGTCACTTCACTTCCCTGATTCTCCATCTCCGCATCTATAAAATAAGGAGTCAATTCCTGCTCTCTCTTCTAAGACTGTAAGCCCCACGTGGGCCAGGGAAACTCTCCGACCTGATTATCTTTTATATGCTCCGGTGCTTGGTAGTGTTTGAAATACAATACCACTAAGTTTGTTGTGAACAGGTCTACCAACTCTGCTGTACTCTCCCAAGCGCTTAATACAGTGCTCTGCACATAGTAAGCACTGAAAAAATGCCACTATTATACTTTAGTAGAATAGTAAAGGAGAGAACAGAGGGTACACAGTTTTCCAGGCTAACTTGGCCTTAAGAGACTTCCAAAACTTCCAAGATTGCAGATAAACCAATTCCCGTCTTCCAAGGACATTTAATGATGTCTTTTCTATCATTCCAAAAACTCATCTGACCATACATCTCTGCATTCCACGATCCTTGAGGCCAGGGGGTTCTAATACACTCTTTCTCTCCCACTCCAACATACATCCGATTCTGTCTGTCTCCAGCATTTAATGGAGAAAAAACATTGCTCACCTGACCCTAAACAGCATCACGTCATATGCTTCCGCTCTCCCCTCAGCTCTCTCTGTGCTAGACTCCCAACCCTCTGCCCCGCCAATTCCTTTAACTTTTTCTCGCGGGTTCCATTTTCCAACCCTTCGATCATTTCTGCTGCTGCACAGTGTTCACACTACTGGGAGCAAAGTCAAAAGTCTAACGAGGCCTCAAGACAAATCACAGAAAGAATGGTCAAGGTAATGAAAAGTCACAGTTCACGGGCAATGACTGTAAACTTGTTCGGGGCGGGGAACGCGACTGTTAATTCTGTTGCATTGTACTCTCCCAAGCACTCAGCACAGCGCTCTACACAGAGTAAGTGCTCAACAAATACCAGTGATGAACAACGAAACTTGGATTCAATCATCAACCAAAATCAACCTCTAAGAGTGCAGTAAGAATGGAGTTAGGTTTGATGATTGATTTGGTTAATTCTATGCATGCTGTTGAAAAGATGTGCCAAGACTTAAAGCAATGATTCGTAACATATTTGCTGTAATAAAAAACCCTCAACATATTAGGATTTCTTCCCAGCTGCCCCCTGCTGTATTCCTCTTTATAAAGCATCATGCTTGCAATATAAACAGCTCACACCAGTTAGGGGTTGTACTCCAGTGCAATAAGCAGAGAACTTGGAAATGTTGAGCACTTAACTAAGCGCTAAGTTAGATACAAGATAATCAGGTTGGACACAGTCCTTGTCCTACAAGAGTCTCGCAGACATAATCCCCACATTACAGACGAGACAACTGAGGCGCAGCGAAGCAAAGTGACTTGCCCACGGAACCACAGCAAAGAGGCAGGGGCAGAATTAGAACCCAGATCCTCTGACTCCCAGGCCCGTGTTCCATCTCTGCCAGGGGCCCTGCTGGGTGAAGCTGGGCAAGTAACTTAACTTCACTGTGCCTCAGTTACATCGTCTGTAAAATGGGGATTACGACTCTGAGCCCCTGGTGGGACAACCCGATTACTCTGGATCTAACTCAGTGCTTAGAAGAGTGCTTGGCACATAGTAAGCGCTTAACAAATATTATTATTATTCTCTGTGCCTGTTTCTTCACCTATGAACTGGGGATAAGATACACATTCTCCATACCCGGTTGGGACGGGGACGGGGTCTGATCTTATTATCTGGTGCCTATTCCCACACTTAGCACGGTGCTTGGCACATACTCAGTACCCAAAAAAGGTACCACACTAATGAACTCCAAACATGAGAACTTCTTGGGATGTAAAATTCCCCTCTAGACTGTAAGCTCCTATGGGCAGGGAATGTGTCTGCTAATTCTAGCGTAATGGACTCTCCCAAGCGCTTAGTACAGTGCTCCGCACTTAGTGAGCGCTCAGTAAATACGAATGATTGACGACTTCCCCTTCAGCCTCAATAACGGGAGACGAAACTATACTTTCACCTTCCCTGAGCCACCAGAAAAGGGAAGGTCCTTTTCCTTAGGATTGACTGGATCCTAATGTCACCTCTACCACTGGACTGCTGTGTGACCTTGGGCAAGTCACTTAACTTCTGAGTGCCTCAGTTTCCTCATCTATTCAGTGCGGATTAAATACCTGTTCTCCCTCCCCCTAACTCTAAATCCCCGGTGATTATCTTGCATCCGCCCCAGCGCTTGGCACGTAGTAAGCGCTTAACTCATAGCACCGTCGTTATTGCAGCGTGGCTCAGTGAGAAGAGCCCGGGCTGGGGAGTCAGAGGTCATGGGTTCGAATCCCGACTCGGCCACTTGTCAGCTGTGTGACTGTGGGCAAGTCACTTCTCTGGGCCTCAGTTCCCTCATCGGTAAAATGGGGATGAAGACTGTGGGACAACCTGATGACCCTGTATCTCCCCCAGTGCTTAGAACAAGTGCTCTACCACTTGTCAGCGGTGTGACTGTGGGCAAGTCACTTAACTTCTCTGTGCCTCAGTTACCTCATCTGTAAAATGGGAATTAAGACTGTGAGCCTCACATGGGACAAACTGATTCCCCTGTGTCTACCCCAGCGCTTAGAACAGTGCTCTGCACATAGTAAGTGCTTAAAAAATACCAACATTATTATTATTAACAGTGCTCTGCACATAGTAAGCGCTTAACAAATACCAACATTGTTATTCTCTGTGCCTCAGTTCACTCATCTGCAAAATGGGGATGAGGACTGTGGGCCACACGTGGGACAACCTGATGACCCTGTATCTCCCCCAGCGCTTAGAACAGTGCTCTGCACATAGTAAGCGCTTAACAAATACCAACATTATTATTATCTGGTAACAGAGGGTTTTTTTATGGCATTTGCCAAGCGCTATATGTCAGGCACTCTGCTAAGCGCTGCGGTCGAGAGCCAAGTTGGTCCCACATAGAGCTGATGGTCTTAATCCCTATTTTCCAGATGAGGGAACTGAGGCCGAGTGAAGTGACCTGCCCGAGGTCCTAAAGCAAGCGGGTGGGGGAGCCAGATTAGACTGTAAACCCGTCACTGGGCAGGGACTATCTCTATGTGCTGCCGAATTGTCCGTTCCAAGCGCTTTGTACAGTGCTCTGCACATAGTAAGCAGCGTGGCTCAGTGGAAAGAGCCCGGGCTTGGGAGTCAGAGGTCATGAGTTCGAATCCCTGCTCTGCCCCTTGTCAGCTGTGTGACTGTGGGCAAGTCACTTCACTTCTCTGGGCCTCAGGCACCTCATCTGTAAAATGGGGATGAAGACTGGGAGCCTCAAGTGGGACAACCTGATGACCCTGTATCTCCCCCAGCGCTGAGAACAGTGCTCTGCACATAGTAAGCGCTTCACAAATGCCAACATTATTAGTAGTAAGCGCTCAATAAATACTATTGAATGAATGAATGAATGAATCCAGGCCCTTCATTCACTCAGTCGTATTTACTGAGGGGGGCAGAGCACGGTTCTAAGCGCTTGACTCTAATAATAATAATGTGGAAGCGCTTACTATGTGCAGAGCATTGCTCTAAGCGCTTGACTCTAACAATAATAATAATAATGTGGGTATTTGTGAAGCGCTTACTATGTGCAGAGCACTGTTCTAAGCGCTTGACTCTAATAATAATAATAATGTGGGTGTCTGTGAAGCGCTTACTACGTGCAGAGCACTGTTCTAAGCGCTTGACTCTAATAATAATGTGGAAGCGCTTACTATGTGCAGAGCATTGCTCTAAGCGCTTGACTCTAACAATAATAATAATAATGTGGGTATTTGTGAAGCGCTTACTATGTGCAGAGCACTGTTCTAAGCGCTTGACTCTAATAATAATAATGTGGAAGCGCTTACTATGTGCAGAGCACTGCTCTAAGCGCTGGGGGAGCGACAGGGGCAACAGGACAGGCCGCCCGCCCTTCTCCACTTCCGGTCTCTCCCCCTTCCCATAATGCTCCCTGCTGGCAGAGCCGCGCGCTCCCAGTGGCCCAACGCGTTCCCGCGGGAGGCCGAGAGCCGGGAAGGGGGAAACTGAGGCACAGGGGAGTCCTGTCAGGTGAGGGGAAGGTGGGAGGGGGGCGCCCTCCACTTTCCCGCGCACGCGCGTCGCACTCACCTCACGGTGGGGGAGGGGGGAGCCCACGCTCGCGCCGTCGCGCGCCGCGCCTCGGCCGCCTCTAACTTGGCGCGTGAAGGGAGCCGGCTCCCCATTGGCTCGCCCCGCGAGGGCTACAGCCAATAGCGTCGCGCCTTGGCCTTTGGCCACGCCCACACGGCGGGCTGGCGCCCAGGCGGGCCTCAGCGGGGGACGGGAAGCCGGTTGGGACAATTCCCGCCGTCTCCCGCGCGTTTTGACATTTCTTTAGGGCCTCTGTTAGGTGCTGCAGCATTCATTCATTCATTCAATAGTATTTATTGAGCGCTTACTATGTGCAGAGCACTGTACTAAGCGCTTGGAATGTACAAATGAGCAACAGATAGAGGCAGTCCCTGCCCATTGATGGGCTTACAGTCTAATCGGGGGAGAGACAGACAAAAATAATAGCAGTAAATAGAATCAAGGGGATGAACATCTCATTAAAACAGCAATAAATAGAATCAAGGTGATGTACATCTCATTAACAAAATAAATAGGGTAATGAAAATGTATACAATATTATACATTATAATATACAATATAATACAAGTAGTCATGATCTTTCTATCAAGGAGTTTACAGTCTCGTGGAAGTGCCTTGAAAAATAAACAAAGAATTCTAGGTACACCCATTATTGATTTTTTTTTCAAAAAACAACAACTTTGACTTTCTCTTCAGGGAGCTTAGGTCTCTGTGACTGAGAAGATGTTTCTAAAGATGTTTTGAGTGACCTAGTCTTTGGCATTTTCTTCCTCTCTCAGACGGTCACTGGTGTTGTGGGCAACTCAGTTACACTCACGATGTATGTCAGAATCTTCCTATGTCAACCCCATCAGAAGAAGCCCACAGACCTGATCCTTGTCCACTTACGTTTAATCAACACAGTGGTGCTCCTCAGCCGTGGTATACCAGAGGTAATGATCGCCTTTGGAATGAAGAATATTTTGGATGACCTAGGGTGCAAGATGATCCTGTATATGAATCGTGTGTCCCGGGGTCTTTCCATCTGCACATCTTGTCTCCTGAGCATGTTCCAGGCCATCACCATCAGTCCCAGCACTTCCCGCTGGGCCAGGCTCAAACACAGAGCCCCCAGCTACATCCTTCCTTCTTTTCTCTTCTTCTGGATTCTCAGTATGCTGATCTACATCAGAGTGATCATAGCAAATCAAGCCATCAGAAACGTGACCCTATCAGGGATTGGTTATGCTTCCAAATATTGTTCCAAGTAGTGCTGGGGTAAACTTTATAAACTCGGTCATTTTTATCAGTGCCATGACTCTCCGGGACCTCTTTTTGGGTGTCTCATGAGCTGGTCCAGTGGCTACATGGTGACTGTGCTCTACCGACACCGAAAACAAGTCCAGCACATCCACAGTAGCAGCCTCTCCCTTAAATCTTCCGTGGAGGCCAGAGCCACCCACACCATCCTGCAGCAAGCACTGTACTAAGCGTTGGGGTAAGTGCAAGGGAGGTCGGTTTCAACTGCTGCCCTGCTTAATAATAATAAATAATGTTGGTATCTGTTAAGCGTTTACTCTGTGCAGAGCACTGTTCTAAGCGCTGGGGGAGATACAGGGTCATCGGGTTGTCCCACATGAGGCTCCCAGTCTTCATCCCCATTTTACAGATGAGGTCACTGAGGCCCAGAGAAGTGAAGCGACTTGCCCGCAGTCACACAGCTGACAAGTGGCAGAGCCGGGATTCGTACCCATGACCTCTGACTCCCAGGCCTGTGCTCTTTCCACTGAGCCAAGCGCTTACTATGTGCAGAGCACTGTTCTAAGCGCTGGGGGAGATGCAGGGTAATAATAATAATGTTGGTATTTGTTAAGTGCTTACTATGTGCAGAGCACTGTTCTAAGCGCTGGGGTAGATACAGGGTAATCAGGTGGTCCCACGTGGGGGCTCAGTCTTTATCCCCATTTTACAGATGAGGTAACTGAGGCACGGAGAGGTTAAGGGACTTGCCCACAGTCACACAGCTGACAAGTGGCAGAGCCAGGATTCGAACCCACGACCTCTGACTCCCAAGCCCGTGCTCTTTCCAATGAGCCACGCTGCTTCTCCAATAATAATAATGTTGGTATCTGTTAAGCGCTTACTATGTGCAGAGCACTGTTCTAAGCACTGGGGGAGA
Organism: Ornithorhynchus anatinus; assembly: GCF_004115215.2. Lineage (NCBI taxonomy): Eukaryota > Metazoa > Chordata > Mammalia > Monotremata > Ornithorhynchidae > Ornithorhynchus > Ornithorhynchus anatinus. The sequence goes on from NC_041749.1 coordinate 55,721,847, forward strand.
TACAGGGTGATAATAATGTTGGTATCTGTTAAGCGCTTACTATGTGCAGAACACTGTTCTAAGCACTGGGGGAGATACAGGGTGGTCCCACGTGAGGCTCACAGTCTTCATCCCCATTTTACAGATGAGATCACTGAGGGACCGAGAAATGACTTGCACACAGCTGACAGGTGGCAGAGCTGGGATTCGAACCCATGACCTCTGACTCCCAAGCCCGGGCTCTTTCCGCTGAGCCATGCTGCTTCTGGAATAATGATGGCATTTGTTAAGCGCTTACGGTGTGCAGAGCACCGTTCTAAGCGCTGGGGAGGATACAAGGTCATCGGGTTGTCCCACGTGGGGCTCACAGTCTTCATCCCCATTTTACAGTTGAGGGAATTGAGGCACGGAGAAGTGAAGCGACTTGCCCAAAGCAACAGCTGACAAGCGGCGGAGCTGGGATTTGAACCCATGACCTCTGAGGCCTCAGCCCGTGCTCTTTCCACTGAGCCACGCTGCTTGGGAATAATAACAGGAAGGAGAACAGGTATTTAATCCCCATTTTACAGTTGAGGAAACTGAGGCCCAGAGAAGCGACTTGCTCCAGGTCACACAACAAGCAATAACAATTGTGGTATTTGTTGAGAAGCGGCATGGCGTAGTGGAGAGAGCGCAGACCTGGGAGTCAGCGGACCCAAGTTCTTATCTCTGCTCCTCCACTTGTCTGCTGTGTGATCTTGGGCGAGTCACTTTACTTCTCTGGGCCTCAGTTACCTCACGGGATTGAGACCGTGAGCCCCACGTGGGACGGGGACTGTGTCCAACTCAATTTGCTTGTATCCATCCCAGCACTTAATATACTGCCTGGCACGTAGCGCTTACCAATACCATCATCATTATTGTTATGGTTCTTATTAATAATAAGAATTTACTCAATCCCCATTTTACAGATGAGGTAATTGAGCCATGGAGGAAGCAAAGTGACCTGCCCAAGGTCACACAGCAGCCAAGTGATGAGGTCAGGATTAGAACCCAGGTTCTTCTGACTCCCAGGCCTGTGTTTTTTTCCAGGAGGCCACGCTGCTTCTCTCAGAACCCGTTAGTGCCATTCAGAGCCCATTAATTACCTCCTCCAAAATATCCACTAGTTCCCTTTTTCTCTCAGCATTAAACAGCAACACCTGATGATTGAATTCAAAGGTTTCTCCACCAGCTGTCTTTTCTGTTCTTTTTTCCTACTCTCTCCCAGCGTGATTTCCTTACTCCTCTCAAGTTAAGCTTCTTTCTGTGCCTCACTCTTTACTCTCCATTATGCCTGCCTTCCTCCCTGCGTGGAATGTTTTCTCCATTCCAATTTGCCAAACCACATCCCTATCCACACCCAGAGCCTTTTTGAGAATCCTCTCTTACCAATCCCCAACACCGCCGGTCTAACGTCCCTGAACACTTATTGCGTATCTTTTTATTTAATTTGTGTTGGATTTTATTTTCAGCCATTGTTTCAATCAATGATACTTTTTGAGCTTCTGTGTGTGGAGCACCGTTCGAAGCACTTGGTAGATTACCGTAGAGTTAGAAGACGAGGTGCCTCCTGGAACTCAGTGGGGAGATGGAAACAAAGCAGTTGAAAAAAAAGGAGGGAGAATTAATCAATCAGTGGTATTTATTGAGGGTTTACTCTGTGCAAAGCACTGTTTCTCCCCCTCTAGTCTGCAAGCTCTTTGTGGACAGGGGACTCGTCTGCTAATTTTGTCATTTTGTACTCTCCCAAGAACTTAGTGATCTGTACATAGAAAGTGGTCAATAAATATGATGAATTGATTGCTAACTCTGTTGTACTCTCCCAAGCGCTTCATACAGTGCTCTGCACATAGTAAGCGCTCAGTAAATACCATCGATTGATTGGGAGAATACAACAGAGCTGATAAGTCGCATTCCCTGCCCACAAGAACCTTACAGTCAAGAGTGGGAGGCAGTCATCAAAATAGATTATGGATAGTCAGTCGGTCATTAGTATTTACTGAGCGCTTACTGTGTGCAGAGCACTGTACCTGGCGGTTGGGAGAGTACAATATAAAAATATAAAGACAAATTCCCTGCCCACAAGGAGCTTACAGTCTAGAGAAAGAGAGAGATATTAATATAAATAAATTACAGGTAGGTACGTACATACATGTATGTACAAAATGTTGTGGAGCTGATCATGGGGTGAACACCAAGCGAGAGAATTGAAAGATAGGCAGAGTACTTAAATAGTATGCATTTATACGTATATATACATTTTGCCTTCATATTCAAAGGGTCAATCAATTTTAGCAATGTGGTGAAGATGGAACCGAGAGGATTTACTGATGGATTGAATATGGGGGTTGAATGAGAGAGAGGAGGCAAGGATAATGCCAAGGTTACGGGCTCGTGAGACGGGAAGGATGGCGGTGCCGTCTCCAGCTATGGAACAGTCAGCCGGAGAGCAAGGTTTGGATGGGAAGATAAGAAGTTGTTTTGGACATGTTAAGCTCGAGGTGATGACAGGACATCCAAGTAGAGATGCCTAGAAGACAGGAGGAAATGCAAGATGGTAGAAAGGGAGAGAGATCAGGGGAGGAGATGTAGATTTGGGTATCATCCATATAGAGATGGTAGTTGAAGCCATGGGAGTGAATGAGTTCTCCAAGGGAGTGGGTGTAGATGGAGAGTAGAAGGGGACCCAGAACTGAACCTTGAGGGACTCCCGCAGTTAGGAGCTGGGAGGCAGAGGAGGAGCCTGTGAAAAAGACTGAGAATGAGCAGCCAGAGAGATAAAAGGAGAACCAGGAGAGGATGGGAGAAGGGGTGGTTGTCAGTGTCAGAGGCAGCAGAGAGGTCAAGGACGATTAGGTTGGAGTAGAGGCTGTTGGATTTGGCGAGAAGATCATTGGTGACCTTTGAGAGGGCGGTTTCTGTGCCGTGAATTCATTCATTCATTCAATAGTATTTATTGAGCGCTTACTATGTGCAGAGCACTGTACAAAGCGCTTGGAATGAACAAGTGGGAAACAGATAGAGACAGTCCCTGCCGTTTGACGGGCTTACAGTCTAATCGGGGGAGACGGATAGACAAGAACAATGGCAATAAGTAGAGTCAAGGGGAAGAACATCTCGTAAAAACAATGGCAACTAAATAGAATCAAGGCGATGTACAATTCATTAACAAAATAAATAGGGTAAAGAAAATATATACAGTTGAGCAGACGAGTACAGTGCTGAGGGGATGGGAAGGGAGAGGGGGAGGAGCAGAGGGAAATGGGGGGAAAAGAGGGTTAAGCTGCGGAGAGGTGAAGGGGGGTGGTAGAGGGAGTAGAGGGAGAAGGGGAGCTCAGTCTGGGAAGGCCTCTTGGAGGAGGTGAGTTTTAAGTAGGGTTTTGAAGAGGGGAAGGGAATCAGTTTGGCAGAGGTGAGGAGGGAGGGCGTTCCAGGACCGCGGGAGGACGTGGCCCGGGGGTCGACGACGGGATGGGCGAGACCGAGGGACGGTGAGGAGGTGGGCGGCAGAGGAGTGGAGCGTGCGGGGTGGGCTCTAGAAAGAGAGAAGGGAGGAGAGGTAGGAAGGGGCAAGGTGATGGAGAGCCTCGAAGCCTAGAGTGAGGAGTTTTTGTTTGGAGCGGAGGTTGATAGGCAACCACTGGAGGTGTTTAAGAAGGGGAGTGACATGCCCAGATCGTTTCTGGAGGAAGATGAGCCGGGCAACGGAGTGAAGAATAGACTGGAGCGGGGCGAGATGGATTGAAGGAGTCCAAGGAGAGAAGTGAAGGAGAGGAATTTGAGACAGTGGATGTAGACCACTCGCTCAAGAAGTTTGGAGGAGAATGGTAGGAGGGAGATGGGTTGATAGCTGGAGGGAGCTGTGGGGTCAAGGAAGGGTTTTTTAAGTTAGGGGAGACATGGGCATGTTTGAAAGCAGTGGGGAAGAAGCCACTGGAGATCGAAAGTTGAAGATGGCTGTTAGGGAGGGAAGAAGGGAAGGGACACGCGTTTCGATAAGGTGCAAAGGGATGGATGCGCGGGTGGAGGGGGTGGATTTGAGAGAAGGTAGGAGATCTCCTTGTGAGATACTGCTGGGAAAGATGGGAGAGTTGAAAAGGGGGCAGGAGTGGGGAGGGACTGAGGAGGGGCAGGGGAGATTTTAGTGAGATCATGCCTGATAGTGTCAATTTTCTTAATAAAGTAGGTGGCCAGGTCACTGGGGTCAAGGGATGGGGGAGGCAGGGGGACAGAGGTTTGAGGAGGGAGTTAAATGTCTGGAATAACTGGTGAAGATGATGGGCAAGGGTGTCAATAAGAGTGGAGAAATAATTTTGCCAGGCAGAGCAGAGGACAGAGTTAAAGCACTCAAGGATAAACTTGCAGTGGACGAGGTCGGCCTGATGTGGAGATTTCTGCTAGCGGAGCTCTCTGACTTGTGCACAAGAGCGAAGGAGGCGGCCTGTGCCAGTGGTCCGGGGCTGTGGCTTACTGGTACGAGATCGACGAAGGGATGGGGAGTGAATGAGTTGAGTTCGGTGGAGAGGGTGATGTTGAGCGTGTCAATTTGGTCATCAAGGGAAGGTAGTCTGGGTGTGGAGACTAAGTGGGGCATCATGAGTTGTTGAGAAAATTGGATGGGGTCAAAAAACCGGACGTCTCTGTGGGGGAACAGTACAGATTTATGGGGAGGAGGTGTGAGGGAGAGAAGACGAGTGAGCAGGTTGTGGTCAGATAGAGGGATTTCAGAGATGCTGAGGGTAGAGATGTGCAGTGGCTAGAGATGACGGGAGTCAGGTCCTCTGACTTCCAGGCCTGTGCTCTTTCCACTAGGCCATGCTGCTTCTCAGTTGCGTCCATACCCACTAAGTACTTAAGTGTTTTTCTAACACCCCCAGCACTCCCCACTCTAAAGTGTAAACTCACTGTGGGCAGGGAACTTGTCTACCAGCTCTGTTATATTGTACTCTCCCAAGTGCTCTGCTCACGGCAAGTGCTCAATAAATACCACTGATTGATTATGTATAGGACTCTGTGCTCTGTTCCTTCTTCTACCTGGAATTTATTTTAGAATGTGAATCCCTTGCTAGATTGAAGGTAGGGGTCATGTCTACTAACTACTGTTCTCTCCAAAGCCTTCAGTACAGTACTCTGCCCAAAGTAGGCATTCAATAAATACTATTGAATGATTAATTAATTGAGTGAGAGAGTAAAGAGTAAGACCTCAGGTTAGGTTGGGAGAGCTAGGAATCCTGGCTCCTCCACTTTTTTGCTGCGTGGCCTTGGGTGAGTCACGTCACTTCTTTGTGCATCAGTCAGCACATCTGTAAAATGGGAATAAGACTATGAGTCCTGTGTGGGACAGACACTAATGCTAACTTTCTCCCTCGAACTCGATCTCGTCTATCTCGCCACCGACCTCTCGTCCACATTCCACCTCTGACCGGAAACGCCCTCCCTCCTCAAATCAGACAGATAATTGCTCTCCCCTACTTCAAAGTTTTATTAAAGGCACATCTCCTCCAAGTAGCCTTCCCTAAGCCCTCCTCTCTTCTCCTCCCGCTCCCTTCCTTCATCGCTCTTACTTGCTTCTTCATTCATCCTCCCTCCCATCCCCACAGGACTCTGCACACAGGAAGCACTCAATAAATAAGATTGAATGAATACATATGTCTTATATATCTATAATTTATTTGTTTATCTATTTATTTATATTAATGTCTGTCTCTCCCTCTAGTCCGTGAGCTCATTGTGGGCGTGAATGTGTTTGTTGTAAAAGTGTACTCTTCCAAGCACTTAGTACAGAGCTTTGCATCCAGTAAGCGCTCAATAAATACGATTGAATAAATGAATGAACAGAGACTGTATCCAACCCGATTATCTTGTATCTGCTCCAGAGCTTAGTACAGTGTCTGGCACATATCAAGCACTTAACAAATACCACAATTATCATTATTACTATTAGTTGGAGGATGAAGAGAGCAGATGTGTAAGATGAAATGGGTGGAGAGCCTTTTTTTAAAATGGTATTTGTTAAGCACTCAGAATGTGCCAGGCACTGTACTAAGTGCTGGGGTAGGTATAAGCTAGTCAGGTTGGACACAGTATCCATCCCACATAGGTCTCACAGTCCTAATTCCCATTTTACAGATGATTTAACTGAGGCCCAGAGAAGTGATGTGATTTGCTCAAGATCGCAGAACAGACAAGTGATGGAGCTGGGTTTAGAACCCCATCCCTCTGACTCCCAGGCCCGGGCTCTTTCCCCTAGGCCACACTACTCTCGAATCCTTGAAACCATCAGTCAGGAGTTTTTCGCCTTATGGAAAGGGACAGATCCAGCCCTGAGCCCAGAGAAGATGGACTTTTTCAGGCTTGAAGTAGAAATTCACATGTGAGCGTGCCTCCTCAGAACAGCCATTTGTGATTAATCCGCCAACACTCTAACTTTGTTCATCTGGCTTCAGGAAACCTGGAAAATGGTAGCCTGTCGAAGAGGCCAGTGACAGAGATAAAGTCTAGGGCTGGATGGATCAGGAATGGCCTTGCTTATGGGCTGATGGTTTTAGAAAATCTTTTAAATGCTCTGAGAAAGAGGCCTCAGGCAGAGATGATAGTAATGATGAATAAAACATAGGATCCTTTATTTTGGCATTGAAATACGTTTTCATGTAATGGCTTCTCATTTACCCTGTGAGTTATGGGGATCTTTAGGAGGCTTTTAAATATGTATATAGAGAGAGAAAAGAATCATTAGGCCGTATGTTCTCCCTGAAGTCTCTCCACCTTCCCCTTGCCACGTCACCACATCTCTCACCAGCAGACAAGTGGCAGAATAAGGATTAGAACCCCGGTCCTTCTGACTCCCAGCTCTGTGTTCTAAATATATAGAGAGAAAAGAAACGTTAGGCCATAAAGTTCCCCCATCCTCCCCTCACCACTTCACTTCCCCCATCCTGTCGTTAGTGTTAGTGTGTTTAATTTTTTTAATGGTATTTGCTAAGTGCTTACTTTGTGTTAAGCACTGTTCTAAGCCCTGGAGTAGATTCAAGTTAATTGGGTTGGACACAGTCCCTGTCCCACATGGCGCTCACAGTCTAAGTAGGGGGGAGAATAGAGATTGAATCTCCATTTTACAGATGAGGAAACTGAGTCACAAAGGTCACACAGCAGGCAACTGTTGGAGTCAGATTTAAAATGCAGATCCACTGACTTGGGCTCTTTCCATTAGGCCACACCACTTCTCGATGCTCTCTGCATTCCAAGCTTTCCAGTTACGGACTAGGGTGTGGATAGGTTGGACATACTTTCCCCGGAAAACAATCAATAAAAATGAAGCGGTCAGCCTAGTCCGCCACCATGGCCACTCCTAGAACATTCCCACTGCTCCCAGACAGGTCTGTAGAGGAGAATTCAACTGTGAGCTCGCTGTGGGCAGGGAATGTTCATTCATTCAGTCGTACTTATTGAGCTCTTCCTGTGTGCAGAGCGCCGTACTAAGCACTTGGGAGAGTACAACAGAACAATAAGCAGACACCGTCCCTGCCCACAATGAGCTTACAGTCTAGAGATGAGTGTGTCGGTTATATTGTTCTATTGTACCCTCCCAAGCGCTTAGTACAGTGCTCTGCCCCCAGTAAGCGCTCAATAAATGCCACTGATTGAATGATTGAAAGACTTTTCCAAAGGAACCCGAAAGGAGTCTCGTGATGTCCCATTTTACCTTACAAGCAGAGCTGACCTCTAGAAAGCTGCTTCCACCAGCCTCATTAAGCAGGGCCAGATGAACCTGCAGATACAGAGCCTGGAAAGAGGACCTTAACCACTCTGGCGTCTGGTGTTGAGCGAAAGACCAATCAGTCAATCAATCAATCAGTTGTATTATCGATCACTTACTGTGTGAAGAGCACTGCATAAGTGCTTGGGAGGGAACAGTAGAACAGAGTTGGTAGACACGTTCCCTGCCCACAGTGGCTCACGGTCTAGAGGGGGTGACAGACATTAATAGAAATAAATAAATTATGGATGTGGACAGGAGTGCTGTAGGACTGAGAGATGGGGGTGAACAAAGGGAGCAAGTCAGGGCAACGCAGAAGGGAGTGAGAGACGAGGAAAGGAAGATTTAGTCAGGGAAGGCTTCTGGGAGGAGATGCGTCTTCTATTAGGAGGGGAGAATCGTCGTCTGTCGGGTATGAAGAGGGAGGGCATTCCAGGCCGGAGGTAGGATGTGGGCGAGAGGTTGGCAACGAGATAGACGAGATCGAGGTTCAAGAGGTGGGTCGGCGTTACAGCAGTGAAGTGTGCGGGCTGGATTTTAGTAGGAGAGTAATTCTAGGAAATGGCAGGGCACCGAGTGGCCGTGGGGGTGGGAGGGCTCACATGGAGGCAGTGGAAAGTGCCCGTGAGTGCCTCCCCCGGGGCAGTGGGCGGTAGCTTCCACTGCTGCTTCTGGGGACTGGAGAGTTTCTGTTGAGGTCACTGCTCTGCTAAGGCTCTCCATTCCAATTTCAGGTGTGAGAAGCAGTGTGGCCTAGTAGATAGAACCCAGCCCCGGGACTCAGAAGGACCTGGGTTCTAATCCCGGCACCTCCACTTGTCGGCTGTGTGACCTCGGGCAAGTCACTTCACTCTTCTAGGCTTCAGTTCCGTCATCTGTAAAATGGGGATGAAGACTGTGAGGCCCATTTGGGACGTGGACCGTGTCCACCTGATTAGCTTGTTTCTACCCCAGTGCTTAGTACATTCATTCATTCAGTCGTACTTCTTGAGCGCTTACTACAGTGTCCGGCACAGAGTAAGCAGTTAGCAAATGCCAGGGAAAAAAAAAGCGCTTATCTGAGAGTTGTATAACGGGAAAATGATGAAAAAAAGTCAAGGAGAAAATGAGGAAGGATTCTTAATCCAGCTGACTGTGCCACCCTAGATATTCTGGTTGTCCTCAAACAGTGGGGTGGCAGAGAAACACCTCCTGATTGGCATCCATGGGATGGGGGAGTAGTGGATACAGCCCAGGCCTGGGAGTCAGAAGGATCAGCGTTCTCATCCCAGCTCTGCCGCTTTCCTGCTGCGTGATCTTGGACAAGCCACTTCGCTTCTCTGTGCCTCAGTTACCTCATCTGTAAAATGGGGATTAAGACCGTGAGCCTCGTGTGGGATAAGAAGCAGCATGGCATAGTGGATAGAGCATGGGCCTGGGAGTCAAAAGGTTATGGGTTCTAATCCCAGCTCTGCCGCTTGTCTGCTGTGTGTGGTCTTGGGCAAGTCACTTCACTTCTCTGGGCCTCCGTTCCCTCATCTGGAAAATGGGGAAGGAGACTGGGAGCCCCACGTGGGACAGGGACTGTGTCCAACCGAACGGCTTGTGTCCACCCCAGTGCTTAGTAGATTGCCTGGCACATAATAAGCGCTTAACCAATACCTCAATTATTATTATAGGGACTGTTTCCAACCTGATTAGCCCAGAGTTCTTGGCACATAGTAAGTACTTAACAAATGCCATTTTAAAAAAAAAGTCCAATGAGATCACTTGTCTGGTGGCTTGGACCTTGTAATCCCTCCTTGCAAGTGCCACCCCCTCCTGTGCTTCGGATCCCATTCCCGCTCACCTTATCGCTCACCTGTCGCTCCTTCCCTCCTCCCCTCCTTAACTTCCATCTTTAACCGTTTACTCTCCTACAGCTTCTTCCCCTCTGCCTTCAAACATGCCCATGTCTCCCCATCCTAAAAAAACCCTCTCTTGACCCCACTGCCCCTTCCAGTTATCGTCCTATCTCCCTCCTGCCCTTACTTTCTAAACTCCTAGAACGTGCCGACTACACTCGCTGCCTTGAATTCCTTAACTCCAACTCTCTCCTGGACCCCCTCCAATCTGGCTTCCGTCCCCTCCACTCCACCCAAACTGCCGTCTCAAAGGTTACCAGTGACCTCCTTCTTGCTAAATCCAATGGCTCCTACTCTATCCTAATCTTCCTTGACCTCTCAGCTGCCTTTGACACTGTCGACCACTCCCTTGGTGAACTCATTCGCTCCCAGGCCTTCAACTATCATCTCTACGCAGTTGACACCCAAATCTACATCTCCTCCCCTGTTCTCTCCCCATCCCTCCAGACTCGTATCTCTCCCTGTCTTCAGGACGTCTCCACCTGGATGTCTGC